>NC_057795.1:253155373-253476576 GCF_018294505.1 Triticum aestivum
CTCGGTTGTGCACGTCTTCACCCTCGGCCAGCCCGCGTGTCGCCACTCGGTTGTGCATGTCTTCACCACTCGGCCGCCCCGCGCGTCGACAGTTGGTTGTGCACGTCTTCACCACGAGGCCGCCCCACGCGTCACCACTCGGTTGTGCACGTCTTCACTACTCGGCCGCCCTGCGCGTCATCACTCAGCTGCCCCGTGCGTCGTCACTCGGTTGTACACATCCTCGCCCCTCGGTCGCCCCGCACGTCACCATCCGTTGGACATGTCTTCACCACTACACCCCCAACACGGGAACGACTAAGTTACTCATATGATCAAACCTCATATCACACTCTGTAGCAAGCTTACCTCTTTAGAGCGTCACTCGGGGGCTGCGCACAGCCGCGAGCCGTGCCGCCCTCAGGGGTTACGCCCATTTGATCGACCAGTTGATCACACTAGGAATATTTTTCTGATCATACATGCTTGGTCCGTCGAAGATCTATAAGGGTAGCACCGTCCGCTCGGACGATCACCCAAATCATTACCTGGAGTCAGCTTCAGGACTGCCAAAGGGTGAAAATGATGCTCCTCTACAGATACGCTTGGGCCTTATTCTAGGATCCAACGCGTCAGTTTCACAAACTTGGAAACAAAGATGGCATGTGCTGGTGTTTTCCCAGGATAATGAGTGGCCTCTCTCCAGAGAGTCAGCCCACACACTAGCCTCGCCACTCGGGTTTCACTGCACTTCCACGTCAGACCACTAGTCTATCTCCTCTGGGAGACATATGAGTGCCACCGAGTTTTTCCTTGCAGTTAACATACCCCGATCAGTCGGGAAGCACGTCCACTCAGACAAATACCCCTTTCATGCAAAACGGTGAAAACGGAGCTCCTCTACAGATACAACGTACTCTTACAAATTCCCCTTTCATGCAAAAGCTAACGGTCAATGTAAGAAGTACTACTGGAACAATTACTCCATGGAGTGTCCAACCTTTTTCTACAGTCGGCAGTTTCAAGGCCGAATTCATTCATCATGCCCAGTGCACGAAGATTCGCTTGATCAATCCAGTTCTAGGTTGAATTTTTTTACCATTCCAAGTGCACGAAGATCGGTCCGACTGACTCAGCTTTAGGCTGAGCTTATTTACCATGCCAAGCACTTGAAGATCCATCCGATTGACTAAATTTAAGACTAAAAGATATTTATCGTGCCGACTGCATGGAGGTTTATCAAGAGACTTAAACCCTCTGCTAGACTCATCTAGTCCGACAAAGGCTCGGGGACTACACCCAATGGGTGCACTCAGCGTGCCCCCGCTGGAAGAGAACTTAGAAAGAAACATTCTGCTCCGTCAAGTCCAGCACCAACATTCAAGTACAACAAACCCTATAGACTCCAACTGACTACCGAGTCAAGGTGGAACAAGTTTGACAAATACCAGATCATCAAGTACTACTCGACCTCCAAGTTAGAGAGGAACAAGTTTAATCAGTACCAGCTAAGAAGATTTTTAGTTCTCTCAGACCCCCGCCGACTGCCCGTAGTCGACGACGGTCTTGGGGACTACACCAAGTGGGTGCACTCAGCGTGCCTCCACTGGAGTAATCTCCACTCGATACGGCCTGACCGGTCCGAGTGATGAACAACAAACAAACAAGTTTTAAGACTCTTGTCGACTACCAATTTTTTTCCTATAAGGTGAGTTTAACTCTCCTCTATGGACCTGTTTTGAGCCTTCTTCTTCTAGGACTCAAAGCATGAAACTCACAAGTTTGGCTCTAGTATCGACTCGTAATGATGTTCCTCCGAGATAAGAATGGTATCTATCTGAGAGAGCAGTCCATGCGTTAATCTTGTTACCCAAATTTAATGACACACCATACTCAGATCACGAGTTAACCTCTTCTGAGAGATGAACAAATGTCGCCAAGTTGCTCCTCATGGGCACTTACCCCAGATCAGTCGGGAAGCATAGTGCCAGAACCCATTGAGATTTTTTCAAACCTTGGTTGTCTGAAAGCATGATGATAGGTACCAAGTATTTCCGTAATCACTCGGGCCAAATTGTGTCTTTCACAAACTCGTTTTGCAAAATCTCAACTCACTCGGGGGCTAATGTTGGGGATACACATAACATGTAGGCCAACGAAGGGTCAAAATATCGTAAAGCATGGGTTCCACACAGCAGGTGGGTCCAGATAAATCTCATTCAGAAATACTATCCACTCGGATGCATCGACGTAGCATCCACTCGGGCGATGAGCAAACACTCCGTTGCATGACTCACTTGGGCGTGCGAAGACCAACAGTCGGCAAGGCAGTTGAAACGTCATATTTGTAGTGGAGGTTTCATAGTGGGCTAATATTATGGCATTGATGCTCTAATTTGTAACATAAGAGGTGAGGGGGTGCACACTCTATATAAGCCACCCCCACTGCATAGCTCGACATGTCTTCATTCTTCTCCTCCTAGCTCTCTCTCTTGCCTTTAGTCTCAGGACTTGTTCACGCATGAAGATCCATTCTTCTCTCTCCCACACATACATTGTAATCTCCGGATACATACTCAGATAAAACAAAGCCTCTCCGGAGTATGAGACATAGGGTTGTTATCTCCACCGCGACAGGCCCGAACTCGCTAAAATACTGTGTCACCCATATGCATCTCGATAGATCATGCTCCTTTATCCTACCCCTCTCTCATTGTCGGAATCATTCCCACGACAGACAGTAGCATTATCCCTTCTCTCTTTTTCTCTCATTTTTATTCTCTTCTAAACTTTTCTCTCTCTTATTTTAGAACAACAACATGAACCTCATCCCCACTTTTTCGAGGACTCATCAGTCTCCATCATTCTTTACCTCACAGGGAAAATGCTCTAACATTGTTGATTTATCACACATCTTTTTACTTACAACTCAATAAAACTGAAATAATATGACTCTATATGAATGCCTCCAGCAGTGTACCAGGATATGGAATGATCTAGCGTAACATGTATAACAATGTTGAAATGTGGCTTTGCCACAAATATTAATGGAAATATGCCCTAGAGGCAATAATAAAATGGTTATTATTATATTTCCTTAATCATGATAAAGGTTTATTATTCATGCTAGAATTGTACTGACCGAAAACTTAAATACATGCGTGGATACATAAACAAATACCGTGTCCCTAGTGAGCCTCTACTAGACTAGCTCATTGTTCAAAGATGGTTAAGGTTTCCTAACCATAGATATGAGTTGTAAATTGATAATGGGATCACATTATTAGGAGAATGATGTGATGGACAAGATCCAACCATTAGCTTAGCATCTGATCGTTCAGTTTATTGCTACTACTTTCTTAATGTGAAATACATGTTTCTTTGACCATGAGATCATGGAACTCCCGGATACCAGAGGAATACCTAGTGTCCTGTCAAACGTCACAACGTAACTGGGTGATCATAAAGATGCTCTACAGGTATCTCCGAAGGTGTCTGTTGAGTTGGCGTGAATCAAGACTGAGATTTGTCACTCCGTGTATTAGAGAGGTATCTCTGGGCCCTCTCGGTAATACACATCACAAGAAGCTTGTGAGCAAAGTGAATAAGGAGTTAGTTGCAAGATGATGTATTAAGGAATGAGTAAAGAGACTTTCCGGTAACGAGATTGAACTAGGTATAGAGATACCGACGATCGAATCTCGGGCAAGTAGCATACCGACAAACAAAGGGAATTATGTATGTTGTCATAAAGGTTCAACCGATAAAAGATCTTCATGGAATATGTAGGAATCAAGATGGGCATCCAGGTCCCGCTATTCGTTATTGAACGCAGAGGTGTCTCGGTCATGACTACATAATTCCCGAACCCGTAGGGTCGCACGCTTAAGTTTCGTTGACGCTAGAGTAGTATTGGGATATTTGATGAGTGGAACCAAATGTTGTTCGGAGTCCCAGATGAGGTCCCGAACGTCAGGAGGAGTCTCAGAATGGTCGAGAGGTAAAGTTTATATATGGGAAGTCATATTTTGGGTTCTGGAAAAAGGTGTAGTTTTTTTGGTATTGTACTGGGAAGCTTCCAGAAGGTTCCAGAGGATTCCGGAGTGGTCCAGAAGTCCACAAGTGGGTCCACCATGACCCATGGGCCAGCAAGGGTTGCGGGGAGGTGCCCTGGCCTTATTGAGCTAGGCACACCAAGTCCTCAAAATCCCATGTGGCAAGGAAGGCAAAAAAGGAAGGAGTCCTAGTAGGAATAGGATTAGACTTGGAGTCCAAGTCCTCTCCGCCTTAGATGCGCCCTAGGGCTTGGAGGGGTTGTTCTCCATGTCCCTCCACCTATATATAGAGGGGAGCGGCGCCCTAAGAGGATACACCAAGCCCTTGGCTCCCATCTCTCTCCCGTTACTACATGGTTCCACCGCCTCGTCCCGGCGAGGCTTAGCAAAGTGTTGTCGGTGCTCCACCACCACCATCACCACCACGCTGTCATGTTGGTTGTGATCCCATCTACTTCTCATGTCCCTCTTGCTGGATTAAGAAGGAGGAGATGTCATCAAGCTGCACATGTGCTAAACTCGGAGGTGCCGTCCGTTCAGAACTAGATCGGTTGGATCGTGATCAGATCGCGAAGAGTATGACTACATCAACCGCGTGATAAACCCTTCTGCTTAGCAATCAGTAAGGGTATGTAGATGCACTCCCCTCTCGTAGCTATGCATCTCTATAGATAGATCTTGCATGTGCGTAGAATTTTTTTGTTTTCCATGCAATGTTCCCCAACAGTGGTATCAGAGCCAGGTCTATGCATAGATGATATGCACGAGTAGAACACAAAGAGTTGTGGGCGGTGATAGTCATACTGCTTTCCATCAACGTCTTATTTTGATTCCGCGGTATTGTGGGATGAAGCGGCCCGGACCAACCTTACATGTCCACACACATGAGACCGGTTCGACCGACTGACATGCAACTAGTTTTGCATAAAGGTGGTTGGTGGGTGTCTGTTTCTCCTACTTTAGTTGAATCGAATTTGACTACAGCCGGTCCTTGAAGAAGGTTAAGACATCGAACTTGATAAATCACCTATGTGGTTTTTGCGTAGTTAAGAACGATTCTTGTTAGAAGCCCGTAGCAGCCATGTAAAACTTGCAACAACAAAGTAGAGGATGTGTAACTTGTTTTTGCAAGGCATGTTGTGATGTGATATGGTCAAGATATGATGTGATATATGTTGATGTATGAGACAATCATGTTTTGTAATATCGACTACCGGCATGAGCCTTAGGGTTGTCTCTTTATTGTATGAAATGCAAGCACAATGTAGTTGCTTTACTTTATCGCTATGCGTTAGCAATAGTTGTAGAAGCAATAGTTGGCGAGACGAGCCCGACGCAATGATGGATATCAAGGTGTCGAGCCAATGACGATGGAGATTAGGACGATGCTTTGGAGATGCAGATCAAAAGCACAAGATGATGATGGCCATATCATGTCACATATTTTGATTGCATGTGTTGTTTATCCTTTATGCATCTTATTTTGCTTAGAATGGCGGTAGCATTATAAGATGATCCCTTCACTAAATTTCAAGATAAAAGTGTTCTCCCCGAGTATGCACCGTTGCCGAAGTTCATCGTTTCGAAGAACCTCATGATGATCGGGTGTGATAGGCTCTTTGTCCACATACAATGGGTGTAAGACAGTTTTGCACATGCAGAATACTTGGGTTAAACTTGACGAGCCTAGCATGTACAAACATGGTCTGGGAACACTGGAGACCGAAAGGTCGAACACGAGCCATATAGTAGATATGATCAACATAGAGGTGTTCACCATTGATGACTACCCCATCTCACGTGATGATCGGACATGGGTTAGTTGATTTGGATCATGTATCACTTAGATGAGTTGAGGGATATTTATTTAAGTAGGAGTTCATTAGTAATTTGATTAATTGAACTTAATTTATCATGAAGTTAGTCTTAATAGTTTTGCATATCTATGTTGTAGATCAATAGCTCGTGATATAGCTCCCCTATATTTTTGATATGTTCCTAGGGAAAACTAAGTTCAAAGATGATGGTAGCAATAATGCGGACTTGGTCCGTGATCTGAGGACTATCCTCATTGGTGCACAGAAGAATTATGTCCTTGATGCACCGCTAGGTCACAGACCTATTGAGTAGCTGATGCAGAAATTATGAACATTTGACAATCTCGATATGATGACTACTTGATAGTTTAGTGCGCCATGCTTTATGGCATAGAATCGGGGCTTCAAAGACGTTTTGAATGTCCTGGAACATATGAGATGTTCCGAGAGCTGAAATTGGTATTTCAGACTTATGACCATGTTGAGAGGTATGAGACCTACTTTCCTACAAGATGGAGGAGAATAGCTAGCATGTACTCATAATGTCTGGCTTCTACAATCGCTTGAATCAAGTGAGAGTTAATCTTCTAGATAAGATAGTGATTGACAGAGTTCTCTAGTCACTATAACCAAGCTACTAGAACTTTTTCATGAATTATAATATGCAAGGGATGACGAAAACGATTCCCGAGCTCTTCGTGATGCTGAAATTAGGGAAGGTAGAAATCAAAAAAGAGCATCAAGTGTTGATGGTTAACAAGACCACTAATTTCAAGAAAAAAGGCGAGGGAAAGAACGAGAACTTCAAGGAGAATGGCAAGGAAGTTGCCACTCCCGTGAAGAAGCCCAAAGCTGGACCCAAGCCTGAAACTGAGTGCTTCTACTGCAAAGGGAATGGTCATTGGAAGAGGAACTGCCCCAAATACTTGGCGGATAAGAAGGATGGCAAAAGTGGACGAAGGTATATTTGATATACATGTTATTGATGTGTACTTTTCTAGTGTTCGTAGTAACCCCTAGGTATTTGACACCGGTTCAGTTGCTAAGATTAGTAACTCGAAACAGGAATTGCAGACACAAGTTAAAAGCGAGGTGACGATGTGTGTTGGAATTGATTCCAAGGTTGATATGATCACCATCGCACACTCCCTCTACCTTCGGGATTAGTTTTAGACCTGAATAATTGTTATTTGGTGCCCGCGTTGAGCATGAACATTATATATGGATCTTGTTTATTGCAAGATGGTTATTCATTTAAATCGGAGAATAATGGTTGTTCTATTTATATGAGTAATATCTTTTATGGTCATGCACCCTTGTTGTATCTCGATCGTAGTTATACACATATTCATAATATTGATGCCAAAAGATGCAAAGTTGATAATGATAGTGCAACATACTTGTGGCACTATTGTTTAGGTCATATTGGTGTAAAGCGCTTGAAGAAACTCCATACGGATGGACTTTTTTGAATCACTTCATTATGAATCATTTGATACTTGCGAACCATGACTCACGGGCAAGATGATTCAAACTCCGTTCTCCGGAGCAATGGAGCGAGCATACCAATTTATGCGGTCCAATGAGTGTTGAAGCATGCGGCGGGTATCATTATTTTCCGACCTTCACAGATGATTTGAGTAAGTATGAGTATATCTACTTGATGAAACACATGTGTGGAACATTGAAAAGTTCAAAGTATTTCAGAGTGCAGTGGAGAATCATCGTAACAAGAAAATAAAGTTCCTACTATCTGATCGCAGAGGCGAATATTTGAGTTACGATTTTGGACTTCATTTAAAGCAATGTGTAATTGAATCACAACTAACGCCACCTGGAACACCGCAGCGTAATGGTGTGTCCGAATGTCGTAACCGTACTTTATCAGATATGGTGCGATATATAATGTCTCTTACGGATTTACCACTATCATTTTGGACTTATGCATTAGAGACAGTCCCTTTCACGTTGAATAGGGCACCGTCTAAATCCATTGAGACAACACCATATGAACTATGGTTTGGCAAGAAACCTAAGCTGTCGTTTCTAAAAGTTTGGGGATGCGACGCTTATGTCAAAAGGCTTCGACCTGATAAGCTCAAACCTAAATTCGAGAAGTGCGTCTTTGTAGGATACCCTGGAGAAACTATTGGGTACACCGTCCACAACAATTCTGAAGGCAAGATCTTTGTTGCAAAGAATGGATCCTTTTTAGAGGAGTTCTCAAATTGGAAAGTAGCTCACCAGGGAAAAATGTTTTCGTGATGCCTACACCAACTAGAGGGGAAGCTAGTGATGATGATCATGAAACTTCAGATCAAGTTACTACTGAACTTCGTAGGTCAACCAGAACACGTTCCGCACTAGAGTGGTAGTCCTTTCCTGGAAGTCATGTTGTTAGACAACATGGAAGCTACGAAATATGAAGAAGCTATGTTGAGCCCAGGTTCCGACAAATGGCTTGACCAGATAGGGTCCATGTATGAGAACAAAGTGTGGACTTTGATGGACTTGCCCGATGATCGGCAGACCATTAAAAATAAATGGATCTTCAAGAGGAAGACGGACGCTGATGGTAATATCACTGTCTACAAAGCTTGACTTGTCGCGAAAGCTTTTCGACAAAGGGTTGACTACGATTAGACTTTCTCACCCGTAATGATGCTTAAGTCTGTCTGAATCATGTTAGCAACTTCTGCATTTTATGAAATCTGGCAAATGGACGTCAAAACTGCATTCCTTAACGGATTTCTTCAAGAAGAGTTGTATATGATGCAACCAGAAGGTTTTTTCGACCCTAAAGGTGCTAACAAAGTGTGCACGCTCTAGCGATCCATCTATAGATTGGTGCAAGCATCTTGGAGTTGGAATATACGCTTTGATGAGGTGATCAATGCATATGGTTTTATACAGACTTACGGTGAAGCCTGCATTTACAAGAAAGTGAGTGGGAGCTCTGTAGCATTTTTGATATTATATTTGAATGATATATTGTTGATTGGCAATGATATATAATTTTTGGATAGCATAAAAGGATACTTGAATAAGAATTTTTCAATGAAAAACCCTGGTGAAGCTACTTACATATTGGGCATCAAGATCTATAGGGATAGATCGAGACGCTTAATAGGACTTTCCCAAAGCACATACCTTAGCAAAAGTTTTGAAGAAGTTCAAAATGGATCAGTCAAAGAAAGGGTTCTTGCATGTGTTGCAAGGTGTGAAGTTGAGTCAGACTCAAATCCCGACCACGACAGAAGATAGAGAGAGAATGAAAGTCATTCCATATGCCTCAACCACAGGTTCTATAAAGTATGACATGCTGTGTACCAGACCAGTTGTGTGCCTTGCCATGAGTGTGGCAAAGGGGTACAATAGTGATCCAGGAGTGGATCACTGGACAATGGTCAAAATCATCCTTAGGTACCTAAAGAGGACCGAGGAAATGTTTCTCGGTTATGGAGGTGATAAAGGGTTCGTCCTAAAGGGCTATGTCGATGCAAGCTTTCACACTGATCCAGATGACTCTGAGTCTCATTCTGGATACGTATTGAATGTGGGAACAGTTAGCTAGAATAGATCTATGCAGAGCATTGTAGACATAGACATTTGCAAAGTACACACGAATCTAAATGTTACAGACCCGTTGACTAAAACCTCTCTCACACGCAAAACATGATCACACTCTAGTAAAATCTTTGGGTGTTAATCACATGGCGATGTGAACTAGATTATTGACTCTAGTAAACTCTTTGGGTGTTAGTCACATGGCGATGTGAACTATGGGTGTTAATCACATGACGATGTGAACTAGATTATTGACTCTAGTGCAAGTGGGAGACTGATGGAAATATGCCCTAGAGGCAATAATAAAATGGTTATTATTATATTTACTTAATCATGATAAAGGCTTATTATTCATGCCAGAATTGTATTGACCGGAAACTTAAATACATGTGTGGATACATAAACAAATACCGTGTCCCTAGTGGGCCTCTACTAGAGTAGCTCGTAGATCAAACATGGTTAAGGTTTCCTAAGGATAGACATGGCCCATACATTAGCTTAGCATATGATCGTTCAGTTTATTGCTACTTCTTTCTTAATGTCAAATACATGTTCCTTCGACCATAAGTTCATGCAACTCCCGGATACTGGAGGAATACCTTGTGTGCTATCAAATGTCACAATGTAACTGGGTGATCATAAAGATGCTCTACAGGTTTCTATGAAGGTGTCTATTGAGTTGGCATGAATCGAGATTGGGATTTGTCAATCCGTGTGTCGGAGAGGTATCTCTGGGCCCTCTCGGTAATAGACATCATAAGAAGCTTCCCAGCAAAGTGACTAAGGAGTTAGTTGCAAGATGATGTATTACAGAACGAGTAAAGAGACTTGCCGGTAACGAAATTGAACTAGGTATAGAGATATCGACGATCGAATCTCGGACAAGTAACATACCGACAGACAAAGGGAATTATGTATGTTGTCATAAAGGTTCAACCGATAAAAGATCTACGTGGAATATGTAGGAATCAATACGGGCATCTAGTTCCCGCTATTGGTTATTGACTGGAGAGGTGTCTCGTTCATGACTACATAATTTCTGGACCCGCAGGGTCACACGCTTAACGTTCGTTGATGCTAGAGTAGTATTGGGATATTTGATGAGTGGTAACCAAATGTTGTTCGGAGTCCCGAATGAGCACCCGAACATCGCAGGAGTCTCATAATGGTCGAGAGGGAAAGATTTATATATGGGAAGTCATATTTTGGGTTCTGAAAAAGGTGCAGTTTTTTCGGTATTGCACCGGGAAGCTTCCAGAAGGTTCCGGAGGATTCCGGAGGCGTCCGGAAGTCCACAAGTGGGTCCACGACAACCCATGGGATAGCATGGTCTGTGGCGAGGTGCCCTGAACTTATTGGGGTAGGCGCACCAAGTCCTCAAAAGCCCATGTGGCCAGGGAATGCAAAAAAGGAAGGAGTCCTAGTAGGAATAGGATTGGACTTGGAGTGCAAGTCCTCTCCCCCTTAGTTGTGCCCTAGGGCTTGAAGGGTTTATTTCCCACGCCCCTCGACCTATATATAGAGGGTAGGGGGCACCCCAAGAGGATACACCAAGTCCTTGGTGCCCCTCTCTCTCCCGTTACTCCGTAGTTCCACCGCCTCGTCCCGGTGACACTTAGCGAAGCGTTGTCGGTGCTCCACCACCACCATCACCACCACGTCGTCATGTTGGTTGTGATCCCATATACTTATCCTCTACCTCTTTCTAAATCAAGAAGTAGGAGACGCCATCGAGCCGCACGTGTGATAAACTCGAAGGTGTCATCCGTTTGGCACTAGATCGCTTGGATCATGATCGGATCGCGAAGAGTATGACTACATCAACCACGTGATAAACGCTTCCGCTGAGCGATCTACATGGGTATGTAGATACTCTACCCCTCTCGTAGCTATGCATCTCCATGGATAGATCTTGCGTGTGTGTAGAATTTTTTTGTTTTCCATGCAACGTTCTCCAACCAATATCATGTCATCCCTATATGATCATGCAAAGCAATATGACGACGAACACACAAGTCATGTGAATATTAGCTGACGGTGTCCTGTACTAAGGGGGTACTAAACTAGTCGGCCCATGTTCCTCAGATTGGGTTGGTGGGCCCTTGTTCTTATCAAGGTGGACTCCGGAGGCTGTACGATGGGGGAGGATCAAGGCCGCATCCGCCAAAGACTTGTCGTACACTCCAAGACTTCTACCACCTGATCGCCAAGATACTAACCTCGTAGCCCTAGATACCCTACCTGGCGTGTATATAAGCCGAATGGTTTATCCCATAGAAGGGACATCAACGCAATATCATTCACCTAGCCCTAGAGTTAGACCACATCTTATGATCTCGAGGTAGATCAACTCTGTGCTCGATACATCAATATAAATATAAACACGAGTAGGACGTAGGATTTTACCTCCATAAAGAGGGCCCGAACCTAGGTAAAACATCGGCTCCCTGTTCCTGTTACCATTTGTCCAAGATCCACAGCTCAGAACCCCTATCCTGAGGTCTGCCAGTTTTCACACTGATACTGATGCTTTCATTGAGAGTCCCGTTGTGAGATCAACAACAGGATCGACGGGTGATCTTCAGATTGACTGCGGCAACGGCCGTAGGAGCATTTACGCCCCCGACCAACTTTTTGTGTTCGACAACATGATCTTCTGTGCCGACTCGACCGACCATCTGGCCTCTGTTGAAAACTACACCCTAGGTTAGATCCTGACCTTTGGAGGCCTAGAGTGCACTACAAACTCCCGCGGCGAACTCATCTTGTCAGGCTAGACGCCCGACCGGATTGAGGACCTACCCAGCTCTGGAAGCTCAACTCCAGAACTGACCTCCTTCGAAGACGTCTGCCCAAGACCCTTGGCTTCACCGGATAGCCCCGACGTAATGACTCCGGACGGTCCCCACTCAATCTCCAACTTGGATGTAGATCCAGCCCCCACCGCTCAAGCTACATCGGATCTACAACCAACTCCGACGCAGGACCTACGGTCACTCTCGGATCCCCTCCATGCTGAAAACACGCAAGGCACACTTCGAGTCGGCCTCGCCTGTAGCCAAACAATGAATCCCAAAGAAGTGTCCCACCTCAATGAGATGCTAGCTTGACCGTATCGAAAGCATGCCTATCTCAAACAACAAGACTTTGGTTTTACGATCAGATCAAACTTAAAGCCGACGACCGGGAAATTTACATCCCACCCACCAGCCACATAGTTTCCACTGTTGATGACTTAACCGATGTGTTGGACCAAGGCGAGGCCACGGACATGGATGAACATGTCAATGTCCCCATGGGAAGCACTTCACCTCTGGTAAACACTGGCAGGTGGACTATGACATCCACCTATGATGTCTATATGGTTGACACCCCTAGATCCCCTCTGAAGCGTCGACATAGACGTAGAAGGGGCAACAATGGGGAGCCTAGCAGCAATAATGTCACCACCAACGACTGCAATGCAGCAGTCGGGGACGCCGATAACCCTGAGGGGAACTTTCAAGCCTCCCAAGTGCAGAATGGCAGTCCCGATGGAAACCCCGATGACTTAGATCCTGACGACCTCTTTGAAGGGGCCGATGAAAATTACATGCCGAAGTCTGAGGAAGACGAGAGCATCGGCACCGAGGACTACATCATCCCGAAGACCCTTTTGAACAAGAGTGCTCCCGAAGGAGCCTCGTCGCCACTGCTCGAAGCATGAAGCACAAGTAGCAGTAGCTGCAAGCCAACATAAATGCGCTAAATGAGAAGTGGGTCGAAATACTCTTATCTGAACAAGATCTCGAAGACTAACGCCATAGTGCACCGAAATCATACCCACGTAGGCGTCAGTTTCCAGAGTTTGGTGAAGAACTAGTCGTGGATGAGCCTGACCGGCCCCTAGAGGTCGGGACTGGCCAATTCGGGAAAATCTTGGCACTCCACCTGCTCTGCGCCGCTGTGGCAAGGACCCCGTGGACTACCTCAACCCCTACGACATTCGACTTCTAGTCAAGGAAAATAGGGCACCCCCTTGATGCATCTATGGATCAAGGGGACGTGTGCCCGCTGGGTCGAACGACTATGATGCCTGGTTGGACAGGAACGAGCGCGCTCGAGGTCAAGCCGACTGACGGCTCTCCCCCGACCTCCGACGGGATACCACCCAATTCCGATGTCCAACCCACCCCATCCGCTTTACAAATAGGGTAATGGAATATCAGTTTCCAGAAGGGTTTAAACCCATCAATGTAGAATCATACGATGGCACCACAGACACAGCAGTGTGGATTGAAGATTTCCTTCTCCACATACACATGGCACACCAAGATAACCTCCATGCCATCAAATACTTGTCGCTCAAGCTAAAGGGGCCGGCTAGGCATTGGCTTAACAAACTGCCTCCTCATTCCATTGGTAGTTGGGAAGCCCTTGAAGATGCTTTTTGGGCCAATTTCCTAGGCACCTACGTCCGACCTCTGGATGCTGATGACTTCAGCCGTGTCACCCAACAGCGAGGCGAACCAGCCCAGAAGTTCTAGAACAGGTTCCTTACTAAAAAAACCCAGATCATAGACTGCTCCGACGCCAAAGCATTGCCACATTCAAGAACAATATCCGAGATGAATGGCTGGCCGCCAGCTCGGCCAAGACAAGCCGAGGACTATGGCAGCCCTTATCTTCACTCATGACCCGCTTTTGCATGGTAGAAGATAGCTGGCTCGCCCAAAGTACCCATAATGGCGAGGTAGGCACCACGGAAACACGTTACGCCAATGGAAAGCCTAAACACAATAAATAAGTGCATACATAAAAATGGCGGGAGCAGCACAGAGGATGCCATAGTCAATGTAGGGTTCACCAGACCTAGATCTGGATAGAAAAGAAAACCCTTTAAAGGGAACAAGGATGCACCTTGCCAGCTAGACAGGATCCTGGATCGACCATGCCAAATCCATGGCACACAGAACAAACCAGCAACCCACACTAATAGGAATTGCTAGGTGTCGGTGCAACAGACCCAGGGTATGTTGCCCAGACTATGCACATGCACGGGAACAATATTATGGAACCATGCCTTGACAAGTGCAGGAGACCAAGATCTTCGAGGGACCAACATGTAGATCGAGAGGACCAAGGCCAAGCCAGAGAAGCAAGATACCACCGGGAGAAAATCCTCCCTTGCCGGGCAGATGAACTTGGCGAGGATGGAGCCACCCCCGAAAGAGAACACCCAAGACGTCCCAACAGGGCCTGCTGGGACTCACGGAGGCAAGAAACACCTCACTAACCACTCCACCATGACCCACGTCATCGATTAGTGCGGTGTCAAGCCGCAAAGTAATTAAGTTGTAGCCATTCACCACATGGCAACCTCTTTCTACAAAGATGCCTACAGACGACACCCGTCCTGCAACATGTCAAGCAAACGGGCGTGAAGCTGGCAAAATAGCCCGGCAAGGCTTGCTGGGCGAGCAACGATGTGACGTTGAGTCGCGCATCTAATTCGCCCTGTCAGCCTACAGAGTTAGGTATGATAGCACTGTTTGCTATCTTATTAGTGCATAATGACTGATTTGCCATTGTGGTGACCCCTTGATGTATAAAAGGATGCATGTGGCAACCGTAGAAAGGGTTGTAAAGTTTAACACCCACACGCTCATACGCGCGTAGCCATTGCCGCCCCTGCCAGGCAAGTGTATTGCGCTCCACCACCATTCTTCCACCATCAGTCCACCAAAGCAGGAGTAGGGTTTTACGCATCGCGGCTGCCCGAACTTGGGTAAAATTGCTCATGTGATCTCTGCCATGCTGCGCCACACTTCTCTGCTATTTGTGCAACATGACATCCCCCCTGCCGAACCAGCAAGGGACCCCTGGTCCCATAGGTGGACGTGGTTTTCTACGACATCTTTTGCGCGCCAGGTAGGGGGGTCACTAACGCGAACCTGAAAGCGTGAGTAGTGTGTCATCTTCATCGCCATCTTCATCTTTGATGACGCCATTAACCATGGCACCTAAGAAGAAATCCAGTGCTTTGGCTCAACCGTCCACCTCAAAGGCTCCGTCGCCTGCAGCCATTGATGCTGTGGGAGGTGCAGATGCCCGTGAGGATGTGGATGCCACCGGGGATGTGGTCGGAGCAGGTGGCACGGTCACCACTTCTCCCGCAGCCGGGGCAGGAGCGGGAGACACGGGAGGAGAGTGACATCAGCAACACCTCGACTGCCATGCTCCATGAGGTATGGGTGAAGGGATTATTCCGTCCACACTCCTTCCTCTCGCTAATGGGCACAGCCGCAGCGATGGCGCTCGGTCCGAGGAGAATCGCTGCCCTCCGGCCGCCCCCGTCACGGGGACGACCGCATTGCGTGCGCCTCCCCCGGGTCGAGTCGACCAAATCGTTGTGCCCGACGGAGCCGCTGGCCCTCAAGCGCCTCCGCCACGCCACCATGCCATCCAAGTGGCCGCCCCAGAACAGCGGGGGCGTGGAACTATCGCTGCTGGCACCGTTAGGAGCGGAGCGACGATACGATCTGGGTCATCATCACCCATGCCGAGTATGGCTACGGAGGCCATGGTGTGGGCTCAGCTGCTACTCAGGTTCCCGCTAGTGGCTGAGCAGATGGACGAGTGGCGTGCCACCATCCAGAGCCTACTCGGTTTCATCGAGGCTAGGGGCTCGCAGCGAGCTAGCCTGCCACGGCATCCCCAAGCGATGACAATGACTCATGCTGGTGATCATACGGGAGGGGCCTCAGTACAGTCCCCGCCATGACAACAAGGGCGAGCGCGGCAGAATCAAGAACCCGACGATGTCTCGATGGCCTATTCTGACCCTCGAGCACATCCAGATTTGCAGCGACCCCTGCAGTACAGGCGAGGGGGAGGCGCGCGTGTTGTCGTTGAGCGGCGCCGCGATGACCTCTCTCGGGCCAATGGGTGCGATGGTCCTGACGTCGACAAGCCTGCGCTCGATATTGGTGGGTGCCTACCTTTCGAGGTTGGGTGCCCTGCCTTTTCTCGTGAACTGTGGCAAGTCTGTTGGCCGTTCGTCCGCATGTTCAAGGCTGAGATACCCGAGAAGTATGATAGGAGGCTAAACCCGGCAGAGTTTCTGAGCATCTACACCACCGATGTTCGAACTGCCGGGGGGAAGAGATGAGAAGGTATTCGCCAACTACTTCCCTTTGGCTCTCAAGTCCAATGTGAGGTGCTGGCTGATGCACCTGCCGGAGAACTCCATTTCATCACGGGCTGCCATGAGTTCATTGGCGCCTTCACTGGCGGCCATCAAGAACGAGGGCGGCCCAGTGATTTGCAGCTTCTCCAGCAAAAAGAAGGAGAAACTCTCCAAAAGTATTTGCAGAGGTTCAGCAGAGTCCATAGGAACAACCCATACATCCATCCGATAGTTGTAATAGCCGCCTTCCAGTCCAATGTGCGCAACCGCAGGATTCGCTCCAAGATGAACGTACGGTTGCCCAAGACTATGAGGGAGCTTTACACCTTGGTGGATAAGTGTGCACAGATGGAGGAGGGAAGGAAGTTACCCAGAGACGAGGACTGCATCAATGTTGGTTCAGAGGATGATGATGAATCCACCAGCCAGAAGAAGAGCAAGAAGCGCAATAAGAGGCGCAAGGATAAGGCAGTGATGACTGTTGAAGGATTGGGTACACCTAGTATCGGCAAGATGGCCAATGTCGAAGCCCCCGGCAAGGAAGCTGCTGTGTGCGCGGACTGCCGAGAAGCTACGGCTGCCGAGAAAGCCGGGAAAGGTGATGGGCTATATTGCAAGTTTCATCGGACCAAGGGCCATGACCTTCAGGAGTATTATCAGGTTGAGCAGCTTGTTAAGAGGCAAAGAGCAGAGTATGAGAAGCATGACAAGGAAAGAGGTCTGAATGTTGCTGGCGACAAGGGCCGAGGTGGTGAAGTAAATCGCCCTGACAAACCCCTTTGAAATAAAGGAAAACCCGCCAGGGGTCAAGAGAAGGAAGCTTGTGATGATGAGAGTGATGGAGGCGATGAAGAGGAAACCAGTGAGCAAGAGTATCAGAAGGCCACTGAAGCCCTGTGCATTGACGGGGGTGCATCCCTGCACACCTCTCACCGCCAACTCAAACGGTGGGCGCGTGAGGTCAATGCCATGGAACCAGCGTCAGAGGCCCGGAAACCACTCAAATGATCACGCACACCCATGATCTTTGACAAAGAGGATCATCCTGACCGTATCACTGTGGTAGGATGTTTGCCATTGTTGGTCCCTCCAACAATTCGCAACCACAAGGTCACTAAGATGTTGGTAGATGGCGGGGCCGGGTTGAATCTGATTTCCCCAAAGGTTATCAGCAGACTTCAGATAGCAGAAGAGGAGTTAAAGGTTACCGACATGTTTCAAGGAGTTAATCCTGGCAGGAGTCATCCTAAGGGAAAGATCATGTCTCATGTGACATTTGGAGGGGAGCTAAACTATAGGACTTTGGACGGCCAGCCCTGGCTAAATTCACGGCGGCATCCCACTATGCCTACAATACCTTGAAGATGCCTAGGCCAGATGGAGTCATTTCCATCCCATCAGATGAGAAGGACACAATCATTTGCATGGACAAGATGTATCGGGACGCAGCCGCGGCAGTGGCAGCGGTAGCAACAGTTCCCGCCAAGGAAAGCAGAGGAAGGAAGAAGAATAGTAAGGACACCAGCAAGGAATCCGGGAGGCGTACCTCTTCAGAGTATGATGCACCAATCGCTAAATTGCCAGAGAGTTCCTACAGCAAAAGGAGCAAGGTTACCGCAAGTGAAAAAGGTCCTGGCAGGGCTGGCTGGCGTTGGTGTTACTTTCACCATCAGCGCCACCCTTGATGACAAATAGGAAAGCGCGCTCGTTGCCTTCCTATAGGCGAATATCGATGTGTTTGCCTGGCAACCATCTGATATCCCCAGCGTTCCTAGGGAGGTAATCAAGCACCACCTTGCTATTTGCCCACATGCCAGACCCGTCAAGCAGAAAGTCCAGAAGTAGGCCTTGGAGAGGCAGCAGTTTATTGCCAAGGAAATCAAGAACCTTGAAGTAGTTGGTTTGGTCAGAGGACTGGTATCCCACATGGTTAGCAAATCCAGTGGTGATACGAAAGGCTAACAGGAAATGGAGGCTTTGCATAGAAGACCCATTTCCCTTGTCGCATCGATCAGATCATGGATTCCACTTCGGGCTGCGATTTGCTTTCCTTCCTGGATGCATATTCAGGGTATCACCAGATCTTCATGTACAAGGAAGACGAAGAGAAGACCTCGTTCATCACCCCATGTGGTACATATTGTTTTATCCACATGTCTTTCGGATTAAAGAGTGTCAGGTCTTCTTTTGCAAGGGTAGCTCAGATTGGTTTCAAACCATAGCTGCACAGAAACATTGAAGCTTATATGGATGACAATGTTGTCAAGACCAAGGATAAAGCAACTCTTATCCAGGATTTGGAGGAGACGTTTGCAAATCTTCACAAGATCAACCTGAAGCTCGACCCATTGAAGTGTGTGTTTGGCGTTCCCTCCGGCAAGCTACTTGGGTTCTTTGTGTCCCACCAGGGGATCGAAGCCAACCCCGACAAGATTAAAGCCATCGAGCAGATGTAAGCACCAAGGACAGTCAAGGATGTGAGGCGTCTGACAGGATGCGTTGCCACACTAAGCAGATTCACTTCCAAGTCTGCAGAGTGTGCCTTGCCATTCTTCAAATTCTTGAAGAAGGCAGGACCCATGAAGTGGACCCCATAAGCAGATGCGGCCTTGCAAGAGTTGAAGGCCTACTTGTCCTCTATGCCCACCTTGGTTCCTCCCAAACCACAAGAGTTGTTGCTGCTATACTTAGCAGCAAAAAAACAAGTGGTTAGCGCAGCCTTGGTGGCACAACGGGAAGTGGACGAAGTAGAGAGTGAGCAAGGACCAACAGAGTCAGATAAGGATCAGGGCAGAAGTGAGCATGGCAGCAAGAGCAACCTTAAGGACATGGCAAGGAAGAAAGTGGTGCAGCGCCTAGTGTACTTCGTCAGTTCCTTGTTACAGGGGGCTCGATCGAGGTACTCTGGTGTGCAAAAATTGATCTTTGGCCTCATCATGGCCTCAAGGAAATTGCGCCACCACTTCCAAGCCCACGAGATCACGGTTGTCATTCGCTTCCTGTTGCAAAGGATACTTTGAAACCCTAAGGCTGCTGGCAGAATAGTAGACTGGGCTTTGGAATTGTCCAGTTCTGGTCTGAAGTTTGAGACCACATCAACAATCCAGAGCAGGGCGTTGGCAAAGTTTATCACAGAATGGACGCCGACCCCTGATGAGGAAGTGACAAAAACAGTCAACCCAGGTAAGAAGGCACCCCAAGAATGGATTATGTATTTTGATGGTGCCTTTTCCCTGCAAGGTGCAGGGGCTAGCGTGCTTCTTGTCGCTCCCTCAAGGGAGAACTTGAAGTACATCGTCCAGATGCATTTTGCCCAGGAAGAGGCAAACAACAATACAACAGAGTATGAAAGGCTCCCTGTCCTGCTTAGGATTTCCGCTGAATTGGGAATCAAGAAACTGATCATTCGAGGAGATTCACAGCTTGTGGCGAGACAAGTCAACAAGGATTACCAAAGTCCATTGATGGAGGTGTACATTGAGGAAGTGAGGAGATTGGAGGAGCGCTTTGACGGATTGCAAACAGAACACGTACCCCGTGCAGAAAACAGCATAGTTGATCATCTGTCAAAGTGTGTTGCGCAAAAGCTTCCTATGGAACCAGGAACTTCTGTTCTCCATCTCACTCAGCCCTCCGTATCCCCAGCAACAATGGCCCGGAAAAGGAGAAAGATGGACTCCGATAAGCCTCTCCCGGTAGAGCCTTCCGCTCCTGGCAGGGACCCTGTCGTAAACTCACAATTTACCGGCCCGCACCCTCCCGTCGGGACCTTGGTTCCCGCGGACGAGGAGTGTGCCCACCCCAGTTGAGGAGGTGTCTCTAGTCCTCATTGCTAAGCCCCGGCTCCAACTTGGGCAAGGCACATTGATACGGGGCTAACCCGGTGTAGGCCGATCTTTCACGTTTGGAGTGGGATCCCTCGAAGAGCACGAAGAACACGGGGAAGAACGGGGAGAAATCACAAGGGGAAACACTCAAGAAGAAGTCCAATCACACATCCACTAGACAATCAAACACACAAGATCCACAAGGCACATGAACAAGAAAGGGAAAGATACAAGGTAAGGTTCATCTCTAAGAGGAGGTCTTGATGATATCCTAGATGGATCTTCCCACAAGGGGGTCTTGATGATATCCCGCAGGATCTTCTCCTAGATGGAGGTCTTGGCCTCCAATGGAGTAGTGGTCTCTCTCTCTCAAGAGTAGAGATAGGTAGGAGCAAAGCTCACATACAAATGAGCCATCACTTTGCTAACCCTAGAAAGGAGGTGGAGGGTCTATTTATAGTCTAAGCCACGAAGGGGTAAGTGGGAGAGGGATACAAGGCCAAAGGCCCGCGGCTGCGCACAGGCACGGCGGTAGTACCGGACACATGGGCGGTAGTACCGCTTGCTTTGGGCGGTAGTACCGCCCTTTCTGGACTAGGCAGGTCCTTCTTCTTCCGTCTTCGCTTCCACGCTTCCCTCGCGGATGGTGTAGGCGTTCCTTGGCGCTTGCACTCCTCCTCCTCATCCGTGAAGCTCCGACAATACCTATGCATGCACACGAGTGGAGTGTCAAGTAGTATACCATCCTTGAAGGGGTCAAGTGAACACGTGTAAAGGAGAAGATTCACCTTTATGTATGAGAAGTAGAGGTCACACGTGTCACTTGCCAAACGGACTCTTGACATGGTGATGACCGTAGGATGCTCCGCATCACACATAGTCCACTTTCTCCAAACCAGAGAGCTCCCCAATGACCAAGATGAGGCAGAAAGAGTAGCCCCGAGGGCCAGTATGTATCAGTTTGTCGATGACACTCTATACAGAAGGAGGTCCAACGGTGTGAAATTGAAGTGCATCTGCTGGGAAGAAGGAAATAGGAACTGTTGGCTGAGATACACAAAGGCATGTGCGACTCCCACATTGGATCAAGGGCATTAGTTGGGAAAGCATTCCGTCAAGGATTCTATTGTCCCACAACCCTCCAAGATACGGTTGAGCTTGTCAAGAAATGTGAAGCCTGCCAGTTCCATTCCAAGAACATCCACCTGCCTGCCCAAGCTCTTTAGACAATCCCTTTATCATGGCCATTTTCGGTCTGGGGGCCTGATATCCTCAGCCCTTTCCCCCGAGCAATCAGGGGCTTTGAATTCTTGTTCATTTCTATCGACAAGTTTACAAAGTGGCCGGAAGTGACTCCTGTGAGAAAGGTGACTGCTCGATCAGCTATGAAGTTCATGAAAGAACTGGTGTGTCGTTTTGGAGTTCCGACAAGGATCATTACCGACAAAAGCACCCAGTTCACGAGTCGCGCCTTCGTGCAATATGTTCACACCCTCGGAAACAAGGTCTCATTTGCCTCTGTCACACATCCCAGAAGCAATGGACAAGCTGAAAGGGCGAATGCTGAAGTGGTGCGGGGACTCAAGACAAGAACCTTTGATACGCTGCAGAAGCACGGCAGGCGGTGGATCGATGAGCTGCCAGTAGTCCATTTGTCCCTTGGAATGACACCAAATCGAGCTACCGGGCAGACTCCCTTCTCCTTGGTCTATGGGGCAGAAGCAGTTATCCCCACAGAACTCATTTACCGGTCGCCTCGAGTGCCTGCCTATGATGAAGTAGCGCAAGATCAGCCCCAGCGTGACAATGCTGTGCTACTCAAGGAGAACCATCTTCGGGCTGCTATGCATGATGTACGCTATCAGCAAGCCCTGTGCCGCTATCATAGCCGTAGGGTTCATGCCCGGTGTTTTAAGGAAGGTGACTGTCGGTGTCAAAACCGGCGGATCTCGGGTAGGGGGTCCCGAACTGTGCGTCTAGGCGGATGGTAACAGGAGACAAGGGACACGATGTTTTTACCTAGGTTCGGGCCCTCTCGATGGAGGTAAAAACCCTACTCTTCCTTGATTGATATTGATGATATGGGTAGTACAAGAGTAGATCTACCATGAGATCAGAGAGGCTAAACCCTAGAAGCTAGCCTATGGTATGATTGTTCTTCGTCCTACGGACTAAAACCCTCCGGTTTATATAGGCACCGAAGTGGGTTAGGGTTACACAGAGTCGGTTACAATGGTAGGAGATCTACATATCCGCATCGCCAAGCTTGCCTTCCACGCCAAGGAAAGTCCCATCCGGACACGGGACAAAGTCTTCAATCTTGTATCTTCATAGTCCAGGAGTCCGGCCAAAGGCTATAATCCGGCCATCCAGACACCCCCTAATCCAGGACTCCCTCAGTAGCCCCTGAACCAGGCTTCAATGACGACGAGTCCGGCGTGCATGTTGTCTTCGGCATTGCAAGGCGGGTTCCTCCTCCGAATACTTTATAGAAGATTTTGAACACAAGGATAGTGTTCGGCTCTGCAAAATAAGTTCCACATACCACTTTAGAGAGAATAATATTTACACAAATTCAATCTGCTGACGTATTTCGTGGCGTGGCATCACCCCACGGCCAAGCCTTCATTCGAATCGTTTTTACTGTCCCACCTCAGCGTGTTTAGCGAGGCAGTTTCCTTGGCACGTCTTGTCAAAGCAGAGATCATGTCCCCTTATTCCGGGATTCTCATCAATACGGGCGTGGGTAACCCAACTGCACCATTGATTACGGCGCTTGGGAGATAAGCGAGTTTTACCAGGCTGGTGGGGACGCATAGCTTCGTCCGTCCATATAAGGGGATAATGATCCACCTTTTTACCTACGCCTTCTTCCTCCTTTGCTTATCCATTTCTGCGCACTCGAGCTCCAGCGCCCAAGTCCGCACATCTCGCCTCAACCTTCCCTAGCCATGTCCGGAGTGGGAGGCAAGTGGATGGCCTCCTCCATCACGGAGGGGCACATCAAGAGGCTGCGGAAGGCCGGATACTTGTCTAGTGACATCGCGCATCGGCTCCCCGACAAGGGGCAGCTCATCCCCACCCCGGGCCCCATGAGAGGGTGGTGTTCCTCACCCACTTCGTCCGCAGACTAGGTTTTCCACTTCACCCATTTGTCCGGGGGCTCATGTTCTACTATGACCTGGATTTCCATGATCTGGCCCCGAATTTCATCCTCATCATCTCGGCGTTCATCGTCGTGTGCGAGGCCTTCCTCTGCATCCAGCCCCACTTCGGCTTATGGCTGAAGACCTTCAATGTCAAGCCGAAGGTAGTGGGCGGTCGCCAAGCGGAGTGCATAGGTGCCATGGTGGGCAAGATGCCCAACGTCCTATGGCTCGAGGGCTCCTTCATGGAGACCATAAAGGGGCGGCAATCGGGGTGGTTCTACATCACCGAGCCGCGTGACCCTAAATGGGCAGCGGCCCCCGAATTCCGATCGTGCTTCCCTACACGGCTCACCTCTTGGAAAGAGACAGTCCTAACATGGGGTAGTTCGGAAGAGCTGACCAGACTCCAATCCCGCGTCAAAAATCTGTTGAGCAAGAAGCTCAAACTCGTCAACATAGTCCAGGTCATGCTCATCCGCCGGATCCTCCCGTGCCCACAACGGGCCTTCAACTTGTGGGAGTTTGATCCGGCACAGCACCAAACCTTGAGCAGGCTCTTCGACACTATGTATGAAGATGCCTGGAAGGTGCTGTTCAAGGGCGCCAAGGCTCCCGCATCCGCTACCAAAGATCGCAGATTTAGCTCGCAGCGTCAAGCCGGCGAGGTAAGCTATTTTACCCTTTACAGGACACTTGTTTTTCATAGTTTGACTCTATGCGGGATCTAAACTCCCTCCTTTGACAGGCCTGGCAGGTTAACTGTCCGGCTCCCTTGCCAGAAGACCCAGCGGACGCCCAGTTAACGGGGCTGCTGGTTCCGACGCCTTACATGGTGCCGGAGAAGAAGGCCAAGAAGAAGGCCACTGGAACTCAAAGGAGTTCCCGACGCCAGGTGTTGTCAGACTCATTGTCCGATGACTCCGAGGCGGACTCCTCCGCGAAGACGAGGAGGAGGAAAAAGAGGCCTCTCCCCCAGCGAGGGAAGAGAAGAAAAGGAAGGCCGCCCCAACTGGGGAGGCCGGAGGGTCCAAGAAGGGAAGGACCCTTCCTCCGGACTACTCGTCGATGGAGGCGCCGTTAAGCGCCAACCTTCTAACAGGGCTGACTGAAGCCTGTGCCAGCCTTCTAACAGGCTTTGAGGTATGTATTTTAGATATGTAAAAATATTACCGCATAGACAGTAGCCCCTGATGCTCAGTTTGGTGTTTGGAAAGAAAAGCGGAACTGAGGATCTAAAAAGATGTACGCAGAAGTCTAACATAAGTATGTCAATATGGGAAATGCAGGCTGCGCTGCTGACCTCTGCCGCACTGACTGCGGAGGTCAATGCATTGAAGCAGAGCCTCGAGCGGTCCGAGAGCTCGGCCTTGCCAAAAAGCAGCTCGAGCACGAGGAAGGTAAGTAATACCTTATGGAAGTATATAAAAGATGTGGTTGCAAAAAATGACAGGAATAGCATGAGAATTGCAGGGGCCACGAACGAGGTGGCAACCCTGAAGGAGTCGGTGTCTAAGGCCGAAATCAACGCGGTCGTGGAGCGCACCGAGCGAGAGAAGCAGGAGGCGCGGGTGGCAGAGGTGCGGCAAGAGCTCCAGGCTCTCGTGGAAAAAACACGAGAGTTTGGAGCGTGACTCAAAGACTCGAGAGTCCGAGCTCGCCTCGGCTCTTGAGAGCGCCAAAGCCGCTGAGGCCAAAGCCCAGAAAGCCCTCCAGGAAATTGAGGCAATGAAGAAGATAGCGGCGGGTAAGGCATTCTTCATGCAAAGCAAGCACGTGAAAGTGAATTACTTGTTACTTACCCGAATCCGGAGCTCTCCACGAGCATTCGCAGATCTGCCCCGCAGTGTGTCCGACGCTGCCGCATTCTACCGGGCCGAGGAGGGGAGCTCGATGGAGAAGGTGTTCTGGTCTCAGTATGCTGAGGTCGGATACCCGGTGCCCTTGAGCGACCAGCTGAAGCATATGGTCGAGCTCCATAAGGTGGCCGAATAGGCCATGAAGGGCCTCATAGTTCAGTTGTGGCTTAAGGAAGCCATGCCTGGGAGCTACTTCGGGCTGGTGAGGCGGCTGGTGGATGCCTATCCATGGATTCAAGTCGTCAAGCGCTCCGTCTGTATCGAAGGTGCCCATAGGGCCCTTGCCCGTGCTAAAGTGCACTGGGGCAAGATGGACGCTGAGAAGCTTGTGACGGACGCTCCACCGCCGGGCAGGGAGTATCGCAAGCCCGAAATGTATTATGCGGGCGTCCTGAAGGGTGCCTGCCTTATAGTGGGTGAATGCTCCAAAGATGTAATTTTTGAGTAAACTCGCATTTGTTATCCTGTGCGCTTGAAAACTTGTTCATATGCGCTAAGCAAAGCTTGTGAATTTAAAATATTACCTTCTATGCGGCCGTTTACTAAATTTGAGAGATGGCGAGTCGTCTGCTTCTGCCCCCATGCCGCGAGTGTTGGGGTGTTCGGGATAAACTTGAGCGCTCTTTTTCCCATTCTTGGGTCCTTTGAGGGAGGCGCTCAACGCAATGAACGAGGCAACCGGATTATAATGCTTGAACACTCTCACTTAGCCATAGAATTCTATAATTTTAAATTTTGGCGAAGCCCCTAGTATTCGGAAGACCGATTTCGGGGCGCTATCCACGCCTGGGCCGGACAAAGCCGACTCCTCGCTCTAAGCGGCATAAGTCTTTAGGGACTCGAAAACCTCTCGAACAGCGACCGGCTCTCGCCCTATCATGACGGTCAGTTTTAGCTTTCTCCACTGAGGTGCTTAACCCAGCTCAACCGGGGCACAATCGCAGTGGTTCTCCCAGCGCTACCTTAGCTGATATAACGGAACATAAGGTACCAAAACATGGGAGCCGGGCAAACCCAACTATTAACCCAAGACATGATTCGGAGCTGATGCATATAATGCTATAAGTTCGGGGTGCCGCACTTGTGAAAGTGTTCGGACTTATCACACCATATTTTGGGGTACTTAAGCCGCTGGTGTATTTGGTCGTACCAAAGTGTACGGATGCAACATGTCATAAGTGAACATATATAGATAAGAAAAAGGAATGCAATAATAGGCAAAAGTTGTGCATTGTTTATTAAAAAAGCTGCGGTAAAAGCAGAACGATACAAATAGTGCGATAAGCAAGGGACGGGACTATTTGACATGTCCCCCTCCAGGAGCGAGCTGCGGGATGATATGTAAAACAAGTATACTGCTCGTTATAGAGACCACCTGGATACTCGACGTAGCTTTCTGCTTCCCTGGCTGTTGCATCGTATGTTCGGCGATTCTACTGCCGGACAGGGCTTCTTGATAAAGGAGTCCTGAAAATAAGAAAAAGGAATTGCACAATCGGGAGCCCCTGGTGTGGTTGAGTCGCATTCTGGGCCTGTCGTGGTCGTGCCCCTCCCCCTATGCCCATGGTATTTCCAGAGCATAATTATGTACGTGTAGTACTAGTTTCGCAATTTCGCGAGGGCTGGGATTGGGGCCGCATTGCTACGCGTGCTCGGGACGTGCCAGGCGGTCTTGTTGTAGGTTACTCCGGGCGCGCTTGACGGTGTCCAGCCGTTTAATAGCCGAACTCGAGAATTGCCTTGAGAGGCTACTTTGTACTTCTGCCACGAGAGCCGCCGTATGCTCCTCCGTTCGGAGAGAGCGTTCGGTGTTTCCGTTGACCGTAATGACTCCTCGAGGGCCTGGCATCTTGAGCTTGAGGTATGCATAGTGCGGCACCGCATTGAACTTTGCAAATGCGGTTCATCCGAGCAGTGCGTGATAGCCGCTGCGGAACGGGACTATGTCGAAGATTAACTCCTTGCTTTGGAAGTTATCCGGGGATCCGAAGACCACTTCGAGTGTAACTGAGCCTGTACAGTTGGCCTCTACACCTGGTATGACGCCTTTAAAGGTCATCTTTGTGGGTTTAATCCTTGAGGGGTCTATGCCCATCTTGCGCACTGTATCCTGATAAAGCAGGTTCAGGCTGCTGCCGCCGTCCATCAGGACTCTAGTGAGGTGAAATCCATCAACGATTGGTTCTAGAACCAATGCGGCGAATCCGCCATGGCGGATGCTAGTGGGGTGGTCCCTTCGATCAAAAGTGATCGGGCAGGAGGACCACGGATTGAACTTTGGGGCGACTGGCTCCATCGCATATACGTCCCTTAGTGCACGCTTCCGCTCCCTTTTGGGTATGTGGGTTGCGTATATGATGTTCACCGTCCGCACTTGTAGGGGAAGCCCTTCTGTCCTCTATTGTTCGGTGGCCGGGGCTCCTCCTCGTCGTCGCTCTGCAGCCCCTTGTCATTGTTTTCGGCATTTAACTTGCCTGCCTGCTTGAACACCCAACAATCCCTGTTGGTGTGATTGGATGGTTTTTCGGGGGTGCCGTGTATCTGGCACGAGCGATCGAGTATTCGGTCCAAATTGGACAGGCCTGGAGTATTTCTTTTGAATGGCTTTTTCTGCTGACCGGGTTTAGAGCCTCTGAATCCGGCATTGACTGCCGTATCCTCAGCATTATCGCCATTAATGCGGCGCTTGTGCTTGTTGCGACGCGACCTGCCGTTGCTGTCCTTGGTATCCGAATTACCAGGGCTCTTGGTCATGTTGTTACTACGAGCTAGCCAGCTGTCCTCTCCCACGCAAAAGCGGGTCATGAGTGTTGTGAGGGCTGCCATGGATTTCGGCTTTTCCTGTCCTAGGTGCCGGGCAAGCCACTCGTCGTGGATGTTATGTTTGAAGACTGCAAGGGCCTTTGCATCCAGACAGTCAACGATTTCATTTTTCTTGGTTAGGAACCGTGTCCAGAATTGTCTGGCTGATTCCTCTGGCTGCTGAATTATGTGGCTTAGGTCATCGGCGTCTGGCGGTCGCACATAGGTGCCCTGGAAGTTGTCGAGGAATGCGGCTTCCAGGTCTTCCCAACAACCAATTGACTTTGCTGGCAAGCTGTTAAGCCAATGCCGAGCTGGTCCTTTAAGCTTGAGTGGGAGGTATTTGATGGCGTGTAGATCATCACCGCGGGCCATGTGGATATGGAGGAGATAGTCCTCGATCCAAACCGTAGGATCTGTTGTGCCATCGTATGATTCAATGTTAACGGGTTTGAAACCCTCAGGGATTTGATGATCCATCACTTCATCTGTGAAGCATAGTGGGTGTGCAGCGCCTCTGTATTGGGCTATATCACGATGCAGCTCAAATGAGCTTTGTCTACTATGTTCGGCCCGGCCGGAATTTCCATATCCGGCGTGACGGTTATCACCACGTATCGTGGGGCGCCCACGCGATCCATAGATCAATCTTGTTTGCCTTGCCTTGTCGTCTAGTATATTCCGCAGGTCTGGCGCATTTTCCCGCGCCTTGGTATTTTTTGAGCGGCGCCGGGGTGCGGCTTGAGTGGAGGGCCGAGAGGCCTCTGTGTCGCGGCCACGAGGTGACCGGTCGGCCGTATCATGCGCTGGTGATATAGGTTTAGGTGCTTCCTCCTCTAATCAGGGTAGCATCCTGTGTTTTGGGTAGCTCTTGGAGGGGCGTTCGAGTCCATATTCTTCGGCCGCAAGGACTTCAGTCCATCTATCGGCTAGCAAGTCTTGGTCAGCTCTAAGTTGTAGCTGCTTTTTCTTGAGGCTGCTTGCCGTGGACAGAAGCCTGCGTTTGAAACGCTCTTGTTCGCCGGGATCCTCAGGCACGACAAATTCGTCATTGTCGAGGCTTGCCTCGTCTTCGGAGGGAGGCATGTAATTATTGTCCTCTACCTATCTGCCTGCCGCTCTCTCATGAGGGCTGGCTTCTCCATCCTCCTGCACTGAATCTTGCTGGCGGGGGTTGTCTTCGGCACTGTCTGGGGTGTTATTATCTCCCGTGTCGGAATCACCGTTTTTGCTGTGGCGTGATTTAGAGCGGCGCCACTGACGCCGGCGCTTAGACTGTTTCTTGGAGGGGTCATCCTCCGTTGTTCCATCGCCATTCCCATCTTTTGGGATGTCCACCATGTAAATGTCGTATGACGAGGTGGCCTTCCAGTGCCCTGTAGGCCATGGTTCTTGGGCGTCTCCTGCATCGTCGTCCATGCCGTCGATGTCTTCGGAGTCGAAGTTGAGCATGTCGGTTAAATCATCGACAGTGGCTACGAAGTGGGTGGTGGGTGGGCTTTGAATTTCTTTGTCATCTGCATCCCAACCTTCCTGACCATAGTCTGGCCAGGGCTCTCCTTATAAAGAGAGAGACTTTAGTGAATTCAGGATGTCGCCAAAGGGCAAGTGCTGAAAGATGTCCGCGGCGGTGAATTCCATGACCGACGCCCAATCGGATTCGATTGGCAGGGGCGCGGAAGGTTCGGAGTCCGGAGAGGAGTCCGGGAGCTCGGAGTTACGAGCCTTGCAAAGGAAAGGGATGATGTTCGGCTCAATCGCCGTAGAGATCGCAGCCCCCGAGGCGGTGTCCAGCCACTCGTCCTCGATCGGCGCAGTTGGCTCCGAGCTAAGGGTCGGAGCGGACACTTGTGCGGCCTCCAGGGCACTGTCCGGCGACAGAGCTAGATCATGCCCATCGTGACAGTACGGCGCGCTTGGCTGTGGCTCGAACCCGTCGAAGATCAAGTCTCCGCGGATGTCAGCCGTATGGTTCAAACTTCCAAATCTAACCTAATGACCAAGGGCGTAGCTTTCAATCTGCTCCAGATGGCCAAGCGAATTGGCCCGCAGTGCAAAGCCACCGAATACGAAGTTCTGTCCGTGGAGAAAAGTCTCACCCTGGACCGCATCGTTGTTGATGATCGGAGGAGCCATCAGGCCTAAAGATGACGAAACAGAGGAACTCTCAATGAAAGCACCAATGTCGGTGTCAAAACCGGCGGATCTCGGGTAGGGTGTCCCGAACTGTGCGTCTAGGCGGATGGTAGCAGGAGACAAGGGACACGATGTTTTTACCCAGGTTCGGGCCCTCTCGATGGAGGTAAAAACCCTACTCCTGCTTGATTGATATTGATGATATGGGTAGTACAAGAGTAGATCTACCACGAGATCAGAGAGGCTAAACCCTAGAAGCTAGCCTATGGTATGATTGTTCTTCGTCCTACGGACTAAAACCCTCCGGTTTATATAGGCAACGAAGAGGGTTAGGGTTACACAGAGTCTGTTACAATGGTAGGAGATCTACATATCCGCATCGCCAAGCTTGCCTTCCATGCCAAGGAAAGTCCCATCCGGACACGGGACGAAGTCTTCAATCTTGTATCTTCATAGTCCAGGAGTCCGGCCAAAGGCTATAATCCGGCCATCCGGACACCCCCTAATCTAGGACTCCCTCAGCGACCTTGTCCTTAGGCATGTTCATTCGGCCAAGGGTACTGTCGGTGTCAAAACCGGCGGATCTCGGGTAGGGGGTCCCGAACTGTCCATCTAGGCGGATGGTAACAGGAGACGAGGGACACGATGTTTTTACCCAGGTTCGGGCCCTCTTGATGGAGGTAAAACCCTACGTCCTGCTTGATTAATATTGATGATGTGGGTTACAAGAGTAGATCTACCATGAGATCAAGGAGGCTAAACCCTAGAAGCTAGCCTATGGTATGATTGTTATTCGTCCTATGGACTAAGGCCATCCGGTTTATATAGACACCGGAGAGGGCTAGGGTTACACAGAGTCGGTTACAAAGGTAGGAGATCTACGTATCCGTATCGCCAAGCTTGCCTTCCACACCAAGGAAAGTCCCATCCGGACACGGGACGAAGTCTTCAATCTTGTATCTTCATAGTCTTGGAGTCCGGCCGATGATGATAGTTCGGCTATCCGGACACCCCCTAGTCCGGAACTCCCTCAGTAGCCCCTGAACTAGGCTTCAATGACGACGAGTCCGGCGCGCATATTGTCTTCGGCATTGCAAGGCGGGTTCCTCCTCCGAATAATTTATAGAAGATTGTGAACACCAGGATAGTGTCCGGCTCTGCAAAATAATTTCCACATACCACCGTAGAGAGAGTAATATTCACACAAGTTCAATCTGCTGACGTATTCCGTGGCGTGATGTCACACCACAACCAAGCCTTTATTTGAAACGTTTTTATTGTACCACTTCAGCGCGTTTAACGAAGCGGTTTCCTTGGCACGTCCTGTCGAAGCAGAGATCGTGTTCCCCTTATTCCGGGATTCCCATCAATACGGACGTGGGTAACCCAACCGCGCCCGTTGCTATGCCCCCTCCATCGAAGGCGGGTTCCAAACGGTCACGAGGATGGCTCTTGGTATTCTTCCTCTTTATAATGAGACCAAGGCCCGTTCTTTTTATTCAATCCTCTATGGAATCCGCCCCTCTCCCTGAGTTCCAACACCCAGGGCTCCGAATTCAGGTACCTTCGATCCTCGACAATGTCCGGTCCTGATCTACGAGGCCGGTGGATGCCCTCTTCTGTCACGGAGGAGGACGTGCTAAAGCTGAGAGATGCCAGGTATTTAACCTACGAGATTTCGCATAGGCTGCATGCCTGAGGGCAAGTTATCCCAACTCCCGAGCCTGGCGACATCGTCGTGTTCATGTCTCACTTCCGTCGGGGTTTAGGCTTCCCGACGGATCCCTTCATAAGGGGGCTCATGTTTTACTATGGGCTGGAATTCCACGTCCTGGCTCCGGAGTCCATCCTCCATATCTCATCATTCATTGTCGTTTGTGAAGCCTTCCTCCGCACTACCCCTCACTTCAGTTTATGGCTCAAAACCTTCAACATGGAGCCGAAGATGATTGAGGGGCGTCAGGCAGAGTGCGGCGGGGCGGTTATAAGCAAGAGGGCCGAAGCTCCATGGCCCAAGGGCTCTTTCCAAGAGGAGCTCGGCTTGTGGCAACACGAGTGGTTTTATATCACCGCTCCCCGGGGCAGCAGGAAGAAGACGCCGCCCGTCTTTCGCTCGGGCCTTCCACAGCAGCTGACGTCATGGGTCAACAAGGGGCGTGACTGGGGGGCGCCCAAAGACGTCCCCCTGTTGCAGGACCGGATTTGAGTCCTCCAAGAAAGGGAGATCAATCTGGTCGCAGTGGTGCAGGTCATGTTGATCCGGCGCCTACTGCCCTGCAAACGTCACCCCCTCCGCCTGTGGGAATTCAATCTGGAGGGGCCGTGAGCTCTTCAACACTTCATGGGTCTGACTCCCATGGAGATGTATAAACTGTTCTTCGGATCGCAAGAGACGCATCCGGAATTGACCGAGGACGCTGGCCTAAGCTGCAATCGCCCGGATACTCAAGTAAGTAGCCCTGTGTCCGGACACACCGTCCATTTGTTTATCGTGAGCTTGCCTTTTAACCAGCTTTCCCTGGACAGGAGTGGATAGCGCAAGCAAAACTGATACGGTGTTCGGCCCCCCTCCCTGAGACCATGCAGGATCACGTGTTAATCAAAATGTTGGAGGTTGCACCTATGAATGAGGGCGAAGGGGGGCACGGGGAAACTGTCACCTCTGCCAAGGAGGTTTTTAGTAAGGGAGGAATCAAGAGTCCCTCCTTCCAGGGGGAGAAGAGGACCGCTTCTGAAGACCCGAAGGCCAAGGCCTCAAAGCGGGGAAAGAAATCTGTACCGGAAGGTCCTGCGCCGGGAAGAGCCCCGGCCGTACTATCTCCTCGGAGGAATCAGCCCTCTAACGAGCCGTAAGTAAAAAGGGGGATTTAATAATTATTAGACACCCCTGCTTAATGTCTAAAGGTAACCAAAGTTTTTACCTTGTAGTTCGGATCTCAGCCCATCTCAGCATAGTTCATCTTCGGGAGACCTTCGTCCGGAGATGATGGAGAGCGAAACGCCTCCATCTGCCGCCCCATCGCACGGGGCGGACGACCCTGAGGTGTCGTCGTGGAGGGTCTCCCTGAGTCCGGCGGGGCCGGAGAGTTCGGCACACATTGGAGTACGGCCGGTGGAGCTGCAGGATTTGCTTAAGAGGGCGTCCATCTCAGAAGATTACCGCACATTAATGGGTAATGTGATTGAGAGGATCTCGTCCGCCGAAAGCGGGTTGTATGAGGCCGTCGGAAGTTTACTGACGGGATTTGAGGTACGCAAAAAATGACATACCTGTTGACAGTTTTGCACATGAAGTGCGCCCTGTATAGTAGCCCCTGAGACTTGGTATGCTGTCGAAAACAGCAGCGTGCCTAGGATCATAATCTCATTTATTAACTGTCGCCGTTCCTATGCAGGTGGTGGAACGTTCGGTGGCCAGCCGGACGGATGGATTCGCCGAGCTGAAGAAGCAACTCGACGCTGCAGATGCGGACATCTCGCTGGTCAATAAACGACTTGATGAGTCACAAGGTATGTGATTGCGCCGTGGTCGCTTAGTAAGGGAGCTGATGCCCGTTCCTTACAAGTTGTATGCTTGATGCAGATGGTGCTGCTGCTGTGGAAGACCTTCGAGCAGAACTTGCTTGGGCCAAGGAGCAAGCCAGAAAAAGCGAGGCGGCTGCCTTGAAGGCAGCGGAAGAGCTAGAAGCCGAGAAGGCTGCTCACTGCCAAAGCAGGGAGGAGATGGCCGGAATGGCCATGAAATTGAAAGTTGCTACCGACTGCCTGGAGGTTCTTGAAGGAGAACGCCGAGCGGAGCAAGAGGACCTGAAGAAGGCCGATGACGAAGCCAAGGATGCCCGTAGTGTGATGCGGGCTATGAAGGAGGAACTGCGTCAGGTCGGAGATATTGTGGCTAGAAAGCCCTTTATGCTGCGTAGGAAGTTCACGGATCCAAAGTATGCTCAGCTGGGCCGATTGTACGGTGCGGAGGATCCTTATCTAGACTTGGCGGCGAGTGCGGCTGACGCAGTCGTGCACTTTCGAAGCCAGTAGGATCATGAAATGGAAGAGATTTTCTGGTCTCAATTCCATAGTCCGAAGCGTCCACTTCCATTGAGTGATCGACTGGTTGAGTGGGCTGAGCTGAATAGATTGTCCGGACTGGCCATGATGGATGTGGTCACTCATCTATGGCCGAAAAGGCCCAAGCCGAAGAGTTATTTTGGCTTGTTGCAGCAATTCCTTGGGGTAGTGCCGCATATTAAGGCGATGAAGCGGTCGGCATGCATAGAAGGTGCACGGATGACTCTCGCCCGTGGTAAAACATACTGGGCGGAGATGGATGCCACCGCTGTTGCATCCCGGGGTTCGGACAAAAGCCGATTCTCCACCGAGCATTACTTTGAGGAAGTCCTGCAGGGCGCTCGTATAATAGAGTCGCAGTGCTCGAAAGATGTTATGTTTGAATGACATGTATGATTTCTAAGATCATGTTTATAATGCAATGACTTTTTATACTTGTGTGTTCAAGTATTGAACTATCTCCTGCGCGGCCGTATATATATATGTATAATCTGAAAGATGGCAGTCTTTGGCTTCATCCCCCACGCACATGGTGCGGGGGTGTTTGCAAAAAGAAAATCGCTTCTTCACACTTAATCCAACGTCTTGGTCCTTTTAAGGAGGTGATAGCGTAGCAAACTAGGCAACCGGACTATAATGCTTTATCACTTTCACTTAGCCATAGGAGCTCGAATGTGGGGCTACTATATAGCCCCTGATGGCACCGCGCTTCTCCGAACTCGGGGTGCATATGTGCCTGACCGGGAAGCGGTCCTTCGTCAAAGCGGAGGAATTCTAAACATTCCAATGGTCGATCAAGTGGTTGACCAGTCTCTCGCTATATCAATGACAGTCAGTTTTCGGCTTTCTCTACTGAGGTGCTCTCCCGGCCGAACCGGGGCACAATCGCAGTAGTTCTCCTAGTGCTGCGTTAGCTGATGATACGGAACGTAAGGCAGCAAAACACAGGAGCCGGGCAAACCCAACATTTGAGCAAAGACATGATTCAGAGCTGATGCATATAAGGCCTAACTCGAGATGCCGGACACTCCCTGAGGTGTTCGGTCTTTATGATATTGGGCCGAACAAAGCCCTAAGCCCCTAGTGTCCAGGTACAGGCGAGAACTTCTGACGCGGCCGGCGCCAAAACGCCAGCCTCCTCCTCGGCTCTGGTAGGAAACCGGGGGATGTGTATCAACAAGAGACAGTAAGAAAGGTTTACGCAAGGTCTTAATCTGAAAAGAATCCTTGCAACGGGTCCCTACTGCACGTCTGCGCCTGTGTCTCCGTTGTGCTGTATCCTGGACGGGTGTAGCACGTGCTTCATCTGTAAAAGAGAAGGACTTCGTTTCTAAGAAATATCGTGCAAAAAGTGTATCAAAATAAAGTATAATTTGGAAGATGAAGAAAGTTCAGCTTTATTGGCTTTCATCATTTATGCGCGCGGCCCCCTAAAAAAGGGGGATGCGGCTGGGAAGCCCCTTGCCGGACTCGTCTAACCATGTCTGAGGTCTAAATGACCTGTTTTTAGGGGCTTTGACCTGCAAGGTCGGAATAATGTGTGGCTGTCTAGGCAGCCGCACATTCTCCGTGGTCGAGAGACACCTGGAGTTTTTAAGAATATGCCACATGGATCGGGCATTTGTAAGCGTAAGAGACGCGTAATGTTGTATTGCATTAAAGCAAGCGAAAGCTTTGCACCCCAGTAGCGCTTAAGGGCTACTGTTAAATGGGGCGATGGAGAGTGAGCTTTTCGCGACGGGGGTTGTCGGATGAACCGAACACGACCTCTAGTGGTACAGAGCCTGTAAAATTGGCTGAAAAGGCCTGGCGTCACTCCTTTGAAGGAAGTGCTGCTATAGCGAATTTTGGTGGGTTCTATCCCCAGTCTGCGGACGGTGTCCTGGTATAGCAGGTGCCGCGCTGCGTGTTATCACGTGAAGTGAGTTCACTGTTTTGACTTCTAGTGGGAAAGTCTTTTGGTTTCCGGAGCGCTGCTTTTGGGTTTCGTCACTTTCACTTGGTGTGCCGAGCCCGTTGTGTTCGGCGTTAAGTCGGCCGGACTGCTTGAAGACCCAACAATCTCTGTGGGTATGGTTTGCAGGCTTCCCGGAGGTACCATGTATTTGGCACAGTCTGTCCAAAATCTTGTTTAGGTTGGATAGCTCGTCACTGTTATCCTTTAAGGGCAGTATTTTGTTCTTCGGCCAAGAGCTTTTGAATCCGGCGTTGACCGCCGTACTATTTGGGACATTCTCCTTGTTCCGGCGCTGATCTTTCTTGCGTCGTGATTTCCCATTTCCATCCCTGATTTTGGATGTACTCGGGTCGCTGGTGCTGCATCTAGCCAACCAGCTGTCTTCCCCCGCGCAAAAGCGGGTCATGAGACTTGTTAGTGCGGCCATTGTTCTTGGCTTTTCCTGGCCGAGGTGTCTGGCCAGCCATTCGTCTCGGACGTTGTGTTTGAAGGATGCTAAGGCTTCAGCGTCCGGACAGTCGACTATTTGGTTCTTTTTAGTGAGGAACTTGTTCCAGAATTTGCGTGCTGATTCTCCGGGCTGTTGAGTTATGTGACTTAAATCATCTGCATCCGGAGGCCGGACATAAGTCCCCTGAAAATTTGCTCAAAACGCATCCTCAAGCTCTTCCCAACTGCCAATCGTATTTTCTGGGAGGCTTTTAAGCCAATGCCGGGCCGGCCCTTTGAGCTTGAGGGGAAGGTATTTTATGGCATGGAGATCGTCTCCTCTTGCCATGTGTATGTGTAGGATATAATCCTCACTCCAGACTCCGGGGTCTGTTGTTCCGTCGTATGCCTCTATGTTTATGGGTTTAAATCCCGCTGGAAATCCATGATCCAGTACCTCGTCGGTAAAACATAGTGGGTGTGCGGCGCCCCTGTATTTGGGTGTGCCATTGTCTTCAAATGCTCGGCTGGTTGTGTTACTTCCTGGAGTCTTCTTTTTTGGCCCATAGATAGACCTGGCCGGGTTATCCTTTTTCTGAAGATCTTTATGCTGATCATGTGCCGGCTTGTGTGTGGCGCCCCGTGTTGCTCTTGGCCTGTCATCTGGTCGTCTATCCGGCCAGGCGGCCCCTTTCTTTTTTGACTGCGGGGGATCGAAGGCCTCCTCGTCAAATTCGGGCAACAGCTTGCGCTTCGGGTAGCTCTTTGTCTGGTGACTAGTGCCATATTTACCTGTGGTGTTGAGTACTTTGCTCCATCTCATTCTGAGTGTGTCTTCCGCTGTTTTGAGCTTCCGCTTTTGCTTCTTCAAACTTCTTGCAGTGGCGACGAGCCTGTTATGAAGATTCATATGCTCTGGTGATGTGAGATGATCTTCGCCGGGGATGGGTTGCTTGTTCAGTTCATGTCCGGCTGGCTGCTTGTTGACGTGTGCGTCGTCCACTGCTTCGCCCTGCTCTAGGGCCAGGTCCGTATGGGTGCCGTTTTTGTCGATGCCGGTCTTCGGGCGGCGCTTGCGTCTCCGCTTTGTTTGTTTGTTGGGGGAGTTGTCCTTCGCCACGTCCCGTTTTTCCTCATTGTCGCTTCCTTTTGGTGTGTCCACCATGTATACGTTGTGAGCTGGGGTGGCTTTCCGTGCCTGCTAGGCGCTGGTTCTTGGTCGTCTCCGGCATCGTCGTCCATACCGTCGATGTCTTCGGAGTCGTAGTCTAGCATGTCGGTTAGATCGTCGACAGTGGCTACCAAGTGGGTGGTGGGTGGGCTTTGAATTTCTTCATCGTCCGCATCCCAACCTTCCTGACCGCAGTCCGGCCAGGGCTCTCCTGATAACAAGAGATACTTTAGCGAACTCAAGATGTAGCCGAAAGGTGTGTGTTGAAAGATGTCCGCTGCGGTGAATTCCATGATCGGCGCCCAATCGGATTCGATCGGGGAGGGCGCGGGGGGTTCGGAGTCCGGCGAGGAGTCCGGCACCACGGAGTCACGAGCTTCATGGGGGACAAGATTGGTGTTTGGCTCTATCGCCATAGAGGTTGCAGCCCTCGAGGCGGTGTCTAGCCATCTGTCCTCGATCTACGAAGCCGGCTCCGAATTGAAAATCGGAGCGGGTTCGAGTGCGGCCTCCAGGGTATTGTCCGGCTGCAGAGCTAAATCATGCTCGCCGTGACAATGCGGCACGCTCGGCTGTGGCTCGAATCCATTGAGGATCAAGTCCCCGCGGATGTCAGCCGTGAAGTTCAAACTTCCAAATCTGACCTGACGGCCAGGGGCGTAGCTTTTGATTTGCTCCAGATGGCCAAGCGAATTGGCCCGCAGTGCGAAGCCGCCGAATACGAAGATCTGTCCGGGGAGAAAGGTCTCACCCTGGACTGCGTCGTTGATGATGGTCAGAGAAGCCATCGAGCCTATTGGTGACGACACAGAGGAACTCTCAATGAAAGCACCAATGTCGGTGTCAAAACCGGCGGATCTCGGGTAGGGGGTCCCGAACTGTGCGTCTAGGCGGATGGTAACAGGAGACGAGGGACACGATGTTTTTACCCAGGTTCGGGCCCTCTTGATGGAGGTAAAACCCTATGTCCTGCTTGATTAATATTGATGATGTGGGTTACAAGAGTAGATCTACCACGAGATCAAGGAGGCTAAACCCTAGAAGCTAGCCTATGGTATGATTGTTGTTCGTCCTATGGACTAAGGCCATCCGGTTTATATAGACACCGGAGAGGGCTAGGGTTACACAGAGTCGGTTACAAAGGTAGGAGATCTACATATCCGTATCGCCAAGCTTGCCTTCCACGCCAAGGAAAGTCCCATCCGGACACGGGACGAAGTCTTCAATCTTGTATCTTCATAGTCTTGGAGTCCGGCCGATGATGATAGTTCGGCTATCCGGACACCCCCTAGTCCGGAACTCCCTCAGGTACAAACAAGTTGATGCCTAAGTGGGAAGGCCCTTACCGGGTAGTACGAGTCACCAGACCCGTCATAGTCTGTCTGGAGACCGGAGATGGCATTCAATTGCAAAACTCATGGAATATTGAGCATCTCCGAAAGTTCTACCCGTAAGGCGCGGCTGTCGGGCCCTGCCCGGCAGCCACCCATTTGTACAGGCCTTGCCTCAGCTGCATGTAACACCTTGTACAAAGTCCACGACGATGACCCTGTGGACCTGAGAAATAAATGAAGCGCTGGGTAGCCCCGACCAAGTTGCATGCATGCATGAACATTCCAAGAGCATTTGCATAAGCATTTCATGAGCATGTGCATATGCATATTGATAGGATCGCATCCTGCATCATTCTCATCTGCATGAAGTTGCATGTTCCTACCGTGAACTTGGCTTCTACAAGGAGTTGAGGAGATGGACCAGCACTGCGATCCCCGGCAAGCCAAACAAATAAGTTCTACCTCTTGTCCATAAGTGCTCTATAAGCTGAAACTTGTGCATAAGAAAACCTTGCCGCTCTTTGAAACTTAGGTGCTCCCACCTTTGGCTCGAACGTTGCTTCGGCCTAGGTGGTCGCAGTGGCCTTTGGTGAAAAAGAGTTGGCGGGGGGCTGGTCCCTTTCTTTTTTGCCCACTAGACTCTAGTCCCCGACAACAAAATAAAAAAGGTACCGGTAGGATAGCCTGCCGGGGAAGACTCATTTATTAAACTAAAGTGGCATCCCACCTCTGTATGGACATACACATGCACGAGTTCCCGACAAGGCTCATCTTCTTCATTAATATGTTGATTATACAAGTACAAGCCTTATAGAACACAAACATGGACTCAGGAGATTACATTATTTGAATTAAAATTTGGCAATTGCCTACAGATTTAAGATTAGAAAAAGATAAGTGCCCCGTAAACTCCTCTTCCTGTTTTCTCCTACCCTAGGTTGTGCAGTGGGAAGAGAAGGAGGCAGGAGCAGCGCCCAAGCGGTAGTCCATCCCGATCCCGTCATGGCCTGCCGGACACAGAGCCTGACAAGATCAGGAGTGGCGAGGCTGCGAAGGAGGAGGGCGGATGGAGCAGATCGGCGGCACCCTGATCACCACCTCCGGGACCAGCAAGAAGCCCCAGCTCGAGCCACAGTGGAGTCATCCACCAAAGCTTAGCTGGAAGACTGCAGGAGGAGGCGAAGGCACCAAGAGAGCAGCACCCTCCCTGGCGACCAGGAGGCTGGTGATGACCATGCCGGGAAGGAGGGGAAGAACCGAAAGACAAGGCGGCAAGTTGCCAATACGAGATGAACACGTCGGTGCGATCGTACTCCAACCTGATGGCCTGCCTCCTGCCTTCTCCGTATTCCCTGGCTTCATCTTCATCAACACCTCTCTAGGAAAGCGCCGGGCTCGTGGTCCAGCACTCCTCCTGAAGAGACGGTGAGCGACCAAGACGACCAGGGGGCTCGAAGCGTGCTGCGCCTCACCTTGGCGAGCAGGAAGACACCCTCCTTATCAACATCAACCACAAATCCAAGGAGAGGGGCAGTACTGGGATTTCTAATGATCCCAAGCCCTTCACCTTGGAGTTGGACCAGACCCACTCCTCGAGAGCTAGAATCATTGCTTGGCATCATCAGCTCCAAACTCAGGTTCGGGGCCCAGCCCCGGGCTCCCCCTTCTAGCATACTCAAGACGAAGCAAGGTGGAGGAAGAGAGAGATGTGGATGAATGCCTCCACTCCTCCCCCGCTCCTCCTTTTATAGGCGAACTTGGGGCTGATTCTTCGGCAAGTAACCACTACCCTCCTCCTCCAATTCCAGAAGACTGGGCCCTCGCCATAATGCTCTCCCATGCCATGCGCCTCCATTACCTACCCCGCGAGATGCATTCAACATACGTGGCTAAGGATAAGGGCGTGGTGAGAAGAGTGAATTGGCAGTTTCTATCCCGTGCTTTAAAGCCATTCACAGGCCATCACAAGAGCGGCCCCACCACCATTGGCTTTACACAACGCGTGGGAAAACTGGAAACTGTCCCAGGTTCAAGATTAATGAAGAAGCAAAGAAGACCTCAAGAGACCAGCCTCTTCGACACCCCTGCCTATGCACTTATTAGGGCCTACCCTGATGACGCTCGGCAGTGCGATTAGGGCAGGCCCGGAGGCTTCTGTCGGTGCACCAGACCCTGGGTATGTTGCCCAGACTGCGCACATGCACAACAACAAGATTATGGCACCAGGCCATGCCAAGTCTAGGAGACCAAGATCTTCAAGGGACCAACATGCAGATCGAGAGGACCAAGGCCAAGCCCGAGAAGCAAGATACCACCGGGAGAAAAGCCTCCCTTGCCGGGCAGACGAGCTTGGCGAGGACGAAGCCACCCCCGGAAGAGAACACCCAAGACGTCCCGGCAGGGCCTGCCGGGACTCACGGTGGCAAGAAACACCCAAGACGGTTTTGGTATGATTTGTATGGAACAAAGCTGGTTTGAAGTTGTTTTCAGCAGAACTACCGTGGTGTTGTTTTTGTGCAGAAATGAAAGTTCTCCAAATGAGCTGAAACTCTTTGACGATTTTTTGGAACAAAAGAGGCACTAGAAGCTTCGTGGAAGGGCCAGAAGAGCCACGAGGAGGGCATAACCCACCAGGGCGCGCCTAGAGCCCAACCCGTGTGCAGGTGGGTTGTGCTCACCTCGAGGCCCATCTTCGCGTGAAACCAAAGTAAAAAAATCCTATAAATACAAAAAAACCAGAAATAACCCTAGATCAGAAGTTCCACCATCACAGGCCTCTGTAGCCATGAAAAACCAATCTAGACCACATTCCGGCACCTTGCCGGAGGGGGAAATCATCATCAGTGGCCATCTTCATCATCTCGGTGCCACCATGATGAGGAGGAAGTAGTCCACCCTCCGGGCTGAGGGTTTGTACCAGTAGCTATGTGTTTAATCTCTTTCTCGTGTTCTTGAGATGTCACGATCTTGATGTATGTCGTGGTGGATCCACGGCCACCTATGGGGCGACGAGCCCCTTTTGGTTCAGCGGGGGGATGGACACGTTGCACAAAGAGCAGAGAACCGTAGCGCAGCACGGCAGAGATCACACGGGTGGTTTTTACCCAGGTTCGGTCCGCCGCGAGGCGTAAAACCCTACTCCTGCTTTGGTGGCTTGATGGTGGAAAAGGTGGTCGTGGTCGCAGCACACTTGCCCCGCTGGGTTGCCTCGGGGCAAAGTGGCTACGTGCATATGGATATGTGAGCGGTTGTGCTTGCCAACCTGGCGAACCCTTTCTATGGTTGCCATGGGCCTCCTTTATAGGTTAAGCGGTCACCATAGTGGCAAATCAGTCTTTACATACTGATTAGATAGCAAATAGTGCTATCATACCTAACTCTACAGGCTAACAGGGCACATTAAATGTGCCACCTAATGTCACATGACAGCGTGTCCGGCAACCCTTGCCAGGTTATTTTGCCAGCTCCGCGCCTGCTTGCTTGACACATTTCACGACGGGTGTCATATGGAGGTGTTTGTTGTAGGAAGTGGCCGCCATGTAGCAAAAAGGAGCCACTTAGTCATCTTGGGGCTTGACATCGCACTGATCTGTGACTTGCGTCGCTCGTAAGGTGGAACGATGGACGATTTGGAAGTATGCTTCCGGGGCAAACCCAACCTCGCCAGTCTCGCCTTCACGACAAGGGAGGTTCTTTCCTTCGCAGTATCTTGCTTCTTTGGCTTATCTTGATCTTCTTTATCTATACTTGGACCCTTTGATGAACTGGTCCTCCTCGCTTGGCTTGATATTGGTGTTGTAATCTTTGTCCTTGTGCCTGTGCACTGTCTGGGCAATGGACCCAGGGTTTGTTGCACCGACAGGAGCCCCTGGGCCTATCACGAACAAGCCGCTGGGCGTGATCGGGGCAGGCCCTAACCAGTGCATAGGCGGGAGCACACGAGCGGCTCTTTCCTTTGAGATCTTCTTTGCTTCTTCCTTATCTTTAATCCGAGTCAGTTTTTGGTTTTCCCGCACATCGTGTAATGCCAATCTTGGTGGGATCATTCTTGTAATGGCCCATGAATGACTTTAACGCACGGGCGGGTAACTGCCAATTCACTCTTCCCACCACACCCTTATCCTTAGCCATGTATGCCTCATGCATTTAGCGGGGTAGGTAATGGAGGCGCGTGGTGTGGAGGAGTATCAAGGTAGGGGGCCGGTCCTCTTGAATTCGCGGGGAAGGCGATGGTTACCCATCGGGGAATCAGCCCCCAGCCCCTCAGCCCACCTATAAAAAGAGGAGCGGGGGAGGAACGGAGGCATTCATCCACATCCCTCTCTTCCTCAATCTTCCGCTTCATCTTGGGTATGCTGGAAGGAGGAGCCCGGGGCCAGGCCCCGGGCCCTAGCTTAGAGTTCCGTGTTGGGCTTAGGGGAGCGCTCGGGCAGCGCGGCGGTAGCACTGGAGGTGGTGACTCTGTTGCGCTCGTTGCCTGGTCGCCCATGGCTCCAATTCTATTGAGGGGCGAGGCAAACAATTCCATGCCAAAGCCCATGTTGGGCAGGGGCCGTGGTAGTCAATCGTGGCCTAATCCCCTTCTTCTTGTGGTGTTGGAGGGAGGTCGCAAAGGTGGTCCACATTCGAAGAGGGCGGACTCTATCTCCTTGTGCACCGCCCGTCCGGCGCACAGGGAGACTCTGATCCCCATGCAGGTTTCTTTAATGAGTGGTGGTTCTACATCTCCGGACTGTCGGGGACGACCATGCTCTTTGTGGGAGTACACAGAGCGCGTGGTGTCCCCATCGACGGGTGCGGTGGGAGCTTCAGGCAACAGTGGTGTGAGATGCGGCGGAAACCCACGACGCGCCAAGAACGGGGGCGACCATTCTGACAAGTTGTGTTTGCTGGTGACTCCGCCATCCCCGCTGGAGCCTTCGGTAGTGCCACCACGCCTTCCCTCCGGTTCCTTCCTCCTAGTCTGGGGGCGGTGCCACTCTAATCATGGGGAGGCACTGAATCCCAGCCAGGCCATCCTTCTGCCTTCTTCGTTCCCTCTTGTAGTTTTGAAGAAGGAGAGGAAAAAGTGAAGGCATCACGAGCATTTATCTTTTTTCAATCTTAAATCTATAGGCACTTGCCAAATTTTAGTCCAAATAATGTAGTCTCTCAAATCCATGTTTGTGTCCTGTAAGGTCTGTACTTGTTTGATTTGCATGTTTAATGAAAAAGAGGAACGTTGCCGGGTACGTGCCTGTGTATGTCCATGCATAGGTGGGATGCCTCAATATTTTTAAATAAACGAGTTCCCCTGGCAGGCTATCCTGTCGGTACTCTTTGTTTTGTTGCCAGGTAGTAAGCCTACCAGGCACATGCTATAAAGAGAAACCAGCCCTCTGTCGGGCCTTATCCATCAAAGGCCACTCCGACCACCCTAAACGAAGCAGCATTCAAGTCAAAGGGTGGGAGCACCTAAGTTTCAAAGGAGTAGCATGCTTTTCTTATGCACAAGTTCTCTCTTACAGAATACATATGGATAAGAGGAAGAACTTATCTCTTTGGCTTGCCGAAGACCGCAGTGCTGGCTTGTCTTCTTATATCCTTCTTGAGGACTTAGTGCACGACAGGAGCCTACAGTTTATGCATATGAAGATGATGCCATATGCAATCTTATCTACATGAACATGCGATGCTCATGATATGCTTATGCATGTATGCAACTTGTCGGGGCCCCGCAGCGCTTCATTTATTTCTCTATTGCTCAGGGTCAGCGCTGGCTTTGTACAAGGGGTTACATGCAACTGAGGTAAGGCTTGTACAAAAGGGTGGCTGCCGGGTAAGGCCTGACAGCTGTGCCTTACGAGTAGAACTTGTGGAGATGCTCAATATTCCATGAGTTTTGCAATTGAATGCCATCTACGGTCTCCAGATGGACTGCGCCAGGTCTAGTGACTCGTACTACCCGGTAAGGGCCTTCCCACTTCAGCGACAACTTGTTTGCACCCTTGGCGGACTGAACGCACCTAAGGACAAGGTCGTCTTCCTCAAAACACCAGGCATGACCCTGCGGCTATGATAGTGATGCAGGGCTTGCTGGTAGCGTGCAACATGCGTAGCGGCCCGAAGACAGTTCTCCTCGAGAAGCACAGCGTCGTCACGCCGGTGTTGTTCCTGCGCTACTTCATCGTAGGCAAGTACTTGAGGTGACCCATAAATGAGTTCCATGGGGATAACTGCTTCTGCCCCATAGACTAAGGAGAAGGGAGTCTGCCCGGTAGCTCGATTTGGTGTTGTTCTGAGGGACCAAATAACTACCGACAGCACATCGATCCACCGCTTTCCGCACTTCAGCAGCCTATCAAATGTTCTTGTCTTGAGGCCTCGCAACACTTCAGCGTTTTCCCTCTCAGTTTGTCCATTGCTTCTGGGATGTGCAACAGAGGCAAATGAGATCTTGCTTCCAAGCGTATGAACATATTGCATGAAGGCGCGACTCGTGAATTGGGTGTCGTTGTCGGTGATGATTGGGGCAGGAACTCTGAAGTGGCACACTAAATCTTTCAAGAACTTGATAGCTGACTGGGCAGTAACATTTCTCACGGCAGCTACTTCCGGCCACTTTGTAAACTTGTTGATTACAACGAACAAGAATTCAAAGCCCTCGGCATCTCGGGGGAAACGGTCGAGGATATTGAGCCCCCAGACCGAAAACGGCCTTGACAAAGGGATTGTTTGAAGTGCTTGGGCAGGTAGATGGATATTCTTGGAATGGAACTGGCAGGCTCCACACATGGTGACTATCTCAACAGCATCTTGGAGGGCAGTGGGCCAGTAGAATCCTTGCCGGAATGCTTTCCCAACTACAGCCCTTGATCCAATGTGGGAGCCGCACATTCCTTTGTGTATCTCCGCTAGCAGTTCCTTTCCTTCTTCCCGGCAAATGCACTTCAATTTCATACCGTTGGGCCTTCTTCTGTATAGAGTGTCATCAACAAACTGATACATACTGGCCCTCCGGGCTACTCTTTCTGCTTCTTCTTACTCTTCGGGAAGTTCTCTAGTTTGGAGGAAATGGACTATGTGCCTTGCCCAAGTTGGAGCCTGAGGCTTGACAACGAGGACTAGCGGTACCTTCTCATTCGTGGGGGTGCATCCCTCGACCACAGGGTCCAAAGACTCGGCAGGAAGGTGCAGCCCGGCAATTGAAGGGGAGTTGTTTCCAGCAGGGTCCCTGCCAGGAACCCCGAGGGGTTCTAGTGGGAGAGGCTTACCGGAGTCCAATTTCCTCCTCTTTCTAGCCATTGTTGTTGGGGATACAGAGGGTTTAGTAAGATGGAGAATAAAATTTCTTGGTTCCTTAGCTAGCTTCTACGCAGCGCACTTTGACAGATAATCAACAATGTTGTTTTCCGCACGGGGTACCTACTCTGTTTGCAATTCGTCAAAGCGCTCCTCCAATATTCTCACTTCCTCGACATATGCCTCCACCAATGGACATTGGTAATCCTTATTGACTTCTCTGACAAGAAGTTGTGAATCCCCACGAATGATCAACTTCTTAATTCCCAATTCTATGGCAATCCTTAGCCCGGCAAGGAGCCCTTCATACTTTGCTGTATTGTTGGTTGCCTCCTCCCGGGGAAAATGCATCTAGATGACATACTTCAGGTGCTCCCCAGCGAGAGCAACGAGAAGCATGCCAGCTCCTGCACGTTGTAGGGAGAAGGCACCATCGAAATACATGATCCATTCTTGGGGTGATTCCTTGCCGGGAATAACTGTTTCCAGCACTTCCCCATTAGGGGTTGGCGTCCATTCTACAATAAAATCTGCCCTGCTCTGAATTGTTGACGTGCTTTCAAACTTGAAGCCAAAACTGGATAACTCTAGAGCCCATTCCACTATTATGCCGGTAGCCTCTGGGTTCTAAAGTATCCTTTGCAACAGAAAGCGTGTGACAACTGTGATCACATGGGATTGGAAGTAGAGGCGCGGTTTCTTTGAGGCCATGACGAGGCCACAAATCAATTTTTGCACACCAGAATACCTGGATCTAGCCCCCTGCAATAGGGAACTGACGAAGTATACTGGGCGCTGCACCACTTTCTTACTTGCCGCGTCCTTGGAGTTGCCTTCGCTGCCATGCTTTTATTTGTCCTAATCCATATCCGACCATGCCGGGCTATCCTCTCTTTTTGCTCTTGGTGGAATGTCTGTTGAGGTTGCTATTTCCTCCACTTCCCGTTGTGCTACCAATGCTGCACTGACCACCTGATTAGTCGCTGCCAGATACAGCAGTAGCGGCTCTTGTGGCTTTGGTGCAACCAAGGTGGGCACATGAGACAAGTATATCTTGAGCTCTTGCGATGCTGCATCTTCTTCCGGGGTCCACTTCATAGGTCCTACTTTCTTCAGTATTTTTAAGAATGGCAAGGCGCGCTCGGCAGACTTGGAGATGAATCTGCTAAGCACGGCAACGAATCCTATCAACGTCTCACGTCTTTAACTGTCTTGGGTGCGTGGATCTGCTCGATGGCCTTGATCTTATCTGGGTTGGCTTTGATCCCATGATGGGACACAAAGAAACCAAGTAGCTCACCGGAGGGAACACCAAACACACACTTCTCCGGGTTTAGCTTCAAGTTGATCTTGCGCAGATTGGCAAATGTCTCTTCCAAATCCTGGATGAGGGTCGATTTGTCCTTGGTCTTGACAATGATATCATCCATATAAGCATCAATATTCTTGTGCAACTGTGGCTCGAAACCAATTTGGACTGCTCTTGCAAAAGTAGATCCGGCACTCTTCAACCTGAAAGGCATGCGCACAAAGAAGTATGTGCCACATGGGGTGATGAAGGAGGTCTTCTCTTCGTCTTCCTTATACATGAATATCTGATGGTACCCAGAGTATGCTTCTAGAAAGGAGAGCAAATCACACCCGGAAGTGGAATCCACAATCTGGTCATCGTGCGGCAAGGGGAATGGGTCCTTCGGGCATGCCTTGTTCAAATCCGTGAAATATATGCACAACCTCTGTAACATCCCAAATTTTCAATTTGGAATGTTATACATTAGATCATCATTGCATATCATATTTTATTGCATTTTGGCTTGATCGTGGAAATTTTACGCAACTCAAGGACCCATGGAGAGAGTTGGGGATTTCGTTATTTTCATATTTAAGTTTTTCTCAAATTTTGAAAAGAGGATCGTTTGATTTTAATTATTTTATCTTCGAATATTTCTTTTATAAAAATAAAAGAGATGGAATAAAATGACTTTCCCAAAAATAAAGAAATATTGGAGATTTAATATTAAAATCAAATAAGAATTTTATTCGGAGTTTTATCGCTATTTTATTGGAATTAGGAAAAATGCGTGTTTTTCAAAATTGCATTATAGGCCCAAATAAATGTTCACTTTGTCCGATATATTTTTAGAGGATGGGGAAAATTTATTTTGGGATTTTTGGAGTCCGTTTACTATTTCTTTTATTTTTTTTCTGCGTGAATTTATTTAAAAAAAACGAACCGACTCCGGGCCGTAACCAGCCAGGACTCCGCCTAGCCAGCCTCTTATAAGCCGCGCCCTAAGCCCCCCCCCCCCAACCCACCAGCCCGCGACGCCCCAAACCCTAACCCTAGCCGCCGCCGTCGCCTCGCGCCGCCTCGCCCCGCCGCCCGCCGCCGCCGCCGCCGCCTCGCCAGAGCCGCGCCACCGCTGCCCCCGTTAACCCACCGCCACCATTGACCCGCCGGAGGTAGCCACCGCCGCCGCCGCGGTTTTCGTGAGAAAACCGCCGGCTTTTTTAGGAACCCGGTTTATTTTTTAATAGATCGGTTTTATTTTTTTCGGTTTAGTTATTTAGAAAACACCCATTCGTTCGTTCCTTTTAACGAACAATTTTCACCATTTAGCCGCAGACAGCAAACGTTTGTTCGTTAGCCTGTTCATCGGTTTTTCTTTTTCCAGGGATTTTCCGCGATTATTTTGGAACGCTATTTCTGCCCTGATTTTCGTTTTAGTTTATCTTTTCGCTCGTTTGTCGGAATCAGGCGATTCAAGCGCCTAGAGTTTCGTCTCAAAACCCTCTTTCTGTTTAGTCAACTAAAACATGATTTTGCTATTGTAAAATTTGATTTATGTCCAGATTAGTGAACGAAGCTTGTTCCTTTCGCTGTTTGAGTTTAGTTGCTTGGTTTGATTTGATTCTTTTTGCAAACTAGAGTCTTAAGTTGAACTTTCTGGTTAGATCTCTTATTTGAGTTTTACCTGTGCTTGTAGTTGAGTGCTTATTGTATGCTTGTTTGTTTGCGATAGAGTACCCGGAGTGCGAAGCGTGCTACTACGAGTCTCTAGGTTTCACGGATCATCAGCAAGGCAAGTAACACTTTGATCATACCTCTTTACTACCCAGTTTTATTGCATTAGATCAATCCTCAAACAATTGCATGGTTAGGATCTGATTAATATGTGGGTTTTGGGAAGTAGATGAGGTAGTACCTATTGTCCTGTTTATTACCAAACCCTTGGGAGTTACTTCTATGTTATGCTTATATTGCCATGCTATGCTCATAGACGTGGTTTGGGTTTGAGAGTATCCATGACAGATGTGAGTTGTTAATTAATGGTTAACTTAAGGTGGCTACTTTAATACACATCTGTGTGGATTGAGGCACCTGGGGAACCCAGTGTTGCCTGTATTTCTGGAAATCCCGGGGTACCGTGTGATTCTCCTATTGAATGCCACCCAGGCTCAAAGAGATCATAAGATTATTCATGCTAGAAACTTCCATGTGCAGCCACAAGCTACTATGGGCTCTAGCATAGTTGAGTAGGTTGCGTGACCTCTTTCAGTGGTGGGCTAGCAGATGTAGGGTATGTAGGTTGGTACTGTCTACCCAGAGTAAAGAGTTAATGCTTCTGAAAGACTGTGTCTCGGTCATCCATTTCTCAAACACCATGTAGTGCGAGAAATACAACGGAGGAGATAGAGTCTTGTGGGGAAAAGTGCGCAAACCTCTGCAAAGTGTACAAACTAATCATGGTTAGCTGTGTCCCCAGTTATGGATGTTTTGAGTATCTAGTTCTTGGATTATCATGTGGATCTCATCACTCTTAATTTAATTTGATTGGATTTAATGATGATTGATTAATTGGGATTGAGAGGGTGATTACCTTCTCAATGTTTAACAACCACCATGATAGTTAAATAAAATTTATTCCTTTGTTGTAGGGAAAAATTGGCTTTATGTAAAACTGTAACCATAGAGCTTACCACCAGCCATATATGCATGTAGTGATAGCATTATCCTGTTCATTACTCTCTATGTGTTACATTGCCAGCATATTACATGTGCTGACCCATTTCGGGCTGCAACGTTCATGTTGCAGACTTTTTAGACGACGAGTAAGGTGCCTTAGGTCATGATCTTTCACTCAGTGATGCCGTTGGAGTTGATGGGCTCGCTTTATCTTCCAAGCCTTCCGTTGTTATCATTATTAGATGGTCGTAAGCCATATTTATTTTAGTAAGTTCTCTTTTGAGACATTCGATGTAATAAGTGTGTGATTGCTACTCTGTTATAAATCCTTCAAGTACTGTGCGTGTCAGCATTACCGATCCAGGGATGACACTGATGGACAGAGATCAGACGGTTTGAGGTCTGGTCGCTACAAGATGGTATCAAAGCACACGCTAACTGTAGGACACGACCAATAAGTTAAAAGCTCTGGATCACTACTCTCTTCTCATTTCTAACTGCTCTCCCTTTTTTACTCTTTAGGATGGCGGATGCAAGGAACAAGTTCACACAACCAGATGAAGATTCACCTTTCGGACCTTACCTGAAGGAAGTTACTAGATACCTGAACATGGGAGTACCAAGCTTCACGGGACCTACATCGCCACTTTTCCAGAAGACGAGCGTTGGATGATTCAAGTTCAAGTTCCAGGAAGGACGTTCATGCCCGTCACTGAGCCCATTGAGTTTTCCTTTGATGCACCAACCTGGAGTTTAGGAAAGAGCATGGCAGCCCACATCACCATGGGACACATTGGAGAAGTTTACCACAAGGATCTCAAGGATACTATCTACCAGATTTGTGGGCGCCGAGATGAGCAATGGGAGATGATCAGCACCAGGAAGGATAGATCAATTGCAGCTTTCATCCAGGAGTTAAACCAGCACATTCATCGCCAAGAGAACCAGATGTGCGCAAGCATGTTAGATCTGAAGAAGGCTATGACCAGGATCATGGAGTTGGAAGAATAACTCAAGACTACACGCGATGGATATGAGGAGGAAATCGTAACATTATTGGAGAAGAATGACGACCTGATAAAGAAAATCGGAGTGTTCATGGGAGACCCCGCGCCAGGAGGAGAAGACGATGATTCCACCTGTGCAGAGAAGTACATCATCATCGACGGCACCGACTCGGACCCTGACGATAGCGATGATGACTTTGTTGATGAAGCTGGAGCAGATATCATGGAGTCTTCGACCGATCAATTTTTCTAGTCGACCACCATAACAGTAGTAGTATTCCCCCATGTATATAGTATAGTCTGAGCACTTTTGTAACGATAGTTAGACCGTTGTATGCCCTTGTTTGAATTGATTGAAGTGATATGATTGTGTTTGTCTCATGTGCATATGGGTAGTGTTTTCCCTCTAGACCTCATTCTATTCTTTTTTCTCATCTTTTCTAAACCTCTCAGATGCCTCCGAGACGCGACAATGGATTTGCTTTCCCACCCAAGCTCACTCAGTTGATCCAAAAGCAGAATGCATTGATGCAGATACTAGTACAGAATCAGAATCAGGGGAACAACAACAACAACAACCCACCACCACCACCACCTGTTGATCACTTAGCCTGTTTCTTGAGGCTTAATCTGCCGGTGTTCTCCAGTAGCACCGAGCTGATAGTTACAGATGATTGGCTCCGCAAGATTGGAAGGGAATTGACCACTGCAGGATGCACGGATGCGGAAAGAGTGCGGTTTGCCACACATCGGCTTGATGGACCCGCAACATCATGGTGGGAGAATTTCACAGCCACTTACCCCATCGACACTGTCACATGGGATCTGTTTCAGCAGGCTTTCTGTACTGCCCATGTTTCAGCAGGAGCTATGGGCATGAAGAAGGGTGAGTTTTGCAACTTGCGCCAAGGAGGACGCACAGTTGGCCAGTATGTGGATGATTTTAGTAAGCTAGCACGTTATGCCCCAGATGACGTTGCTACGTATGCAGCTAAGCAGGAGAAGTTTCTGGAAGGACTAAATAATGAGCTGAGCATGTAGTTGATGGTGACAACCTTCAACAACTACCAGGAGTTGGTAGATAGGGCTCTCATGATTGAAGGGAAGCAACAGCAGATTGACAGCCGCAAGAGGTAGTATGGACAAGGGAAGTATAATTCTGGAGCTTAGCAGAAGCCTCGTTTTACTCCGAACTCGGGAGGATCGTATCAGCATAACCATGGAGGTCACAACCACAATGGAGGAGGTTCGCATAACCATAGTGGCCCCAAGAATGGGAATGGTAATGGAGGAAGCAACGGACAGAACCGTTCCAACCGAGCAACACCCGCTAAAAAGGATCTGAGCCACATTACTTGCTACAAGTGCCAGAAGACCGGACATTATGCCAATGCATGTCCCGAAGCAAAGAATGGAAATGGAAATGGAAGCTCTAGGAAGAAGCCTAACCCTTTTAACAGGGGACAGGTTAACCACGTTAACATGGAGGAGGTTGAAGCCCAGCCAGATGGAGTAATATGTAAGTTTTTGGTTAAGTCATTTACTGCAATCATTCTTTTTGATACTGGTGCATCACATTCATACATATCAAAGGGATTTGTGGATCAGTATAAACTGCCAACCCAAGCCCTTAGGTCACCCAGGTTAGTAACCTCGCCAGGAGCAGAGTATATGGCTAGTCTATGGTGTGACCGATTACCATTAAGGATTGGTAACTATGTGTTTCCCTCAGACCTAATAGTATTGGAGTCACAAGGACTAGATGTGATATTAGGCATGTATTGGTTATCAAAGTATGGAGGGAACATTGAATGCGCCAGTAAGTCGATTCTGCTCACCACCCCAGCAGGAAGAAGGATCAAGTATGTATCCCGGCATGTGCCAAAGAGGACTCAAGTAAAATCCTTATCAGGAGTTGTACAAGAGGAGGTACCAGTGGTGAAGGATTTCCCCAATGTATTTCCATAAGAGTTGCTAGGCATGCCACGGGATAGGGACATTGAGTTTTTGATTGATCTTTTGCCAGGCACAGGGTCAATATCTAAGAGACCGTATAGGATGCCCGCAAAGGATTTGGAAGAGGTTAAGAAGCAAATTATGGAGTTATTGGATAAAGGCTATATTCGCCCAAGTTCGTCACCTTGGGGATCACCAGTGCTTCTAGTGGAGAAGAAGGATGGATCATTGAGGATGGTTGTTGATTATCGTGGATTGAATGAAGTGACGATCAAGAACAAGTACCCACTATCGATGATCAATGATCTGTTTGACCAGTTGCAAGGAGCTAAAGTATTTTCCAAGATTGATCTGTGATCAGGATACCACCAGTTGAAGATTCGAGAGCAGGATATACCTAAGACAGCTTTTACCACAAGGTACAGGCTATATGAGTATACCGTTATGTCATTTGGTCTGACTAACGCACCTGCTTATTTCATGAACATGATGAACAAGGTGTTTATGGAGTTCTTGGATAAGTTCGTCGTGGTGTTCATTGATGATATCTTGGTTTACTCGAAGAATGAAGAGGAGCATAAGGAGCATTTGCGTTTGGTACTTGGGAAGCTCAGAGAACATCAGTTATATGCCAAATTCAGCAAGTGTGAGTTTTGCTTGAAGGAAGTTGGATTCCTCGGACATGTTATATCCGAAGAAGGAATAGCAGTAGACCCCACCAAAGTTGTCACTATGACAAATTGGGAATCACCCACGTCAGTTGGGGAGATTCGGAGTTTTCTGGGACTCGCGGGATACTACCGGAGGTTCATTGAAAATTTCTTGAAGATTGCAAAGCCCATGACGGAGTTGTTGAAGAAGGACACCAAGTTCAATTGGACTGAGGAATGTGACGCCAGTTTCCAGGAGTTGAAGAAACGATTGGTTACATCACCAGTGTTGATTCTGCTGGATCAATGCAAGGATTATGAAGTATATTGCGACGCTTCTCGTCGAGGAATTGTGATGTAGGGCGGATCCCTATGGACCCGATCTTTCACGTTTGGAGTGGATCCTACGGGGAAACATGAAGAACGCACGGAAAACACAAGGGAAAACACGGGGAGAAATGATAGAATCACTCCACCGACAAGTAATCGACCACACATGGGCTAGATCACCGGACACATAAGGTAGCACAAGATTCAAAATCAACAAAGGAAATATATAAGAGTAGTTGTTCTTCTCCGTGAGGAGGTCTTGATTGTCTTCCCTTGAAGGGGTCTTGAATCCGCTTGGGGGTACACCGGATGTCCGGTCCCTGTAGCTTCTTCTACAGATGCCTGGCCTTGTGGATCTCCAGGGGCCGGATGTCCGGGGTCCTGACCGGATGTCCGGTGCCTGGAGGATGTTCTTGCCTTCTTCCATTGGTTCTCTTCTTCCATGGACTTGGGGTCTTGATCATCTTCATGTGCATCCTCGGGAGGGTCCTCTTGGTACCTAATCATGCACAACATTCCGGATTGAGGTAGTAGCCATGTCTCGAGAGGATCATATGAGATATCATTAAGGAGAGAAGTCACCTTGGTCATGGGTCCTCTTGGGGCTTGGTGAGGCGATGGAAGGTCCATGGGGATGACCGAAGGATGCTCCGCATCATCTCCCCCCCCCATGGGAAAGATCCAACCTCGGATCGAAATCCTCATCACCATGGTACGAGGAGAGATCGGAGATGTTGAAGATGTCGCTCACGTTGTACTTTTCGCGTGGGAGATTGATCTTGTAAGCATTGTTGTTGTAGCATGCTAGCACCTTGAAGGGTCCGTCGGCTCGAGGGAGAAGTTTGGACTTGCATTCGTTGGGGAAGCGGTCCTTGGGAAGATGTAGCCACACGAGGTCTCCAATGTTGAATATCATGGGATGCTTGTTGACGTTGAGTTTGGTCGCTAGTCGTTGTACTTGGCGCTCGATGGTGTGCCTTGTATCTTCATGCATGTTCTTGATGTATCTTGCACGGGCACTTGCGTTGAGGTTGGTGCGCTCTTGTAGAGGAAGTGGTAGAATGTCCAATGGGGACAACGGGTTGAAGCCGTAGACGACCTCGAAGGGGGACTTGCCGGTCATCGAATGTCTTGCACGGTTGTAGGCGTAGTCGGCGATGGGTAGACACTCTTCCCACTCCTTGATGTTCTTCTTGATCAACACGCGAAGTAGAGTGGAGAGTGTACGGTTCGTCACCTCCGTTTGGCCATCGGTTTGAGGATGGTATGCGGATGAGAACAAGAGCTTGATTCCGAGCTTGGCGCATAGAGTCTTCCAAAAGTAACTCAAGAACTTGACATCGCGGTCGGAGACGATTGTCTTTGGTACTCCATGGAGAAGCAAGATTTCCCTACAAAAGAGATTTGCAATGTGTGAAGCATCGTCTATCTTATTGCAAGGGATGAAATGTGCCATCTTGAGTTCACTACAACAAACACGGAATCCTTGCCATTTTGAGTTCTAGGAAAACCAAGTACAAAATCCATGCTAATGTCTTCCCAAGGTTGGTAAGGAATAGGAAGGGGCATGTAAAGACCATGGGATTGAGCTTTAGACTTAGCTTTGCGACATGTAGAGCATCGGGTGGTGAAGCGTGATACGTCTCAGAACATCTTGGGCCAAAAGTAGTTCTTGGAGAGCATGGCGAATGTCTTGTCGCATCCAAAATGACCCATGAGTCCGCCTCCATGAGCCTCTTGCAAAAGGAGCAAACGAAGAAAAGACTCGGGAATGCATAGTTTGTTAGCTCTCATTAGATAACCATCCTTGATGTAATATTGTTCCGAAGATGTATGCGTCAAACATTTAGCATAAGGAGTCGCAAAAGATGGATCATTAGCATACAAGTCTTTTATGTGCTCAAAGCCAAAAACATTCAACTCAAGTTTAGTGACAAGCGTGCATATGCGTGAAAGTGCATCGACAACTACATTTTTCTTACCCTTAATGTACTTGATCACATAGGGAAAAGATTTGATAAATTCACTCCATTTGGCATGATGCTTGTTCAACTTAGTTTGACCTTTTAAGTACTTAAGCGTTTCATGATCGGTATGTATGACAAACTCACGAGGTCTAAGATAATGTTCCCAAACATGTAGCACACGCACTAAAGCATACAATTCTTTGTCATAGATGGGATAGTTAAGTTGAGCACCGGAGAGTTTTTCACTAAAATATGCAATGGCTCGTTTTTCTTGCATCAAAACTCCGCCAATTCCGGTACCACTTGCATCACAATGAACCTCAAAAGTTTTGTCAAAGTTGGGCAAAGCAAGAATCGGAGCATGAGTAAGAAAAGACTTGAGCTCCTCAAAAGCGGTGGATTGCAAAGATACCCAAACAAAAGGAGCATTCTTATTACTCAAAGCATGCAAAGGAGCGGCAATAGTGCTAAAATCTTTCACAAAGCAACGATAAAAACCTGCTAGACCAAGAAAACTGCGCACTTGTTGCAAATTGGTGGGTTGGGGCCAAGTTTTAATTGCTTGAATTTTAGATTCATCAACATGGACACCCTTGGAAGATACAACAAAACCTAAGAAAACCACTTCATGAACACCAAATGTGCACTTTTTCATGTTGGCATAAAGACTTTCCTTGCGAAGGGTTTGCAAAACAGCCCTAACATGATTAAGATGCTCTTTCATGGTTTTGCTAAATACAAGAATATCATCGAAGTAAACCACAACAAAGACTCCAATATAAGGGCGAAGCACAAAATGCATGAGACGCACGGAAGTACCGGGAGCCTCCGATAAACCCATAGGCATAACTAACAAGTCATATAAGCCAAAGTTGGTTTTGAAAGCAGTTTTCCATTCATCACCCTCTTGAATGCGGATTTGATAATAGCCACTTTTAAGATCAATTTTTGAGAAAAAGTTGGCTCCACTAAGTTCATCAATCATATCATCTAAGCGAGGAATGGGATGCCTATAGCGAACGGTAATAGCATTTATAGGTCTACAATCGGAACACAAGCGAAAACTTTCATCGGGCTTAGGCACAAGTATAACCGGAATGGCACAAGGGCTTAAGCTTTCACATACATGATCGTTGTCGATTAGTTGTTGTACTAGTCGTTGAATCTCCTTGGTTTCTTCGGGATTGACACGGTATGGAGCTTTGTTTGGAAGTGGTGCTCCGGGGATGAGGTCGATTCGATGCTCAATGCCTCTTAGCGGAGGTAGACCCGGAGGTAGCTCATCGGGGAAAACATCTTGGAATTCCTGCAAAAGAGACTGAAACACTAAAGGTAGCTCGTGAGAGGTGTTAGCTTTTGGTTCCCCATCCTTTCACACTCGATGGGTTCTCACACACTTCTCTCATCTCACTTTTTGTGGCAAATAGGACTAAGTTTTTCTCTCTTGGCGAAGAGGCGCTCAAGTTTGGCTTGTGGCTCTCACTCACTTTTGGGTGGATCACTTTCTCACTCTTCTCTCCACGATGGGTGGCTTGCTTGTCGGCTATCACTTGACTAGGAGACATAGGTCGTAGCACATATTCCTTCCCTTTCATCTTGAAGCTATAGTGATTGGTGCGCCCGTTGTGGATGACACCATTGTCGAATTGCCATGGCCTACCAAGAAGGAGGTGGCAAACGGTCATGGGGACCACATCACACTCCAAAGTGTCTTCATATGCACCAATTTTGAAGGAGACTTGGACCGTATGCTCAACTCGGATAGTTCCGGAGTCACTTAGCCATTGAACCTTGTAGGGGTGCGGGTGCTTCCTCTTTACCAATTGAAGCTTGGAGCATAGTTCTTCACTTGCCAAGTTGTGGCAACTACCTCCATCGATGATGACCTTGACGGATCATCCATTGATGCCGGCCTTAGTGTGGAAGATGTGGCATCTTTGGTCTTCTTCTTGTTGATGTTGAAGAGTCAAGACCTTGGAGACAACGAGAGCGGGGCTCGTATCTTCATCACAAAAGACTTGATCATCTTCATCCTCGTTCACGCACCGGTGCATGGCCACTTGCTCAAGAGCTTCCATCTCCTCATCACTCATGGAGTCATATGTGCCATCATCGTTGAGGATCATGGTGTGCTTGTTTGTGCATTCATAGGACTTGTGGCCTCGGCCGCCGTAAGTGAAACACTTGAAGGAGCTTGTCTTGACGGTCTCATCGGTCGGGGTAGAGGATGAAGCACGCGGCTTGAAGTTGCTTGTAGTAGGAGGAATACGACTTGAACTTGTCGAAGTTTTCTTGTAACTTGACTTGTCGTCGTTGGTTGGAGAAGGTTTGGTTGATGTAGATGTTGGAGGGGTTGTTGAAGCTTCGATGTTGGAGAAGCCGTATGTCTTGGATGAGTACTTGGCGTACTTGAAGTCATCTTGCACTTGACGTTCCGCCTTTGTAGCTTGATGCACGAGCTCGATGAGGTTGGAGTAGGGTTGGAAGTCGGCGATCTTCTTGATGGGATGATTGAGTCCATTCAAGAATCGTGCCATTGTTTGCTCATCATCCTCCGTGACATTGGCTCGAATCATGGCAATCTCCATTTCCTTGCAGTATTCTTCAACACTCTTTGTTCCTTGCTTGAGGAGTTGTAGCTTTTTGAAGAGATCGCGGTTGTAGTAGGTTGGCACAAAACGTGCTCACATGACATCCTTCATTTGAGCCCAAGTGGTGATTGGAGGTTCACCTCTTGCTTGTCGGCGCTCAAGGACTTGTTCCCACCATATGAGCACATAGTCTTGGAACTCAAGTGATGCCATAGCGATCTTCTTCTCTTCCTCATAGTTGTGCAAACGAAAGATTTTGTCGACCTTCAATGCCCATGAGAGGTATTCTTCGGGATCATTGCTTCCATTGAACTTGGGCATTGTGAATTTGAGCTTGCCATAGCGTTGCTCTTCATTGTGTTGTTGGCGATGGTGATGATGACGCCCTTGACGTGGAGGGTAATCATCCTCATGTTGCTCTTGGCATGTAGGAAGTCCATGATCAACTTGCTCTTGTTGAACTTGAGGTTGAGGTGGAGCTTGACGAGCTTGTGGAGGAGCTTGAGGAACTTGACGTTGCACGCGCGGTTGGTAGTTCCTCTCTTGGATTTCTTCTCGAAGGGCTTCCTCTTGATTGCGCCGTTCGCGATTGCGGTTGGCGATGGCTCGACTTGATTCTTGAAGGGCACGTTGCGCCTCAAGAGCTTGTGCTTCTCGTTGTTGTTGTTGAAGCCATTGGGCCTTGGCGTCCTGTTCCTCATGGTGTAGACGCACTCGTTCTTCTTCTTCTTGGCGCCGTAGTCGTTGTCGTTCTTGAGCTTGAGAAAAAGTGACTTGGTTTGATTGTGGACGAGGGACTTGCTCATCGACTTGCTCTTGTGAATGCTTGACATGTAGCAGGTTGCGAGATGCATGACGGTCTTGACGCACGGCTCGTCGAAGAGTGTTCGATGATGGTGTACTTGAACCAGAGAAGGAGTCATCGGAGTGTCGACTTGAGTGGCTCTGTCTTGTGTATGACGATGTAGAAGAAGGCCGGTTCACCAACAAGGCGCGGATCTCGTCCATTCTTGCATCATTCTCTTGCTTGTGCGCGTCGAGCTTGTTGTCGAAGTAGTCGCATGTACGTTGCTCGGAGAGTCGCAAGTCGGTGGCGAGGTTGTCGATGTGGTCGTTCATTGCTTGTTGCTCTTGATGCAACACTCGTTGTGCACCAAAGAGGTGGCTCTTGGTGACGTATGATGACATGTCGTCGTCTTGCTCGATGAAGAGTGGATTGGTAGAAGTACTCGGCCTATCCATCATTCCAAGCAAAATGTAAGTGGTAGAAAGAGAAGAACTTATACCAATGTACCTTGACCGATGTTGATGATGAATCAAGTTCACTCAAATGCGGACAATGAAATAGCACTATTGGTACCAATCCTTGTCGGTTCTCACACCTACACACGTAAAAGCTTATGGTGGAGCTTGGTTAGGATGGTGGCATAAAATTTGATCCAATTGAAATTGAGATTCAATAATGTTGGAAAAGATTCACAAATTTGCAAATGCAACAAGTAGACCAAGCAAGTAGGGTACACGGAAAACACACACGCAAATAGATAAATGGGATTGTGCAAACCAAAAGTGAGCCAAAATGTGGAGTCCACAAATATGCTCTTGTTGCACAATACTAGAGAGACACTAGCACGATTGCACAATAGGCGGATATGAAACTTGTGCACAACCTACTAAGCAAAAATGCAACGACCTCTATCCCAAGTATGCTATATGTATGGTATTTCGGTGCTATGATCCAAGATGATCTTATATGACAATCTTAATGTAGTATGATGCTATGGTTCTTGCTTATAAGCTCTTTGCTTATCTTTCCTCTTTGCTTAAAAGCTTGGGTGGCTCTTTCACTTTTGAGCTCTTTTCTCATGCAAAACTTCACGAACCAAGATAGCAATTGTGTATGCTATGACAACTTTGTGACACACAAGTTGATTCCAAGATATGCACCACGGTGGTATGGTATGTATGCTATGGAGTATGATCACTAATGTGCACAAGTCATGTTGCCGGCAATACTCAATGGCTAGTCTCGATGGGTAAGCTACGCAAAAGTAAGGCCATGTGGGGTATCAATGCAATTGCAAGGTATGACAAAGATGTCGTCGAGGTTACCGTCCTTGGCGATGATGAGTAGTCGAAGGAGCTGAGCGGTGGTGATGGTGACGTTGAACCGTACCTATATAGCCGAAACACAATAGGACACGGGAACCACAACCCAAAATCTCAAAGACCAAAACAAGTCAAAATCGACATAGGAGGTAGCGGTGAGCGGTGGTGGTATTTTTGGAAAGTGTTGGGGGTATGCGGACGTAAGCGTGGGCACCGGGGTAAAATTGGGCGAAAGTATGGGGAAATGGGCGCGGGGGATGGAGTTGTTGCTCCCAGGGGCCGGATGTCCGGTCCAGCTGTCGGATGTTCGGGGTGCCGGATGTCCGGGGACTCGGCCGGATGTCCGGGCGCCTGGATCGTGGACGAACTCGAGGAACACCGCGGGCAAAAGGGAAACTCCGGGCAAAATTCGGACGGATTTGTGGATGGAAATTGTGGGAGAGATGGGGAAAAGCTAGATCAACTCGAAGCAAAGCAGATCCGTGGATCAAATCCAACAAAACTTCATCACACCAACAAATCACAAAAAAAAATTGGGGCTATTTTTGGTGGGGATTTTCGGATTTAGGACGAAAACAACAAAATCAAGCTAGAAAACACGGGGTAGGGGCTCCAAAAACATGATCAGCATGGCTCATGATACCAAGATGATGTAGGGCGGATCCGTATGGGGTCGATCTTTCACGTTTGGAGTGGATCCTACGGGGAAACACAAAGAACGCGCGGAAAACACAAGGGAAAACACGCGGAGAAACGAGAGAATCACTCCACCGACAAGTAATCGATCACACAAGGGCTAGATCACTGAACACATAAGGTAGCACAAGATTCAAAATCAACAAAGGAAAGATACAAGAGTAACCGTTCTTCTCCGTGATGAGGTCTTGATTGTCTTCCCTTGAAGGGGTCTTGAATCCGCTTGGGGGATCTTCTCCGAACAGGTCGTGAGCTCCGAGGAGAGGTACCCAAGTGGATGAGCAAGGCTCTCACACAAAATATGAGCTAAACCATCGCTACCCTAAAACGTACAGGATGAGGGAGTACAAATAGTCAAAGGGCGAAGGGGTACATGGGTCACGACCCAAAGGAGCTGCACGCAGGCAGAGGGCGCCGGATGTCTGGGCGGCTGGCCGGATGTCCGGGCGCTCACGAGGTGCCGGATGTCCGCGGCTTTGGGAGGCGCCGGATGTCCAGGGCGATAACCGGATGTCCGGGCTAACGGGGCAAGCTTCTGTGCTCCCTGGACGCCAGTGCCGGATGTCCGGGATTTAGGCCGGATTTCCGGTGGGGGCAGGATGTCCGGGCTGGACGCCGGATGTCCAGTCCCTATAGCTTCTTCTGCAGATGCCTGGCCTTGTGGATCTCCAGGGGCCGGATGTCCGGGGTCCTGGCCCGATGTCCAGTTCTTGGAGGCTGTTCTTGCCTTATTCCATTGGTTCTCTTCTTCCATGGACTTGGGGTCTTGACCATCTTCATGTGCATCCTTGGGAGGGTCCTCTTGGTACCTAATCATGCACAACATTCCGGATTGAGGTAGTAGCCATGTCTCGAGAGGATCATATGAGATATCATTAAGGATAGAAGTCACCTCGGTCTCGAGAGCTCTAGCTCGTGCTCTAGTCATGGGTCCTCTTGGGGCTTGGTGAGGCGATGGAAGGTCCATGGGGATGACCGAAGGATGCTCCGCATCAACTTGGAGCAGTGCTTATGCAGGAGGGCAGAGTTGTTTCTTATGCCTCGCGACAACTTAGACCCCATAAGTTGAATTATGCTACACATGATTTGGAGTTAGAAGTCGTAGTGCATGCATTGAAGACATGGAGACATTTTCTCATCGGAAACCATTGTGAGGTATACACGGATCGCAAGAGTTTGAAGTATATCTTCATGCAGAAGGAGTTGAATCTCAGGCAAGGAGATGGTTGGAGCTCATCAAGGATTATGATATGAGATTGCATTATCACCCAGGAAAGGCTAACATAGTAGCCGATGCGTTGAGCCGCAAGAGCCATGTCAACACACTCATGACCGGAGAGTTACCCAAGGAGTTAGCCAAGGATCTTCGCGAGCTATGTTTGGAGATAGTTCCAAGAGGCTATGTAGCAGCATTGGAGATTCAGTCTACTTTGATGGATAAGATCAGAGAAGCTCAGAAGACTGACAAGGAGATTGCCGAGATAAAGGAAAGGATGAGCAAAGGAAAAGCTAAGGGATTTCATGAGTATGAGCATGATACTTTATGGTTTGAAGACTGCGTTTATGTGCCTAATGATCCGGAGATCAGGAAGTTGATTTTGTAGGAGGCCCATGATTCGCCATATTCGATTCACCCAGGAAATACCAAGATGTATCTAGATTTGAAGGACAGTTTCTGGTGGACCGGAATGAAGAAGGATATTGCGGAGTATGTAGCAGTTTGTGATGTATGTCAGAGAGTGAAGGCAGAGCATTAGAAGCCAGCAGGATTGCTACAGCCATTGCCAATACCCGAATGGAAGTGGGATAAGCTAGGCATGGATTTTATCACGGGATTGCCCAGGACTCGTTCAGGCTATGACTCGATATGGGTTGTAGTCAATCATTTGACAAAGGTAGCTCATTTCATCCCAGTGAAGACCACTTATACCAGTGCTAAGTTGGCAAAGATATGTATGAAGAGGATCGTATGTCTACATGGAGTTCCGAGGACCATTGTATCAGATAGAGGAACCCACTTTACCTCAAAGTTCTGGAATTAGTTGCACGAAACTTTGGGTACCAGGCTAGAGTTCAGTACAACCTTTCATCCGCAGACAGATGGACAGACCGAGAGAGTCAATCAGATTCTAGAGGACATGTTGAGAGCTTGTGCGCTAGATTATGGATCTAGCTGGGATGATAATTTTCCCTATGCAAAGTTCTCTTACAACAACAGTTATCAATCCAGTTTGAAGATGGCCCCTTTTGAAGCTTTGTACGGAAGGAGGTGCAGGACACCGTTGTTGTGGGATGAAGTTGGAGACCGTCAATTGTTTGGACCAGATTTGATCAGAGAGTCTGAGGAGAAAGTTAAGCTGATTCGCGATAGACTCAAGGTAGCCCAGTCCAGGCAAAAGAGCTATGCGGATTCTAAACGCAAGGAGACAGTTTACGAAGTCGGAGACAGAGTTTATCTTCGAGTGTCCCCACTTCGAGGAGTTAAGCGTTTTGGAGTTAAGGGAAAGTTAGCGCCACATTTTGTGGGACCATACAAAGTTTTGGAATGTATGGGAGAAGTTGCTTACAAGCTGGAGTTGCCCGAAGGATTGTCAGGAGTTCATGATGTGTTCCATGTTTCCCAGCTGAAGAAGTGCCACGCAGAGATGGCTGATATTCCACTCAGAGATACAGTGCCACTGGAAGCGATTTAGTTGGATAGCGATTTGACCTGCGAGGAGAAACCAGTCAAGATTCTCGAGTTTGCCAGCCGAGTCATCTGCAGCAAAGTCATCAAGTTCTGCAAAGTTCAGTGGAGCCACCATACCGAGGATGAAGCCACCTGGGAGCGAGAGGAAGACCTACGGAAGGACCACCCTCACCTATTTTCTAACCAACACGAATCTCGAGGGCGAGATTCATCTTAAGGGGGGGTAGGTTTGTAACATCCCAAATTTTCAATTTGGAATGTTATATATTAGATCATCATTGCATATCATATTTTATTGAATTTTGGCTTGATCCTAGAAATTCTATGCAACTCAAGGACCCACGGAGAGAGTTGGGGATTTCGTTAGTTTCATATTTGAGTTTTTCTCAAATTTTGAAAAGAGGATCGTTTGATTTTAATTATTTTATCTTCAAATATTTCTTTTATAAAAATAAAAGAGAGGGAATAAAATGACTTTCCCGAAAATAAAGAAATATTGGAGATTTAATATTAAAATCAAATAAGAATTTTATTCGGAGTTTTATCGCTATTTTATAGGAATTAGGAAAAATGCGCGTTTCTCAAAATTGCATTATAGGCACAAATAAATGTTCACTTTGTCCGCTATATTTTTAGAGGACGGGGAAAATTTATTTCAGGATTTTTGGAGTCCGTTTACTATTTCTTTGATTTGTTTTACTGCGTGAAATTATTTAAAAAAAACGAACCAACTCCGGGCCGTAAATGGCCAGGACTCCGCCCAGCCGGCCTCTTATAAGCCGCGCCTCGAGCCCCCAGCCACCAGCCCGAGCCGCCCCAAACCCTAACCCTAGACGCCGCTGCCCGACGCCGCTGTCGCCTCGTGCCGCCTCGCCCCGCCACCCGACGCCGCTGCCGCCGCCTCGCCGGAGCCGTGCCGCCGCCGCCCCGTTGACCCACCGGAGGTAGACACCGCCGCCGCCGCAGTTTTCGTGAGAAAACCGCCGGTTTTTTTAGGAACCCTGGTTTCTTTTTTTAATAGATCGGTTTTTTTCTCGGTTTAGTTATTTAGCGAACGCCCGTTCGTTCGTTAGTTTTAATGAACAATTTTCACCATTTAGCCGCAGACAGCGAACGTTCTTTCATTAGCCTGTTCGTCGGTTTTTCTTTTCCAGGGATTTTCCGCGATTATTTTCGAACGCGATTTCTGCCCTCATTTTTGTTTTAGTTTATCTTTTCGCTCGTTTCTCGAAATCAGGAGAGTCAAGCGCCTAGAATTTTGTCTCGAAACCCTCTCTCTATTTAATCAAGTTAAACATGATTTTGCTACTGTAAAATTTGATTTAAGTCTAGATTAGTAAACGAAGCTTGTATCTTTTGCTGTTTGAGTTTAGTTGCTTCGTTTGATTTGATTCTTTTTGCAAACTAGAGTCTTAAGTTGAACTTTCCGGTTAGATCTCTTATTTGAGTTTTACCCATGCTTGTAGTTGAGTGCTTATTGTATGCTTGTTTATTTGTGATAGAGTACTCGGAGTGCGAAGCGTGCTACTACGAGTCTCTAGGTTTCACGGATCATCAGCAAGGCAATTAACGCTTTGATCATACCTCTTTACTACCCAGTTTTATTGCGTTAGATCAATCCTCAAACAATTGCATGGTTAGGATCTGATTAATATGTGGGTTTTGGGAAGTAGATGAGGTAGTGCCCATTGTCCTGTTTATTACCAAACCCTTGGGAGTTACTTCTACGTTATGCTTATCTGATTAATATGTGGTTTGGGTTTGAGAGTATCCATGACAGATGTGAGTTGTTAATTAATGGTTAACATAAGGTGGCTACTTTAATACACATCTGGGTGGATTGAGGCACCTGGGGAACCCAGTGTTGCCTGTATTTTTAGAAATCCTGGGGTACCGTGTGATTCTCCTATGGACTGCCATCCAGGCTCAAACGGATCATAAGATTGTTCATGCTAGAAACTTCCATGTGTAGCCACAATCTATTATGGGCTCTAGCATAGTTGAGTAGGCTGCGTGACCTCTTTCAGTGGTAGGCTAGGAGATGTAGGGGATGTAGGTTCGTACTGTCTACCCAGAGTAAAGAGTTAATGCTTCTGAAAGACTGTGTCTCGGTCATCCGTTTCTCAAACACCATGTAGTGCGAGAAATCCAATGGAGGAGATCGAGTCTTTTGGGGAAAAGTGCGCAAACCTCTACAGAGTGTACAAACTAATCATGGTTAGCTGTGTTCCCGGTTATGGATGTTTTGAGTATCTATTTCTTGGATTATCATGTGGATCTCATCACTCTTAATTTAATTTGATTGGGTTTAATGATGATTGATTAATTGGGATTGAGAGGGGGATTACCTTCTCAATGTTTAACAACCACCATGATAGTTAAATAAAATTTATTCCTTTGTTGTAGGAAAAAATTGGCTTTATGCAAAACTGTAACCATAGAGCTTACCACCAGCCATATATGCAAGTAGTGATAGCATTATCCTGTTAGTTACTCTCTATGTGTTACATTGCCAGCATATTCCATGTGCTGACCCGTTTTGGGCTGCAACGTTCATGTTGCAGACTTTTCAGACGACGAGTAAGGTGCCTTAGGTCGTGATCTTTCACTCAGTGATGCCGTTGGAGTTGATGGACTCGCTTTATCTTCCAAGCCTTCTGCTATTATCATTATTAGATGGCCTTAAGCCATATTTATTGTAATAAGTTCTCTTTTGAGACATTCGATGTAATAAGTGTGTGATTGCTACTCTGTTATAAATCCTTCAAGTACTATGCGTGTCAGCATTACCGGTCCAGGGATGACACTGATGCACAGAGATCAGACTATTTGAGCTCTGGTCGCTACAACCTCCATTTCCCATTAGCCTTGCGCACAACCACTGGGTTTGCTAACCATGTTGGATGTAGAACTCTTATCACCAAACCAGCTGCTTCAAGTTTCTTAATCTCTTCGGCAATGAACTGCTACCACTCCAAGGCCTGCTTCCGCACCTTCTGCTTGATGGGTCGGGCGTGTGGGCAGACAACAAGGTGGTGCTCGATTACCTCCCTGGGAAGACCAGGGATATCAGATGTTTGCCAGGAAAACACATCGATATTCACCTGCAGGAAGGCAACGAGCGTGCTTTCCTATTTGTCATCGAGGGTGGCACTGATGGTAAAAGTACCATCAGTACCGGCCAGCCCTGCCGGGACCTTTTTCACATGGGGTGCAACAGCCTTGGTCCTTTTGTTGTTGGAACTCTCCGGCACGTCATCAACGGATGTCGTGCACTTGGTAGGGGCACGCTTCCAGGATTCCTTGCCAGCGTCCTTACTTTCCTTCTTCTTTCCTTTGCTTTCCTTAGTGGGCACGGTAGCTTCGGCGGCCTCTGCCGTGACAGCGTCCTGATACATCTTATCCACGCATATCATTGCGTCTTTATTATCTGATGGAATGGAAATGACGCCCATCGGGCCTGGCATCTTCCAGGTGTTGTAGGGATAGTGGATGCCGCCATGAACTTAGCAATGGCCGGGCGCCCAAGGATTCCATTGTACAACAAGGGACGGTCGACCTTATCAAACACAATCTTCTCAGTCCAGTAGTTCAATTCTCCTCCAAATGTCTTTTACGACTCCAACGTATCTACAATTTTTGATTGTTCCATGCAATTATATTATCTATTTTGGATGCTTTATATGCATTAATATGCTATGTTTTATATTATTTTTGGTACTAACCTATTAACCTAGAGCCCAGTGCCAGTTCCTGTTTTTCTTTGTTTTTGTGTTTCCTAGAAAAGGAATACCAAATATATTCCAAACAGAAAAAAAACATTCGCGATGATTTTTCTTGGACCAAAAGACAACCAGGAGACTTGGAGATGAAGTCGGAGGAGCCACGAGGCGCCCACAAGGATGGAGGGCGCTGTCGGTGTCAAAACCGGCGGATCTCGGGTAGGGGGTCCCGTGCGTCTAAGGTTGATGGTAACAGGAGACGGGGGACACTATGTTTACCCAGGTTCGGGCCCTCTCTATGGAGGTAATACACTACTTCCTGCTTGATCGATCTTGATGAATATGAGTATTACAAGAGTTGATCTACCACGAGATCATGATGGCTAAAACCATAGGAGTCTAGCCTATATGATTGTGATTGCCTCCATGGACTAAGCCCACCGGTTTATATCGACATCGGATGGGGCTAGGGTTGTACAAAATCGGTAACAGAGAAAAGGAATCTACATATCCGAACGCCAAGCTTGCCTTCCACGCCAAGGAGAGTCTCGTCCGGACACGGGACGAAGTCTTCTTCTTGTATCTGCATAGCCCAACAGTTCGTCCCATGTCACATAGTCCGGCCGTCCGAGGACCCCTTAATCCAGGACTCCCTCAGTAGCCCCTGAACCAGGCTTCAATGATGAGGTGTGAGGCGCGCAAATTGTCTTCGTCATTGCAAGGCGGGTTCCTCCTCCGAATACTCCAAAATAGTCCTTGAACACAAGAATCGTGTCTGGCTCTGCAAAACAAATTCGACACACAACCGCAGAGAGTATAATATTTCACGAGTCCAATCTGTTGACAACTTTTCGTAATTTGACATCAAGCTGTCGCTCGGTCATTATTCGAACCATTTTTTAGCCTGCCGCTTCATATTTCGAGATGCGGTTCCATTGGCACGTCTTGTCAAAGCAGAGATTGTGTCCCCTTATTACGAGATTCTCATCAATACGGGCATGGGTAATCCAACCGTGCCACCTGCATGGCCCTTGGGGAATAGGCGAGTTTTAAGGCGAGTGGGGAGGCGCTTGATATTCACTGCCTTTATAAAGGGATAAGGATTCACCCCTTCTCTCCCACGCCTTCTCTGCCTCCCCCATTCTCAAGCTCCAGCGCCCAAGTTCTCATCTTTTCCGCCCAAAAAAGCACTCCAACCATGTTCGAATCCGGAGCATAGGGAAAGTGGATGGACTCCACCGTCAAGGAGAAGGACATAACCCAGCTCCGGGAGGCTAGGTATCTGGCCAAGGAAATCGCCCACTGGCTTCTGGCCAAGGGACAGATCGTCCCTACCCCGGAGCCCCATGAGAGGATGGTATTCATCCCCCACTTCGTTCACGGCCTGGGATTTCCTCTCCACCCGTTCGTCCGCAGATTCATGTTCTACTACGGGCTGGATTACCATGATCTGGGCCGTAACTCCAACCTCAACATTTCCGCATTCATTGACGTGTGTGAGGCCTTCCTCCGCATCCCACCCCACTTCGGATTATGGCTAAAGATCTTCAATGTGAAGCCTAAGGTGGTGAGTGGCCAACAGGCAGAGTGCGGAGGCGCCATGGTGAGCAACATGCCCAATGTCACATGCCCCGAAGGCTCCTTTGTGGAGACCATCAAAGGGTGGCAGAAGTCGTGGTTCTACATCATAGAGCCGCGCGGTACCACCTGGTCCACCGCTCCCGCATTCCGGTCCGGAGCCCCGATGCGGATCACTTTGTGGCCAGAGAAGGGCATGGACTGGTCTTCGCCGGACGAGCTGAATCCGCTTCAGACGCGCATCAAGAGCATGACAAACAAGAACATCAAGCTTGTCAATGTGATCCAGCTGATGCTTATTCGCCGGATTCTTCCATGCCAACGCCGGACTTGCCATTTATGGGAGTTCGATCCGGCCAAGCACCAGACCCTGCTGCAGTTCTTCGGCACCATGCATGAAGACATCTGGAAGGCGCTCTTCAAGGCCAACGAGACGTGGCCGGCTACGACCGAGGACCGCGGGCACGACTTGGCCCATCCCACTAGTCCGGTAAGTTTCTTCATATTTTCAAGGTCTATTCTTTACCTGCATACTCGAGGAAGACGCCTAAGCATCCCCTACTAATTTTCTTAGGCTGGACAAAGAAGGCGGAGCGGATTAACTGTCCGGCTCCGCTGCCCGAAGACCCAGAAATCCCACTTCTGACGAAGATGTTGGTTCCGGCGCCTTATCACGCGCCGGGGAAGAAGGCCAAGGGGACCAGAAGTGGTCTCCGTCGCAAGGGTGCTTCGGGCGTGACGTTCAAAGACACAAAGACTCACTCCTCCGCCGCCGAGGACGAAGAGGAGGAGGAAGAAGAAGAAGAGCGGCATTCCCCCCTGAGGAGGGAAGAAAGAAAAGGACGGCCTCCACGCATCTGGAGGCCGAGGCGTCCAAGAAGGGGAAAACTTCCCTTCCGGACAACTCCACAGCGGCCACCGACAGCAACTCGGAATGGTGCCCCAGGGACAAGCCCCTGGCTAAATCGTGAGTACTCAAAAACGCGGACACATTCATATCTCCGGCCTCACTACTTCATAGTATTAACGTGATAAATCATGTATTTGCAGTCCGGCTCGGTCCAACCTCGAGCGATCCTCATCATCAGGGGATTTGCTGGACCCGGAGGCGATGGACAGCCGGACCCTTCCGACGGCCTCCTCTCCCAGGGCCATGGAGGACACCGAGGTGTTGTCCCGAAGGATCCCAGGCCAGGGAGAGGTTCAGGAGCCCTTCCGGGCGGCATCAGAGGGCGATACCTCGGCTGCCGGACACATGGGGGAGCGAATCTCCATGGAGACTAGCGATGGGGGCCACATTCAGTTTGGCCCCTAGTCGAATACAACTCCGGACACCTCTATGGCTCCGGAATCTGGCAAGCAGCCTGTTTCGAAAGAAGGAGGTGCGCCTATTCCACCGGTGACCTCTGTCCATCCAGAGGCACCGGATAATTTGCTGGAAGTGCTGCAAGGCGCTTCCTTCGTTGAGGAACACCGGACCCTTATGGGTAGGGTGATTGAGAAGATCCAGTCTGCGAAGAGCGGACTAACCGAAGCCTGCACAAGCCTTCTGACAGGCTTTGAGGTAAGCAACGCAATTTATATAAAAAGAATGTCACAATATAGACAGTAGCCCCTGAGACACTGTTCGGTGTTCGAAAAGAAAAGCCAGACAGAGTATCAGACGACTTTCGCAGCAGACTAACCAGATAAGTCAATGTGAACAAGCAGGTGTCTTCACTGGCCGCGACTTCTCATACTGCTGAGGTTTCCGGACTGAAGTAGAGTCTGGAGCGGGCCGAGTAAGAGCTCGGCCGCGTGAAAAAGCAGTTGGAGGACAAACAAGGTATGTAAATGACCTTCTGTATATCAGAAAGGATGGATGATTTGTAATGACCATAGTGCCATTTGATTTGTAGGAGTGGCGACCGAGGTGGAGGCCACCAAGAAGGCCCTGGCCGAGGCTGAGGAGAGAGCGGCCAAGGAACAAGCCGCCCGTGAAAAGCACGAGGCGAGGGTCAATGAGGTCCAGCAGGAGCTCCAGGACGCCATCAAGAAATGCGAGTCCTTGGAGCGCAACATTACGGATCAAGAGTCCGAACTTGCCAAGGCCCGCCAAAGCACACACGATACCCGGGTTGAAGCCCAGGGCACCCTCCAGGAAATCCAGGAGGCCAAAAAAATTGCGGCGGGTAAGTCCTTTATTATGCAGAGCAAATATCTGAAGAAAAGGTTCCTCTTACTGACCCGGATTTGGAGTTCTCCAAGGGCGTTTGCAGATCTGCCATGCAGCGTTTTAGACGCTGCGGAGTTCTTCCGAGCTGAAGAGGGGAGCTCTATGGAGAAGTTGTTTTGGTCGCAATATCTTGCGCGAGAACATCCGGTGCTCTTCAGTGATTAGCTAAAACAGCTGGTCGAACTGCATAGGGCGGCCGAACTAGCCATGAAGGATTTAATAATCTGGCTATGGCCTGCCGAAGCCATACCCAGCAGTTACTTCGGGCTCGTGAAGCAGCTGGTCAATGCCTATCCTCGGCTTGATGCCATCAAGTGGTCGGTCTGTATCGAAGGCACGTGAATGGCCTTCGCCCGAGTCAAGATGCATTGGGTGAAGATGGACACTGCGAAGCTTGTGACCGAGGGACCACCCACGGGCATGGGCACCGCATGCCCGAGCTGTATTTTGACAATGTCATGGAGGGATCCCGCCTTGTGGCGGAGCAATGTGCTAAGGATATTACATTTCCATGAATACATTCATGTTATCCTGTCCTGTATTATGAAATAGTGACGTTTATGTAATATAATGCTTGTTTATTAAAATAAATTACCTCCTGTGCGGCCGTTTTGTTAAATATGAGAGTTGGCCAGTCATCGGCTTCAGCCCCCACGTAGGTAGTAAGGGGGTGTTCCGGATGAATCTAAACACTCTTTATTCCAAAGGTTTGGTCCTTAAAGGAGGTGTTTAGCGTAACGAACCAGGCAATCGGACTATGTGGCTTTATCACCCTCACTTAGCCATAGGAATTTGACAATAGAAACTTAGGCGCAGCCCCTGGTGTTCGTAAGTCCGAACTTAGGGTGCTGTAAACACCTGATCGGGTAAAAACCGATTCACCACATAATGCGGAAAAAATCACTAACGATTTGTAACCTCTCGAACAGCTGATCGGCTCTCGCCACATCATGACAATTAGTTTTTGGCTTTCTCTACTGAGGTGTTCATCCGGATGAACCAGGACATAATTGTAGTAGTTCTCCCGTTACTACCCTAGCCGATATAGAAGAACGTAAGGTAGTAAGCACAAGAGCCGGGCAACCCAACTATTGACCAAAGACATGATTCGGAGCCGATGCATATAATTCTATAAGTTCGGGGTGCCGAACTATATTGTAAAAAAGTGTTCGGACTTTGTTGCCGTATTATGAGGCGTAATGAAGCCCCTAGCGAATTAAGGTGTACCAGAGTGTATGGTTGCAATTGATAAGAATATCAAGAAAAAGAAAATGAAGTAATAGGCTAATGCCGCAAAAATTGGCCCGCAAAGCATTTTCCACTGTAGTTTGATTAATACGTCAAAGCGTATTTTGTACAAATGGTGCGACACGCAAAAAGGGCTATTTACATGCCACGACCAACGGAGAGCTGTGTGCAGGTCCTTAAAATAGGGATAACGATCATTCAAATAGACCACCTGAAAATTCCCTTATATGTCAAAGCTTCTTGCCGTCTTGGTGTATCCGTCCCTTGATAGGTCCAACAATCAGGTCACCGGGAAAGGCCTGGGAAAAGAAGAAACCTGAAAAGAAAAGAAAAAGTGAAACTATGTGGCTCCAGGAGCGGTTGAGCCATATTGTGGACCGCAATCTAGCTGTGCCTCCGTCTATGCCCATGGTATTTTGAGTGCGTAGTTATGTACGCACTGTATGAATGTCGCCGTTTGGTCGGGACTGGGACGGAGGCCGAATTGCTAGTCGATCTCTTGACGAGCTGGACTGTCCTGCCGCAGAGTAGTTCAGACTCGCTTGACAGTGTCCGGGAGCTTGACTGTCGAATTAAGGTTCTGCCTAAAATGGTCGCTCTGTGCTTCTGCTGCGAGGGCAGCGGTGTTCTCCTCGGTACGGAAGGAGCGTTCCATGTTTCCATTGATTGTTATGACACCACGTGGTCCGGGCATCCTGATCTTGAGATAAGCGTGGTGTGGCACCGCATTGAATCGAGCAAACGTGGTTCGTCCGAGCAGTGCATGATAGCCACTACGGAAGGGGACGATATCGAAGATCAACTCTTCGTTTTGGAAGTTGTACGGGGATCCGAAGACCAATTCCAGTGTGATTGAGCCTGTACAGCGGGCCTCTACACCTGGAATGACACCTTTAAAGGTGGTTTTTGTGGGCTTGATCCTTGAGGGATCAATACCTATTTTGCGCACTGCATCCTGATAGAGCAGGTTCAGGTTGCTGCCACCGTCCATGAAGACTCGCGTCGGATGTAATCCATCAATGATTGGGTCGAGGACGAGTGCGGCTGAACCGCCGTGACGGATACTGGTCGGATGGTCCCTGCGATCGAAGGTGATCGAGTAGGACGACCATGGATTTAACTTTGGGGCGACTGGCTCCATTGCATAGACGTCCCTAAGTGCGCGCTTGTGCTCCCTCTTGGGGATATGGGCAACGTATATCATGTTCACCGTTTTAACTTGGGGGGGGAGGACTTCTTCCGTCCCCCTGTCTTGGTTGGCCGGGGCTCCTCGTCATCGTCCTTGCTTTGAGACCACTTCTCCTTGTTCTCGGCATTTAACTTGCCGGCCTGTTTGAAAACCCAACACTCTCTGTTGGTGTGATTGGCTAGTTTATCAGGGTGCCATGGATTTGACATGGACGATCGAGTATGCGGTCCAAGCTGGACGGACCTGGATTGTTTCTTTTATATGGCTTCTTCCGCAGACCGGACTTATGGCCAATAAATCCAGTGTTGACCGTCGTGTCCTCGATATTGTCACCGTTGTTTCGATGTTTGTGTCTGTTGCGTCGGGACTTGCCGTTGCTATTTCTGGCTTCAGAAGTGCCAGGTTCGCTTGCATTGTTATTTCTACGGGCTAGCCAACTATCCTCGCACGTGCAAAAGGGGGTCATAAGCGTCGTAAGGGCTGCCATAAACTTTGGTTTTTCTTGGGCAAGGTGTCGGGTGAGCCATTCATCACAGATGCTATGTTTAAATGCCGCTAAGGCTTCGGCATCCGTTCAGTCGATGATCTGGTTCTTTTTAGTTAAGAACCTAGTACAGAATTTCCTGGCTGGCTCTCCGGGCTGTTGAACTATGTGACTTAAGTCATCGGCATCCGGAGGTCGGACATATGTACATTGGAAGTTCTCGAGGAAGGCATCTTCCAAGTCCTCCCAGCTGCCAATGGAGTTTTTGGGCAGACTGTTCAACTAGTGCCGAGCTGGTCCCTTGAGTTTTAGCGGGAGGTATTTGATGGCGTGAAGATCATCACCGTGGCCAATATGAATATGGAGAAGAAAATCCTCAATCCATACCGCGGGGTCTATTGTCCCATCATATGACTCGATGTTCACGGGTTTAAACCCTTCCAGGAATTCATGTTCCATTACTTCATTGGTGAAGCAAAGGGGGTGTGTGGCGCCTCTATATCTAGCCAAGTCGCGACGTAGCTCGGATGGAGTTCGTCTGCGGTCTTCGGTCCGGGCGTGATTATGTTTATCACGTTCGGCCGGATGGCCATCGTCACGCATCGGGGCACGCACCCATGATCCATAGATCGATCTGGTCTGACCTGCTCTCTGTTTTCTAGATCATGCTGCAGGTCATATGTGTATCCTCGAGTTGTTGTGTTTCTGTTTTTATGGTGAGGTAGTGCGGGCTGGTGTTTGGCTCGAGTTGCCGCTTTGTCCCGGCCACGTGGTGGTCGGTCAGCCGCATTATGCGCTGTTAGGACGGGCTCCAGCGCCTCGTCATCGAATTGAGGTAACAACTTGCGCTTCGGGTAACTTTTGGTCGGGTGCTCGAGGCCGTATTCTTCGGCTGCTAGGACATTAGTCCATTTATCGTTGAGCAGATCTTGGTCAGCTTGAAGCTGCTGCTGCTTCTGTTTTAGGCTCCTTGCAGTCGCTATTAGCCGGCGCTTAAAGCGCTCCTGCTCGGCGGGCTCCTTAGGCACGATAAAGTCTTCGTCGCTGAGGCTCACCTCGTCCTCGGAGAGCGGAAGGTAGTTACTATCCTTCGTGTATTCATTCATGGCCTGTTCATTAGGGCTAACTCACCCATCTTCCCGTTCGTCCTGTTTGGAGGTTGGCTCAACGGGGTCTTCTTTTTCTTCAGCATCGTCCGGAGTATTATTTTCTCCTGTGCCGGTATTGCTGTTTTTCCCATGGCGTGGTTTAGAGCGGCGTCGCTAACGTCGGTGCTTTGGTTGTATCTCAACAGGTTTATTGATGCGGAGCATCCTTCGGTCATCCCCATGGATCTACCATCGTCTCACAAAGCACCAAGAGGACCCATGACAAGAACACGAACTAGAGCTCTCGAGACTGAGGTGACTTCTCTCCTTAGTGATATCTCATATGATCCTCTCGAGACATGGCTACTACCTAAGTCCGGAATGTTGTGCATGATTAGGTACCAAGAGGACCCTCCCGAGGATGCACATGAAGATGGTCAAGACCCCAAGTCCACGGAAGAAGAGAACCATCGGAAGAAGGCGAGAACAGCCTTCAGGCACCGGACATCCGGGCATGGTCCCAGACATCCGGCCCCTGGAGATCTACCCCGCATCTAGGAGTCTACAGCAGAAGCTACAGGGCCCGGACATCCGGCGTCTAGCCCGGACATCTGGCCCTCCGCCTCGGAAATCCGGCCTCCAGCCTGGACATCCGGACACGACGTCCAGGGAGCACAGAAGGCTGCCCCGACGGCCCGGACATCCGGCCGTCACCCCGGACATCCAGCGCCTCCCGAAGCCCCGGACATCCGGCCCCGTCCATCCAGAGAGCAGCAAGGCCGTCTCCACCAGCCCGAACATCTGGCCCTTCAGCCCAGACATCTGGCCCCTCGCGAGCGCCCGGACATCCAGCCTTCCCTGTCTGCGAATAGTGTAAGGGCCGTGGCCCGTGTACCCCTTCGCCCCCCTAGACTATATATACTCCCCCTCCACCTACGTTCTAGGGTTAGCATTGGTTTAGCTCATTTGAGATAGAGCATTGCTCATCCGTACCGGATCTACTCCTCATGAGGGACCACACCTCTTCGGAGAAGATCCACCCGGATTCAAGGCCTCCATTCGGAGAAGGCAATCAAGACCTGCTCACGGAGAAGAACGGTTACTTTGGTATCGTCCCTTGTTGACTTTGGATCTCGTGTTACTTTGTGCCTCGATGATCTAGCACTTGTGTGATCATATTCGTGTCGGTTGAGTGTTTTCTCTTGTTTTCCCCCGTGATTTTCCTCATGTTCTTCCGCGCGTTCTTCGTGTTCCTCATTAGGATCCTCTCCAAACGTGAAAGATCGGCCCCATAGGGTTCCACCCTACATCATCTTGGTATCAAGAGCCACGTTGATCACGTTTCTGGAGCCCCTACCCCGTGTTTTCTAGCTTGATTTTGTTCTTTTCGTCCTAAATCTGAAAATTCCCCACCAAAAATAGCCCCAATTTTTTTTGTGATTTGTTGGTGTGATGAAGTTTTGTTGGATTTGATCCATGAATCTGCTTTGCATCGAGTGGATCTAGCTTTCCCCATCTCTCCTGCAATTTCCATCCACAAATTCGTCCGAATTTTGCCCCGGAGTTGCCCTTTTTCCCGTGGAGTTTGTCGTGTTCGTCCAGGATCCAGGCGCCCGCACATCCGCCTGTGTCCCCGGACATCCGGTGTCCCGTACATCCAGCCGTTGGCCCGAACATCCGGCCCCTGGCAGCTGCAACTCCACCGCCCGTGCCCATTTTCCACCTAGTTTCGCCAAATTTTGCCCCGGTGCCCACGAATACTTCTGCATACCACCACCGCTTTCCACAAGCAGCACCACCACTCATTGCTACTTCCTATGATGATTTTGACACGTTTTGGTCTTTGAGATTTTGGGTTGTGGTTCCCCTATCCTATTGTGTTTTGGCTATATAGGTATGGTTCAACGTCAACATCACCACCGCTAATCTTCATTGACTATTCATCATCGCCAAGGACGGTAACATCGACGACATCTTTGTCATACCTTGCAATTGCATTGATAACCACATAGCCTTACATTTGCGTAGCTTACCCATCGAGACTAGCCATTGAGTATTGCCGACAACGTGACTTGTGCACATTAGTGATCATACTCCATAGCATACATACCATACCATAGTGGTGCATATCTTGGCATCAACTTTTGTGTCACAAGGTTGTCATCGCATACACAATTGCTATCTTGGTTCGTGAAGTTTTGCATGAGAAAAGAGCTCAAAAGTGAAAGAGTCACACAAGCTTTTAAGCAAAGAGGAAAGATAAGCAAAGAGCTTACAAGCAAGAACCATAGCATCATACTACATTAAGATTGTCATATCCAATCATCTTGGATCATATCACCGAAATACCATACATATAGCATACTTGGGATAGAGGTCGTTGCATTTTTGCCTAGTAGGTTGTGCACAAGTTACGTATCCGCCTATTGTGCAATCGTGCTAGCGTCTCTCGTGTATTGTGCAACAAGAGCATTTTCGTGGATTCCACATTTTGGCTCATTTTTGGTTTGCACAATGTCACTTATCTATTTGCGTTTGTGTTTTCGTGTACCACTACTTGCTTGGTCTACTTGTTGCATTTGCAAATTTGTGAATCTTTCCCAACATTATTGAAGCTCACTTACAATTGCATCAAATTTTGTGCCACCATCCTAACCAAGCTCCACCATAAGCTTTTATTTGTGTAGGTGTGAGAACCGACAAGAATTGGTACCAATAGTGCTATTCCATTGTCCGCATTTGAGTGAACTTGATTCATCGTCAACATCGGTCAAGGTACAATTGGTATAAGTTCTTCTCCTTCTACCACTCACAGTTTTGCTTGGAATGATGGATAGGCCAAGTACTTCTACCAACCCACTCTTCATCGAGCAAGACGACGAAATGTCATCATTCGTCACCAAGAGCCACCTCCTTGGTGCACAACGAGCGTTGCATCAAGAGCAACAAGTGATGACCAACCGCATAGACAACCTCGCCACCGACTTGCGACTCTCTGAGCAATGTACAAAGGACTACTTCAACAACAAGCTCGACGCTCACAAGCAAGAGAATGATGCAAGGATGGATGAGATCCACGCCTTGTTGGTGAACCGTCCTCCTTCTACATCTTCATACTCAAGACGGAGCCGCTCAAGTCGACACTCCGACGACACCTTTTCTGGCTCAAGTACACCGACATCAAACACTCTTCGACAAGCCGCGCGTCAAGACCATCATGCATCTCACAATCCTCTACATGACAAGCATTCACAAGAGCAAGTCTATGAGCAAGTACTTCATCCTCAACCACACCAAGTTGCGTTTGTTCAAGCGCAAGAACGACAACGTCAACGGCGCCAAGAGGAAGAACGAGCGCGTCTACATCAAGAGGAACAAGACGCCGAGGCTCAACGTCTTCAACAACAACAACGTGAAGCACAAGCTCTTGAGGCGCAACATGCCCTTCAAGAATCAAGTCGAGCCATCGCCAACCGAAATCGAGATCAGCACAATCAAGAGGAAGCGCTTCGAGAAGAAATCCAAGAGCGGAACTACCAACCGCGTGTGCAACGTCAAGTTCCTCAAGCTCCTCAACAAGCTCAGCAAGCTCCTCCTCAACCTCAAGTTCAACAAGAGCAAATTGATAATGGGCTTCCTCCACGCCAAGAGCAACATGAGGATGATTACCCTCACCGTCAAGGGCATCATCATCACCACCGCCTACAACACAATGGAGAGCAGCGCTATGGCAAGCTAAAATTCACAATGCCCAAGTTGAATGGAAGCAATGATCCCGAAGAATACCTCTCATGGGCATTGAAGGTCGAGAAAATCTTTCGTTTGCACAACTATGAGGAAGAGAAGAAGATCACTATGGCATCACTTGAGTTCCAAGACTATGTGCTCATATGGTGGGAACAAGTCCTTGAGCGCCGAGAAGCAAGAGGTGAACCACCTATCACCACTTGGGCTCAAATGAAGGATGTCACGCGAGCAAGTTTTGTGCCCACCTACTACAACTGCGATCTCTTCAAGAAGCTCCAACTCCTCAAGCAAGGAACAAAGAGTGTTGAAGAATACTACAAGGAAATGGAGATAGCCATGATTCGAGCCAATGTCACGGAAGATGATGAGCAAGCTATGTCACGTTTCTTGAATGGACTCTATCATCCCATCAAGAAGATTGCCGACTTCCAACCCTACTCCAACCTCATTGAGCTCGTGCATCAAGCTACCAAGGCGGAACGCCAAGTGCAAGATGACCTCAAGTACGCCAAGTACTCATCCAAGACCTATGGCTTCTCCAACATCCAAGTTTCAACGACTCCTTCAACTTCTACCTCAACCAAGCCATCTACAAGCAACGACGACAAGTCAAGTTACAAGAAAGCTTCGACAACCTCAAGTCGTCTTCCTCCTAATACAAGCAACTTCAAGCCGCGCGCTTCATCATCTACCCCGACCGATGAGACCGTCCAGACAAGCTCCTTCAAGTGTTTCACTTGCGGCGGCCGAGGACACAAGTCCTACGAATGCACAAACAAGCGCACCATGATCCTCAACGATGATGGAACCTATGACTCCATGAGTGACGAGGAGATGGAAGCCCTTGAGCAAGTGGCCATGCACTGGCGCGTGAACGAGGATAAAGATGATCATGTCTTTTGTGATGAGGATTCGAGCCTCGCTCTCGTTGTCTCCAAAGTTTTGACTCTTCAACATCAACAAGAAGAAGACCAATGATGCCACATCTTCCAAACAAAGGCCGACATCAATGGAAGGTCCGTCAAGGTCATCATCGATGGAGGTATTTTCCACAACTTGGCAAGTGAAGAACTATGCTCCAAGCTTCAACTGGTCAAGATGAATCACCCGCACCCATACAAAGTCCAATGGCTAAGTGAGTCCGACACTATACGAGTTGAGCATACGATCCAAGTCTCCTTCAAGATTGGCGTATATGAGGACACTTTGCAGTGTGATGTCGTCCCGATGTCCGTTTGCCACCTCCTTCTTGGTCAACCATGGCAATTCGACCGCGGCGTCATCCACAACGGGCGTACCAATCACTATGGCTTCAAGATGAAAGGGAATGAGTATGTGCTATGACCTATGTCTCCTAGTCAAGTGATAGCCGACAAGCAAGCCACCCATCATGGAGAGAAGAGTGAGAAAGTGATCCACCAAAAAGTGAGTGAGAGCCAAAAGCCAAACTTGAGCGCCTCTTCGCCTAGAGAGAAAAACCTAGTCCTATTTGCCACCAAAAGTGAGATGAGAGAAGTGTGTGAGAACCCATCGAGTTTTATGCACTTTGTCCTTGTTTGCAAGGATGGGGAACCAAAAACTAACACCTCTCACGATCTACCTTTAGTGTTTGAATCTCTTTTGCAGGAATTCCAAGATGTTTTCCCCGATGAGCTACCTCCGGGTCTACCTCCTCTACGAGGCACTGAGCATCAAATCGACCTCATCCCCGGAGCGCCCCTACCAAACTAAGCTCCATACCACGTCAAACCCGAAGAAACTAAGGAGATCCAATGGCAAGTACAACAACTAATCGACAACGGGCATGTACGTGAAAGCCTAAGCCCTTGTGCCGTTCCCGTTATACTTGTGCCCAAAGAAGACGGTAGTTTTCGCATGTGCTCGGATCGTAGACCTATCAATGCTATTACCGTTCGTTATAGGCATCCCATTCCTCGCTTAGATGATATGCTTGATGAACTTAGCGGTACCACCATTTTCTCGAAAATTGATCTTAAAAGTGGCTATTATCAAATCCGCATACAAGAAGGTGATGAATGGAAAACTACTTTCAAAACCAAATTTGGCTTGTACGAGTGGTTGGTTATGCCTATGGGTTTATCGGAAGCTCCCGGAACCTTCATGCATCTTATGCATTTTGTGCTTCGACCTTATATTGGAGTGTTTGTTGTGGTTTACTTTGATGATATTCTTGTGTTTAGAAAATCCATGAAAGAGCATCTAAAGCATGTTAGGGCTGTTTTGCAAACGCTTCGCAAGGAACGCCTTTATGCCAACATGAAAAAGTGCACGTTTGGTGTAGACAAACTTGTTTTCTTGGGTTTCGTAGTCTCTTCCAAGGGTGTCCATGTTGATGAATCTAAAATTGAAGCAATTAAAACATGGCCCCAACCCACTAATTTGCAACAAATGCGTAGTTTTCTTGGCCTTGCGGGTTTTTATCGTCGCTTTGTGAAAGACTTTAGCACTATTGCCGCTCCTTTGCATGCCTTGAGTAAGAAGAATGCTCCTTTTGTTTGGGGATCTTTGCAGTCCACCACTTTTCATGAGCTCAAGTCTTTGCTTACTCGTGCTCTGATTCTTGCTTTGCCCAACTTTGACAAAACTTTTGAGGTTCATTGTGATGCAAGTGGTACCGGAATTGGCGGAGTTTTGATGCAAGAAAAACGAGCCATTGCATATTTTAGTGAAAACCTCTCCGGTTCTCAACTTAACTATCCCATCTATGACAAAGAATTGTATGCTCTAGTGCATGTGCTACATGTTTGGGGACATTACCTTAGACCTCATGAGTTTGTCATCCATACCGATCATGAAACGCTTAAGTGCTTAAAAGGTCAAACTAAGTTGAACAAGTGTCATGCCAAATGGAGTGAATTTATTGAATCTTTCCCCTATGTGATCAAGTACATTAAGGGTAAGGAAAATGTAGTTGCGGATGCACTTTCACGCATATGCATGCTTGTCACTAAACTTGAGTTGAATGTTATAGGCTTTGAGCACATAAAAGACTTGTAGGCTAATGCTCCATCTTTTGCTACTCCTTATGCTAAATGTTGACGCATACATCTTGCGAACGATATTACATCAAGGATGATTATCTTATGAGAGCTAACAAACTTTGCATTCCCGAGTCTTATCTTCGTTTGCTCCTTTTGCAAGAGGCTCATGGAGGCAGACTCATGGGACACTTTGGACGCGACAAGACATTCGCCTCGCTCTCCAAGAACTACTTTTGGCCCAAGATGTTCCGCGATGTCTCACGCTTCACCAACCGATGCTATACATGTCACAATGCTAAGTCTAAATCTCAATCCCATGGTCTTTACATGCCTCTTCCTATTCCTTATCAACCTTGGGAAGACATTAGCATGGATTTTGTACTTGGTTTGCCTAGAACTCAAAATGGCAAGGATTCCGTGTTCGTTGTGGTGGACCGATTTTCTAAGATGGCACATTTCATTCCTTGCAACAAGATAGACGATGCTCCACATGTTGCAAATCTCATTTGTAGGGAAATCTTGCGACTCCATGGAGTACCAAAGACAATCGTCTCCGACTGCGACGTCAAGTTCTTGAGTTACTTTTGGAAGACGCTATGCACCAAGCTCGGAATCAAGCTTTTCTTCTCATCTGCATACCATCCTCAAACCGACGGCCAAACGGAGGTGACGAACTGTACACTCTCCACTCTACTTCGCGTGTTGATCACGAAGAACATCAAGGAGTGGGAGGAGTGTCTACCCATCGCCGAGTACGCCGACAACCGTGCAAGACATTCGACGACCGGCAAGTCCCCCTTCGAGGTCATCTACGGCTTTAACCCGTTACATTCTACCTCTTCCACTACAAGAGCGCACCAACATGGATGCGAGTGCACGCGCAAGCTACATCAAGAAGATGCATGAGGATACAAGGCACACCATCAAGCGCAAAGTACAACGACTCACGACCAAGCTCAACGTCGACAAGCAACCCATGATATTCAACATTGGAGATCTCGTGTGGCTGCACCTTCGCAAGGACCGCTTCCCCAATGAACGTAAGTCCAAACTTCTACCTCGAGCCGATGGACCCTTCAAGGTGCTAGCACGCTACAACAACAATGCTTACAAGATAGATCTCCCACGCGACAAGTACAACGTGAGCGACATCTTCAACGTCAACGATCTTTCCCTGTACCATGGTGATGAGGATTTCGATCAGAGGTCGGATCTTTCCCAAGGGAGGGGAGATGATGCGGAGCATCCTTCGGTCATCCCCATGGATCTACCATCGTCTCACCAAGCACCAAGAAGACCCATGACAAGAGCACGAGGTAGAGCTCTCGAATCCGAGGTGACTTCTCTCCTTAGTGATATCTCATATGATCCTCTCGAGACATGGCTACTACCTAAGTCCGGAATGTTATGCATGATTAGGTACCAAGAGGACCCTCCCGAGGATGCACCTGAAGATGGTAAAGATCCCAAGTCCATGAAAGAAGAGAACCAACAGAAGAAGGCGAGAATAGCCTCCAGGCACCGGACATCCGGCCATGGTCCCGGACATCCGGCCCCTGGAGATCTACCCCGCATCCAGGAGTCTGCAGCAGAAGCTACACGGCCCGGACATCCGGCGTCCAGCCCGGACATCCGGCCCTCCGCCCCGGAAATCCGGCCTCCAGCCCAGACATCCGGACACGACGTCCAGGGAGCACAGAAGGCTGCCACGACAGTCTAGACATCTGGCCATCACCCCGGACATCCGGAGCCTCCAGAAGCCCCGGACATCCGGCCCCTCCGCCCGGACATCCGGCCCCGTCCATCCAGAGAGCAGCAAGGCCGTCTCCACCAGCCCGGACATCCGGCCCTTCAGCCCGGACATCCGGCTCCTCACAAGCGCCCGGACATCCGGCACGACGTCGGGACATCCAGCCTTCCCTGTCTGCGTACAGTGTAAGGGTCGTGGCCCGTGTACCCCTTCGCCCCCTAGACTATATATACTCCCCCTCCACCTATGTTCTAGGGTTAGCATTGGTTTAGCTCATTTGAGATAGAGCATTGCTCATCCGTACCGGATCTACTCCTCGTGAGGGAATGCACCTCTTCGGAGAAGATCCACCCGGATTCTAGGCCTCCATCCGGAGAAGACAATCAAGACCTCCTCACAGAGAAGAACGGTTACTCTTGTATCGTCCCTTGTTGACTTTGGAACTCGTGTTACTTTGTGCCTCGATGATCTAGCACTTGTGTGATCCTATTCGTGTCGGTTGAGTGTTTTCTCTTGTTTTCCCCCGTGATTTCCCTCGTGTTCTTCCGTGCGTTCTTCGTGTTCCTTGTAGGGATCCTCTCCAAACATGAAAGATCGGCCCCATAGGGTTCCACCCTACATCATTTATCCTCGACTGGATCCTTTTCATTGTTGCCGTTGTTCTCTTTGGGTGTGTCCACCATGTATATGTCATACGAGGAGGTGGCTGTCCAGCACCCTGTAAGCGGTGGTTTTTTTGCCTGCTCCTCTCCGATATCGTCGTCCATACCGTCGATGTCTTCGGAGTCGTAATCGAGCATGTTGGTTAAGTCTTCGAAAGTGGCTATGAAGTGGGTGGTGGGTGGGAAGCGGAATTCTCCGCCATCAGCATCCAATTCGAACCGGATATAGTTCGGTTGAGAGTCTCCTGATAAGGAGAGGGATTTTAATGAGTTTTGGACATCGCCAAAAGGCGAGTGCCGGAAGATGTCCGCGGAGCTGAACTCAATGATCGATGGCTGATCAGGTTCGATGGGAGCGGATGCATGCGGTTCGGAACCCATAGCCGGAGACGAATCCGAGCTTCCAGTGACACATGCCCCGCTCAAGGTGGTATCTGTGTGCGGCTTCCGTGGCGGGGTTGAGCTTCCCATCCTCGGACGGTGCAATCCGCTCCGGATCTAGGGCCAGAGCGGTTATAGGCGCTATCTCCTGAGCACGGTCTGATGACAGATTTAGGTCATGTTCATCGTGGTGGCAGGGAGCAGCCGTCATGGGCTCGAATCTGTCGAAGATCAAGTCCCCACGGATATCGGCCACGTAATTCAACCTTCCAAACCTCACCTTATGGCCAGGGGTGTAGCTGTCAATCTGCTCTAGATGGCCAAGCGAGTTGGCCCACAGTGTGAAGCCGCCGAATACGAAGAGCTGTTCGGGGAGGAAAACCTCCCCCTGGACTACATTGTTGTGGATGATAGACGAAGCCATCAAACCTTTTGGCGACGATGCAGCGGACTCTCAATAAAAGCACCAATGTCGGTGTCAAAACTGGCGGATCTCGGGTAGGGCTTCCCGAACTGTGGGTCTAAGGTCGATGGTAATAGGAGACGGAGGACACGATGTTTACCCAGGTTCGGGCTCTCTCTATGGAGGTAATACCCTACTTCCTGCTTGATTGATCTTGATGAATATGAGTATTACAAGAGTTGATCTACCACGAAATCGTGATGGCTAAAACCATAGGAGTCTAGCCTATATGATTGTGATTGCCTCTACGGACCAAGCCCTCCGGTTTATATAGATACCGGAAGGGGCTAGGGTTGTACAAAGTCGGTAACAGGGAAAAGGAATCTACATATCCGAATGCCAAGCTTGCCTTCCACTTCAAGGAGAGTCCCATCCGGACACGGGACGAAGTATTCTGTCTTGTATTTTCATAGCCCAATAGTCCGGCCCATGTCACATAGTCCGGTCATCCGAGGACCCCTTAATCCAGGACTCCCTCAGGCACGCACCTCACCATTGTGGGCCCCTTGTGCACCTCCTGACCTAATTCTTTCACCTATGTATTCTGATATATCCCCAAACCAACAAGGGCATCCACGAAAACACTTTTCCGCCGCCGCAATCTTCTGTACCCATGAGATCCCATCTAGGGGCCTTTTTCGGCATCCCGTCAGAGGGGGATTCCACCATGGAGGGCTTATACATCAACTCTATTGCCCTTCCGATGAAGCATGAGTAGTTTACCACAGACCTATGGTCCATAGCTAGTAATGATAATAATGTTTCTATACTATTGGTGCCATTCATGCTATTGATAAGAATGATTTTGATGATATGCAAAAACACAAGCTTGGGGATGCTATGTTTGATGAGTATGAAATGTTTGAAGATTTATTTGCTAAAACTAATGGTTGTCCCAAGCTTGGGGATGCTTTGCATAATGAATATGATCCTTTGATTCCTTCTATTTTGGATAAGAAAATTTATTATGATGATAGTCTGCCTCCTATTTATGATGATTACAATGATGAAAGTGGGTTTGGAAGAGTGTCAACTCTAGGTATTAGTGATCCCACTATTTTGGAGGGTGTTGAATCTTATTACAATATTGATGAAAGTGGATTTGGAGAGGTCATGACTTTATTTAGTGATACGTCCACTACTTTGGAAGAGGTTTCAATTGACTATCATGAGAACAAAGTTCCTACTTATGATGATTATTATGATGACATTTATGCCCTAAAGATTGATAAATCTTGGGATAATTAGATTTATGCCCCTAGTTGTGTCCCACTCGTCTGTTTTACCCCTAATTCCCAAAAAGTCACCGGTTCTGTCCAAGTCATTTTGCTCCTCTTACGCCTTTGCCCTTTGACCGTTTGACCGTTCGTTTGAAAACTTCATAACTAATTCATACTAAATCAGAAAAATGCAAATAAGATACCAAAATGTTCAGAAAAACATCACCTATATGTCAGTGTCATTTGCATTCATGAAAAAAAGTGTTGAAAAGTGCACATATGAGTTTTAGCTCTTTTGATACAACCATGAATAGTAAACTCTAAAAAATTAAAAAAAATCAAAAAAATATGGTGGCGAAGAACGACAAATGTTCTAAGTGCTTGCCAAGTTTCATTAGGGAACGACATTCGTGGAAGTCATGACAAAAAAATAAACTATTTTGGAGTGCTGATTGTTTTTTGCCGCGGCACCCATGAATGTTATTCCCTGATGAAACTTGGCAGGCACTGACAACATTTGTCATTCTTTGCCACCAATTTTTTTTTCAAATTTTTTTGAACTATTTTACATTTTACTATTCATGGTGGTAGCATAAGAGCTAAAACTCGGATGGGCACTTTCCAACACTTTTCATGAATGCAAATGACACTGACATATAGGTGATGTTTTTCCGAACATTTTGGTATCTTATTTTGCATTTTTTGATTTAGTATGAATTAGTTATGAAGTTTTCAAATTGACGGTCAAACTGTCAAAGGGTAAAACCATAAGAGGAGCTAAGTGACTTGGATAGAACCGATGACTTTTGGGAAGTAGGGGTAAAACAGACGAGTGGGACACAACTTGGGGCATAAATCTAATTATCCCATAAATCTTCTATGCTTTTGGATCATGAAAAGAATGCTTTATATGATGGTTATATGGATGAATCTATTCATGATGCTACTGAAAATTATTATGATAGAGGAACTTATGATTTATGATGCTCTTGTTATGTTTCAACTTTTATCTTTTATGCAAGCATCATTGAAATCATCATGCCTAGGTGAAAGGCATTAAAGAAAAGCGATTGTTGGGAGACAACCCAACACTTTTACCTACTGTTTTGTGTGTTCACATGATTAGGATACTGTAGTAATCATGTTTTATTGTCTTTGTTTCAATAAAGTGCCAAGTAAAGCCTTTGGGATCATGTTGGGTGATGGTTGATTTGATCTTGCTGAAAAACAGAAACTTTTGCAATCACGAAAATAACTCTCATTTTTAACAGAAGAGTGATTTTGAGTTAACTCTTTTTGCAGAAGAGTAAAATACAAATTGCTCACGTGGTCCATTTGTTTAATAATTTTTGGAGTAGCAGAATTATGGTTTGAGTACAGATTACTACATACTATTTTGTTTTTGACAGATTCTGTTTTCAATGCAGAGTTTGCTTGTTTTCTAGTTTCTATGGATTATATTGCTCAAATTAAATTGTAGAAATGATATGGTACATTAATAATTGTGTGGAAACATTTATGAATCTTGTCTTTGACACTACCAAAAGTGTAATGGTTCGCTCTTTATCGTACTAACCTATCTCACGTAGTTCCGTTAAGTTTTGTGTGATTGAAGCTTTCAAGTTTTGGGTGAGATGTCGATATGAGGAGAATGAGGAGTGACAAGACCCTAAGATTGGGGATGCCCAATGCACCCCTAATGTAATATTCAAGGAAGATCCAAGCAACCAAGCTTGGGGATGCCCCGGAGGGCATCCCCTCTTTCGTCTCCAACATTATCGGTAACCTCACTTGGAGCTATGTTTTCATTCGTCACATGATATGAGTTTTGCTTGGAGCGTCAATTTATTTTGTTAGTATTTGCTTGCTGTTATTTAGAATAATTTTTGCATCTTTTTTTTCAATAAAAGTGGCAATGCTAGCCCTTGCCATGCTTATTTTGCAAGTTTACATGTTGCTGTTTCAAAACAGAAAGTTATCGTTGTTGCAAAAATTCTCTAGAAAAGTCAGAACATGATAAAATGTTGAAATGTTTTGAAAAATAAGCTCTGATAAATGTTCTACAGTTTGTAATTTGTTTCATAATTTTTGGGGTTAGGGAAGTATGATGAATTTTGCATTCTTTACAGACTGTACCATTTTGGCAGATTGCTATTATGGTTGCATTGTTTGCATATGTTTGCTTGTTTAATGATTCTATTTGAGGATAAGACTATTAAATATGCAGAGGAATTTAGTATGCAATGTTGAATAATAATTTTAGTGATTTTCTACAGTAGAGAATGATAAGGTTATTGCATTGGTTTATACTAACTTATTTCACGAGTTCTTGTTGAGTTTTGTGTGGATGAAGTTTTTGAAATTTAGGAAAACCGTGATATGAAAGGAATTAAGGAGTCACAAAAGCTCAAGCTTGGGGATTCCCAAGGCATCCCAAGTTAATATTCAAAGAAGTCTCAAGCATCTAAGCTTGGGGATGCCCCGGTAGGCATCCCACCTTTCTTCTTCAACAATTATCGGTTAGTATCAGTTGAGCCTAAGTTTTTGCTTCTTCACATGAGTTCTGCTATTCTTAGAATGTCATTTTGTTTTGTTTTTCTTGTTTTTTCAATAAAATACTTATACCTGAAAGTTTTTAAATAAAATAGAGGCCTCAATTAGTTGCCAGGGAGGCTAGGTAAGCGGCATCCACATTCCGTCAACGAAGCTCTTTTCTATGGAATTACTCTTGTGCTTCACTTATATCCTATGAGTAAATTTTTGAATGAATTGAATATCATGAAGTTGGAATTACATGTTCATATCATTCCTAGTACTGGCTTCACACTGGGTTTAGAAAGTGAAAGCTTTTGAAGCTTGACAATCACAATATTGGTCATACAAGCAATTCACGAATAATTAGTATAAGGAAGAGAACTTTCACATGCAAATACACTATCTTGGAAATCTTTTGTGATTGTGAGCCCCCATCAAAATATTATATGCCAAAATTGTTGATGTTGGCCAAGTAAGACAACGTAATGATTTATGTTTGTTCATATTCACATAAAAGTTATATTGTCCTAGATCCTTCAACATGTGGTGCTTGCCCCATATCTTTCTAGCCAAAAATTCCGCACCAAGTAGAGATACTACTTGTGCATCCAAAAACCCTTAAACCCAAATCTTGTTTTGAGAGTCCACCATACCTACCTAAGGATTGAGCAAGATCATTCAAGTAAGTTGTGATCGGTGCAATAAGGCAATAAAAATTGCTTCTAAAAGTGTTAGATCATTTAGTGTAAGAGAAAATTGAGCGTTGTATGAACTTGTGATGGCAAAGAATAAAAACGACAGACTGCAAAATAAAGGTTGCTATCCTAAGGGGCAATATAAGGTGACGTTCTTTTGCACTAAGGGGTTGAGCATACAGACAAATAAGCACATGGAAACCTCTGCTTCCCTCTGCGAAAGGCCTATCTTTTACTTTTCAGTATTTACTTTTATGCAAAGAGTCAAAGTATGTCTCTCTATTCCTTTTTATTTTTCTCCTGTGGCAAGCATCATGTGGTGAGGAAAGATCTAGGCACATATATCCTGTTGAATATGGGTAGCATGAGTTATTATTGTTGACATCACCCAAAGGTGAATACGTTGGGAGGCGAAATTATAAGCCCCTATCTTTCTATGTGTCCGGTTGAAACATTTTGCTCATGTGTATGTGGTGAGTGTTAGCAATTATAGAAGACTATATGATGGTTGAGTATGTGGAGCTCTTACTTAGACTCTGTTGAATAAGATGAATTGCAATTGCTTGGTGACTGAGAACATAGGTTGTTGAGTTTCAAGAGAATTCATCGTTTGAACCTTAACATGTGAATTGGTTGCTACTATAACATGAGAAGTTTTATAAGAAAGAATTGTTGTTATGATGCTAGGAAAAGTGATTGAAATAATCATTGATCAAACTTGTGCACTTTGCTAGCATTCACACTTCATAAATTATTTCTTTTGTCATTTACCTACTCGAGGATGAGTAGGGATTAAGCTTGGGGATGCTGATACGTCTCCAACGTATCTATAATTTATGAAGTATTCATGCTAATATATTATCATTCTTGAATGTTTTACAATCATTTTATAGCAACTTTATGCCATTTTTTGGGACTAACCTATTGACCCTGTGTCCAGTGCCAGTTGCTGTTTTTTGCTTGTTTTTTACATCGCAGGAAATCAATATCAAACGGAGTCCAAACGCCGCGTAACTTCTTTTGGAGATTTTTTATGGACAAGAAGAAAGCCAATGGTCCAAGGAAGCACCTGGGGGGCTGCTTGAGGGGAGCAACACCCACCAGGGCGCGCCAGGAGGCCCAAGCGCGCCTTGGTGGGTGCTGCCCACCTCGGGCGCCACCTGAACCGCCTCTTCGCCCTATAAATTCTGAAACATTCCAAAACCCTTCGAGGTAGCCCTAGATCAGAAGTTCCGCCGCCGCAAGGCCTCTGTATCCATGAGATCCAATCTAGACACCGTCCCGGCACCCTGCCGAAGGAGGGAATCACCACCGGTGACCATCTTCTTCATCCCGGCGGCCACCACATTAAGGAGGGAGTAGTCCACCCTCGGGGCTGAGGGTTTGTACTAGTAGCTATGTGTTTAATATCTCTCTCTCGTGTTCTTGAGATGTCACGATCTTGATGTATCATGGGCTTTGTTAATATATTTGGATCATATGGTGTTTTCCCCTCTCTATCTTGTTGTGATGAATTGAGTTTTCCCTTTGAGATTTCGTTGTTACTGGATTGAATACTTTTATGGATTTGAGAATACTTGATATATGTCTTGCAATTGAATACTCATGGTGACAATGGGGTATCGTATTGATTCACTTGATATATGTTTTGGCACTCAACGCGTGGATTCCCGAGGTGACATTGGGGTAATCACGCATAGGGTTGATGCACATTCTTGTCTTTGTTTCTCCGGTAGAAATCTTGGGGCACTCTTTGAAGTTCTTTGTGTTGGATTGAATATTATGAATCTGAACTTTATTTGGTGTTATTTTAGTACGAACTCTTGGTTAGATCGATCGGAAAGAATAGCTTTGTGTTATTTTAGTATGAACTCTAGGATAGATTGATCGGAAAGAATAGCTTTGAGCTGGTTTCGTATGCTACAAAAATTCCGTCTTATGTTCTTCGCTACATAGGAAATTTGGAGTGATTCTTCATTGCACGTTGAGGGATGGTTATATGATCCAATTTTATTAGCATTGTTGAGAGGTTGCACTAGTGAAAGTACGGACCCTAGGCCTTGTTTTCAAGCATTGCAATACCATTTTTGTGCCCATTTACTATTTGCTACCTTGCTGTTTTTATTTATTCAGATTATAAAATTATATTTCTACCATCCATATTACACTTTTGTCACCATCTCTTTGCCGAACTAGTGCACCTATACAATTTGCCATTGTATTGGGTGTGTTGGGGACACAAGAGATTTCTTCTATTTGGTTGCAGGGTCGTTTGAGAGAGACCATCTTCATCCTACACCTCTCACGGATTGATAAACCTTAGGTCATCCAGTTGAGGGAAAATTGCTATTGTCCTACAAAACTCTGCGCTTGGAGGCCCAACACGTGTCTACAAAAATAAAGTTGCATAGTAGACATCAATTCCATGAGGATCCGGATATGTCCGTGGAATTTGAAGACGGGGTTTATTACCAGGTGAACCTTGGTGGCTCGGAAGTAGCCATCATGGCCGATTACCCTGATCTCTAAAGGTAAGTGTTCATAAATCAAAAAAGAGCGACATTTCCGCTCATAACTTTACCCTCTGCACTGGGCGGTGCCTTGTAGGATCGGCGCTCAGCGAGCTGTACCCAAGGTCGGACAACAAAAAGAAGGACGACACCCTCAAGGAGTGAACGTGCGAAGCAAAAGGAAGCCGGGAGCGCCACCGAGCCTGCTCCCAACAAAAAGGTACATCCCTTATTTTATACTCGGGCGTAAAGCCGAATTGTCATCTTGATCCTCCCTCTATTATCTCAGGAGAGGTGTATGGCAAACCATGCCAAAGATCCCAGCAAGCCGAGCCGTGGCCAATGCGGTGCCGAATTCCTCAACTAGGACGAGGGTGCATACAGGGGTGGCGCCACCCCATCCGCCTCAGGAAGATCCGGATGAAGTGTCTGTCACTAATTCCAAGGTGGAGAGCGCGATGAATCACCGTCGCTTAAAAGAGACCCTGTGTGCCCCGGTCTTTTTGGAAGAAGAGTTTACCGCTCTCAATACCATGAGTGCATATATCCGAGCTGCCCGGGATGGGCTTACAGGTGTTACTTGCCTGTTGTCAAAAGATATCCAGGTAAAAATTTATGCTATTCTAGTATATAGATACCAGTAGCCCCCGAGACTTAAAGCGGTAGGAACTGACCGATTTGGGGATCGTTTATGACCGCATGTTCTCAAGGAGAAGACCAACGCATTGTCCCACGAGCTCGCGACAAGCCGGACACAGCTAAATGCTGCTGTCACAGAGCTTGAAGAAATGAAGAGTGCCCCAATGACTGGGGGAAAAGATAAAAAACTAGAAGACGAAGTGAAGAAGTAGGCTGAAGAGATAAAGAGCTTAAAGGCTCGACTCTTGGAGTCACAACAGGAAAACCAAAAGCTGAAGGGCGGCATATTCGGTATGATTTTTGAACCATCTGAAGTATTGATGTAATCATATAATATGGAATGTTTATAATTTGGTTCATACAGGTATGTTGACCGACCGCCATGAAGAGGAAGTGTCCGGGCTTCAAAGCGGCGTTCTAAAAGAACTATCAAAGCTGCACGAGCATGCCCGGAAAGCCATGAAGAACATGGCCAAAGCCTTATGGCCATCCGATGCCCCTCCAGAAAGCATGGAGGGGTTGGCAGACCTGTTCAAGGGTGCTCGGTGTCGCTTCGAGCTATGGAAGACGTCCGCATGCCATGAAGGAGCACGACAGGCGTGGGCCATGGTGAAGACACGCTACACCAGACTCGATCCGAATCATATGACCCGAGTTGTACCTCAAGGACAAGATGGGAAGGAAATTCCTGTAAGCTTAGTATATGATCAAGTAATGATAGCGGCGAAATATTCGCAACAAGATTGTAAACTAGATAGCCTTTTAGATGGCATAGAAAGAGAGTAGGCGTTCCATTCTATGTATCAATGTACTTTATGACCGAACTTATTTCCTGCCGGGCTTTGGAAAATTTTAATCATCGCAGACCTTTGGCTTCCACCTCCAAACCAAGAAGTTGGAGTGTTTCCTATACTATGTTTAACTAAGAAACATTTGGTGTTATCGAAAACCAAGCAATCCAGTCATATTGCTCGAACAGACAAAATATGTTCAGGGAGTTATGTTATATTACTATTTAACATCAGAAACATCTTCCAAGAAAAATAGTTCCGTTAGGGGTTCTTTTCCTTGGGTTAACATGCTAAATGATGCATGCCTAGGCTCGTATCCAAAGTACATATAGCCAATTCGGTAATTGTTCCAAAAAATAGTTCGTCATGTATTCGCCGACCAATTATTCCCTTACGAACGCTAGCTTTCGGCTTCACCCATCTGAGGTACAGATCCGGATAACCCGGTTGTAACAATTGCAGAGGTACTCCCTTTACACCCTAGCCGAACAATCGGGAACGTACGGTATAAACACAGGAGCAAGGCAACCCAGCTTGGCAAAAACTTAAGTCATAGAGGTGCATAAAATGGCAAAAACAACAACTGTCATGAACAAAGGAGGCTTATGAGCTTTTAATAATATGCTTCATTAAAGAAGCCCCAATGTATGGTGGGGTGTATACGTTTAAATATGTGAACCCCAAATAATGTGGTTGATCCGAACATACATTGAGAAGGATAAGGGGGAAAATCAAAAAAGAAGCGAGAGAAAAAGGAAAACACCTAGTTGAAGTGAAACCTAAGGAGCCCGAACTATGTATAGAATCTTCGGAGCCATGCAACATTCCATGGGTTCGGCTCAAGGCGATTATCCGCTTTATTACGAAGGCAATAGGCTCCTCCAGTAAGGACTTCATCTATCATGAAGGGGCCCTCCCATTTGGGTTGGAGCTTGTCCTGGGAGGCATAAAACAAGTTCTCTGACATTGGATGTCTTAGCCCGCACTTCTCTGCTTTGGTAACGCCTGGCCTGTTGTTGATAAAATGCGGAACGAGCTTTAGCAATATCGCACTCCTCTTCGAGTCCGTCCAGGTCATCCTGCTGATCTAGTTCGTCTTCTCTCTCTCTTTGTACATGAGCACTCTAGGTGAGTCATGAATAATGTCACAGGGCAATATGGCCTCTGCGTCGTACACCATAAAGAAGGGTGTGTATCTGGTCTTTTGATTGGGCGTGGTCCGGAGTCCCCAGAGTACGGAATCAAGTTTCTCAACCCAATGCTTGTCTGACTCTCGCAAAAAGCGCACTAGTCTGGGCTTAATGCCACTCACAATCAGACCATTGGCCCTTTCGACTTGGCCGTTTGTTTGAGGGTGGTATACAGATGCATAGTCGAGTTTAATGCCCAACTTAGCGCACCAATTTTTCACCTCATCAGCTGTAAAGTTGGAGCCATTATCAGTGATGATACTGTCGGGACACCATAACGGTGGACTACGCCAGATATAGTCAATCCCTGGCCCTGCCACAGCTATTTTTACCGGTTTGGCCTCTATCCACTTAGTCAATTTATCTACCATTACTAGAAAGTATTTATTTTTGTGGCTTCCCCCTTTAAGGGGTCCAACCATATCAAGCCCCCAGACCGCAAAGGGACAAGTAATGGGGATTGTTCTTAATGTAGTGGGAGGCATGTGACTTTCATTGGCAAAAAGCTGACAGCCCATGCAACGTTGGACAAGGGCTTGAGCGTCTGCTCGAGCCGTAGGCCAGAAAAAACTTGTCCTGAACGCCTTGCATACGAGGGCTTGAGCTATGGCGTGATGACCGCCCAGGCCAGCATGTATTTCTGCCAAGAGTTGCCTTCCCTCCTCTTCGGAGATACACCTTTGAAGGACTCCGGTAGTGCTCCTTTTGTACAGTTCACCCTCATGCACTTTGAAGGCTTTAGAGTATCGCACTATGCACCGGGCTTCATTTTGATCGTCGGGAAGCTCCTGCCTATTAAGGTAGGCCAAGAAAGGTTCAGTCCAGGGAGCGATAAACACCATGATCTCATGAGCAGAGGGTGTTATCTCGATATCCGGACACCCGATGGTGTCCGCATTGTGTTCGACAGCTGGGGTATGATCAGGTTTGTACTGCCTTCTCTGCTCTCACCCTGCCACACTACAGATGGCCTAAAGAGCCTTTCCACAAAAGTGTTAGGTGGCACACGGTCGCGCTTAGCGCCCATTCAAGCGAGGATGCCGGCTACCTGATTACTCTCTCGAGCGACATGATGAAACTCAAGTCCTTCGAACCGAGCTGATATTTTTAATATGGTGTTTCGATATGCCGCCATTTTTGGGTCCTTTGCATCGAACTCTCCATTGACCTGGGATAGTGCGAGGTTTGAATCACCGCACATCTCCAGGCGTTGTATACCCATGGAAACAGTCGTGCGAAGACCATGTAGCAGTGCCTCATATTCGGTTGCATTGTTGGAGTCCATATACATAATTTGTAATACACAGCGGACTGTGTCCCCAGTAGGAGATGTTAGGATGACGCCAAGCCCTAGTCCGGCCAGCATTTTAGAGCCGTCAAAGTACATAATCCAATTGGAGTATGAGATATACTCTTTAGGGAGCTCAGCTTCCGTCCATTCAGCGACAAAGTCGGCCAACACCTAGGATTTAATAGCCCGGCATGGCTTGTATACTATTTAGTATGGTAAAAGCTCGATGGCCCATTTGGCTATGCGTCCAGTGACATCCCTGTTATTGATAATGTCGTTGAGTGGTACTTTAGATGCCACTATGATCGAACACTCTTGAAAGTAGTGTCACAATTTACGGGATGCCATGAAGACTGTGTAGGCTATCTTCTGATAGTGGGGGTATCGGGATTTGCAAGGTGTAAGGACCTCCGATACATAATAGACTGGTTTTTGGGTGGGGAATTTATGTCTCTCTTCCCCTCGTTCGACGATGAGCACAACACTAACTACTTGGTTAGTTGTGGAAATATATAATAACATAGGCTCTACAACACATGGTGCAGCCAGGATTGGGTTTCTTGCGAGAAGGGCTTTGATTTCTTCCAATCCGGCTGTGGCAGCGTCCGTCCATTTGAAGTTGTCAGTGCGTCGTAATAGTTTGTAGAGTGGTAATGCTTTTTCTCCCAATTTGGAGAAAAACGGCTTAAGGCCGCGACGCACCCAGCTAATTTCTGGACTTTCTTTAGGTCTATTGGTATGGCCAATTGTGCCAAAGTTTGGATATTGGCTGGGTTTGCTTCGATTCCTCTATGGGAAACAGTGAACCCTAGCAATTTTCTGGCTGGTACTCCGAAGACACACTTTTTCAGATTGAGTCATATGTCGTATGTCCGGAGGATGTCGATGGTGAGGCAAAGATCGTCCACCAATGTTTCAATGCGTTTTTTCTTAATGACCACGTCGTCCACATATGCTTTTGAATCATACGTTGGTAGGTAGCCCCAGTGATGTAGGGTGGAACCCTATAGCGACGATCTTTCACGTTTGGAGCGGGATCCCTCGAAGAACACGATGAACACGGGGAAGAACGGGGAGAAATCACAAGGGGAAACACTCAAGAACAAGTCCAAATCACACATCCACTAGACAATCAAACACACAAGATCACAAGTTACATGAACAACAAAGAGAAAGATACAAGGTAGAGTTCATCCCAAATCCAAAGGAGATGGGGGCTTGAATCCTAAAAGGATCTTCTCACATGGAGGTCTTGAACTCCATGGGAGTGGTAGTCTCTCTCTCTCTCAAGAGAAGAGGTAGGAGCAAAGCTCACCTAAGAATGAGCTATCATATTTGCTAACCCTGAAAATGGGTAGGAGGATGTCTATTTATAGTCTAGTGGGCGAAGGGGTAAGTGAGGGGGCGAATGGGTACATGGGCCTCGGCCCGAAACGTTGCACGCAGGCAAGGCCCGGATGATCCGGATGGGGGTCCGGATGATCCGGCCATCGTCCGGATGATCCGGGAAGGGGCCCGGATGATCTGGCTTCACATGAGGCCTTCGGGTGCCTTCAGACACATTTATCCGGATGATCCGGAGGGGGACCCGGATGATCCGGCTGAGCCCGGATGATCCGGACGGCGGTCCGGATGTCCGGCCTGGCTCCTGCAGCCGCTCCGTCTTCTTCTCCTTTCTTCCGTCTTCTCTTCCACGCTTCCCTCGTGGATGGTGTAGTCGTTCCTTGGCGCATGTACTCCTCCTTGACATCCGTGAAGCTCCGACAATACCTATGCATGCACACGGGAGAAGTGTCAAGTAGTACACCATCCTCAAAGGGGTCAAGTGAGCACGTGTAAAGGAGAAGATTCACCTTTGTGTATGTGAAGTAGAGGTCACACGTGTCACTTGCCAAACGGACTCTTGACATGGTGACGACCGTAGGATGCTCCGCATCATCCCCTCCCCCTTGGAAAAGATCCGACCTCGGATCGAAAACCAAATCACCATGGGAAAGAGATGGCGGTGCCGTGTCGAAGTGGTCGATCACCAAGCACTCATCGTCTAGTAGCTCGAATGTGGCACTCTCCAATGTCGCACCGTCTTGTAATTCCTGCAAAACTAGCAAAGATAACAAGCACTTCAAAAAACAAATGTGGTTGTCGTAAGAGCAAAACCAAGCATTCAAGAGGTGATTCACCCAACAAGTGTTGTCATCAAGCATAGCATATGGTTTGACAAAGAATTGTGTCATGACATTTGGAGATATAAATTGAGCACAATCAAGTACATCATGGGAACAAGCATGTAAATGGGAGGTCAAGATGCAAATATATGTGATAAGTGAACAAGCATCTACCTCAAGGTCATAGCAAGCATTCATAAATTGCTCAATGAAAGGTCTATGGTAGGCATATGAATCATTCATAAAACCAAGTAAAATGAAGTGTCTAAACACATGGGACAAGTGCAAGACAATCCAAGCATAATGTGCATAGGGTGTAGTGAATATAGTGTGGTACTCAACACAATAGAAAGAGCAATTGTTCATCATGTGTGAGGCAATCAAGTCAAGCATGTGACATGCAAAGGGACATGACATATGTGAAGAAATGATATTGGTGCAACCAACCATATGATAGTAGCAAGTAGTCCAAGAATTGGATGCAACACACAAGGCATATATATCATGATGCATGGGAATGTGATAATGGCAAGTCAAAGCAAGATCTCTAGCAAGTGCGCAATCAAGTGGTCCAAGATGACCAATAAGTCTCACGGTGCAAGCAACACAAGTAGTATTATCCGCAATATCCATGCTCAAGAAAGATGTCACCTTGAAGGCATGTCCTTGTGCATTCTTCACAATGTCCTTGAAGTGGTAGGAAGTATGGTGTAGAAGCGTGTCGTGATCGAGTGTATGAGGCTCGCTCTCAAGAGCTCGAATGGTCAACTCACGTGAAGTGGAAGTCGACACGAAGTCCAAGTATCCTACACATGCACAAAACAAAAGAAAGAACGTATGCACATGGTAGATAAACACATCATCCATCATGATGGTTCTCATCTTTTGCACATAACCATTAGAAGCACAAGTGCATGAATAATATGATGCAACAATGGCAATATTCATGGCACTAGGTATATGGTGCAAAGAAGTAAGACAAGCATGCTTCACAAGAATTATGTCAAAATCTCCAAATATATGCAAGAATGCTATGGGGGCAATCTCATGAGCAAGAAGAGAATCATTGTTGCACTCAATACATGGCAAATCTAGCATGAGAGAGGCAACACATGGAGATATATGACATGAAGCAATATGAATCATGTGCAAAGCATATAGATGGTTGTCATCAACCGCATGAGATGAGCACTTATAACACAAGAGACAATGATCAAGATATATCATGTGAGAGGCATGAGCATATATGTCATCAACCCAAGAAAGCAAGTAGTGGAACATGGGTGATGCAATATAACGAGCATTCATAGCTATCAAATCAAGCAATCTAGTAGTGCGAAGATGCAACATACTAGGAGGAATCATGGCAAACATGTCATTGGTGCAAATGGTGGGCATGAATAATTCACATGTCATAGCACAAGCATGAAAGCAAGATATGAGTAAAATGTCATCAATGTATTGGCGAGAGGCCATATGTGAATAGCAATGGGTCATCATGACTCCCCCAACACAACAAGCATCAATAGAATGGGGCACATGATAAACATGGGAAAAGCAACAAGGATCTCGACCAAGCATGCAAATACACATAGGAATATCATAATGGAGAATCATGGGTAGATGCAAACAAGGGTCACAATTGCATGGCAAAGGCATAGAAGCAAGCATAGCATGCAAAGTGAACACGGTAAAATGAGCATAATGTGAGAAGTGGTAAATGGCCCATAGCCGTGTGAGAGCCAAGTAGAGGAGTTGCGTGCAGTCCTTGCGCGAAGGGAATGGTGGTAAGGATAGTCCACGGGATCCCAAATCGTCATTGCTCTCAAGAGCTCGTTTTGTCAACTTGTGGGATTGCGAAGTTGACAAGTATTCATGGGTACCTACACAAAAGAGACACAAACGAAAGAAATTGTGTGTGTGGTAAATGTACACATCATCCACCATGATGTGTATGTGCACGTGTGAGTTAGCGCAAGATAAGCATCGCTCAAAGAAATTTGATGCATGGTATAAGAACATGTCATCCATCATGAAAGAATAGTTATTATGTATGACACGATGGGGACACAAATTGAGCAAACAAGTATATGGCACATCAAAAGCATGTTTATTCATGGGGAGCATATGGTGCACACAAGTATTGGGATCATGCAATGGATGGGATGGGTCAAAATCTCCTAAAATGTATGAGGAAACTATGGGGGTCTCCTCATGAGCAATATCGGAAACATCATATGGAGAAAAGGGACAACATCCAAAACAATGCATATTCGAAGCTAGGTGGTCATGGCATGGCATATGAGATAAATGATGCAAAGGGAGCATATCAATATCATCGCAAGAGAAACAAATGCCAATAACCATGGGCTTGTCATCTATGCCATATGTGCAAATTGGGTTTATTTTAATGGCATATGCATAGTCACTATGAAGAGATTGCAAATAAGACATATGGTTGATCTCATGCATAGCATATGACAAGTCAAGCGGATTATCAAACATGATGTCACCTAAAGAATTGTCACAAGAAATCCTATGTAACATGGCATCACAACTAATAGACTCCACAATAGAATCATCATACTCATCATAAATGGGCAAATCATCGCATGGGGAAATCATACTAGCATGAAGCATGGCAATAGGTGGATCAACATCATGCAAGCAATCAATGTCAAGAATGTCCACTAGTGGGACTAGAGCATCACCGTCACCTTTGTTACCTTTGTCATTCCACTCAAGCGGTGTAGGTGAGGTGGGAAAGACCAAATGGTGGTCATCATCATCATCTTGATGGAACCATGTGGGTAGTGCATCATAATCCACCATGGCCATCGTCTTGTCCAAAGGGAGGACGAAGTCGTTGAGGATCGGCGCGTCATCATAAATGGGACCTAGCACCAAACGAGAAGACACAATAGAGGTAGAGGTCAAGTTGTTAGAAATGAAAATGGCCTCACGAGACCTATCAACTATCTCACTCTCTCTATGTGGTGGTTCACTCACTCCCTCAAAATAGGTGCACTCAAACTCACGTATGGTGGAGTCACTCATCTCACTCAAGTGGTGGGGGTTGTGGCTCTCCTCACATGGGAATTGTGGCAACTCATCATATATGGGGCTAGTGGTGAAGTCACTCTCACTCTCAATATGGTGGCACAAGTCACTCAAGTCATCATACGTCGCCGTGGTCGAAGGGAAGATCCCATGCTCAACCATCTCGTCGTTGTCGCCGTGGATGAAGGCCGAAGATGGCACATCATCACTCTCCTCCATGACTGAAGGGAAAATCCCATGCTCGATCATGTCGTCACCGTCGCCGTGGATGAAGGACGAAGATGGCACATCATCATTCTCCTCCATGACCGAAGGGAAAATCCCATGCTCGATCATCTCGTCACCGTCGCCGTAGATGAAGGCTGAAGATGGCACATCATCACTCTCGCCTCCAAAGATGGAAGCATCATCCTTGCTCGCCACCTTGTCGCTCGCCTCCAAAGCTTGGTCCTTGAGGGTCTCCGCAGTCGTACTCGTCGCCGCACCATCTTGAAAAAGAGTCGAAGTAGACTCGGCACCATCAATGCCTCAAAGAGGGATGGCGGTGAAGTCAAACTTGGGAGCATCGTCTTGGAGCTCGTCGGGCTTGGACATCTTGGTGATACTAGCCTCATGCTTGTCGTAGAGCTTGGTCGCCGCGAAGTTTGCTTGGGGGAGAGAATCCTTGGCCTTCATGAGTTCTTGTTCCGCCTTGAGAGCACCAATGTAGTAGTCGTCGATGGACTTGTAGTTCTCGAGGAAGATGGTTTTTGAGATGTCGTTGTGTAATCCCATCATGAAGTGGAACTTCATCGAAATGGGGTCGTCCACGCCGGCTCGTCGCAAGGCAATCATCATCTCCTTGAAGTACTTGTCGATGGACTTGGATCATTGGATGGTGTTCTCCAATTGGCGTCGAAGTTGTTCCGTGTAGGTTGGAGGCACAAACTCTTGCCACAAAGCTCTCTTCGTCTTGGGCCAACTCATGTCGTAGTACTCCGAAGGTGTGTGAAGCCACCAAGACAAGGCGTAGTCATGGAAGTTTCTTGTGGCGCACTTCACTTGATCTTCAGGAGGAACTTGATGTAGCTTGAGGTAGTGGTCCATCAAATGCTCCCACTCGAGATACTCCTCGGGTTCTTGAGTCCCATAGAAAGGAATCTCATTGTCGGTGTCAAGGTCGTAGTAGCTCGTGGAAGTCGCAGACTTGAGCTTGGGGAGCTTCTCTTGAGTGTAGTCTTGGGGTTTTTGTTGGCGAAGATGCCTTGAAGTTGCTTGGCCAAGATGCCAAGGGAGATGGTGAAGTCGTTGAGTGGTTGTTGGTGTTGAGCTCTTGACCTTCACATTCTTGGTGGTGATGGTGTCGATGCCGATGTGATCTTGCCGGAGATGGTAGCTCGGAAGCATGTGCTCTTGAGCGTCTTCTCGAAGATGAGGAAGATCGCTTGTAGGACTTGATGAGGGCTTTGATCTCCTCCATTTGAGCTTGCATCTTGGCGTCGGAGTTGTTGTTCGTGGCATCGAACTCGCCGTTGTTGTTGTAGACCGAAGGTGAAATGCCTTGCCTATCCATCACAAGACTCGAGTAGAGGTGAGTTGGAAATGAGATAAACAATACCAAGTTACCTTTTCCCAAAGTTGAGGATGTATCTCGTTTCACTCAATGTGAGATGAAAGAATAGTGGAATTGGTACCGGACTTGTTCACTCACACCTATCAAGTAAAGCTTATGGTAGAGCTCGGTGTGGATAGTGGCACAAAAATTTGATGCAAAATGTTAGCAAGAGTCAATAATGTTGAAAGAGATTCACAAATTCGCAAGCGAAACAAGTAGACCAATAGCAATATGTGGCTCACGGAAACACACACACGGATAGATAAATGGGGTCGTGCAACCAAGGAATGAGCACAAAATGTGGAATCCACGGAAAACGCTCGTGTTGCACAACTCAGGAGAGACGCTAGCACGATTGCTCAATAGGCGGATACGACACTTGTGCACAACCTATAAGATGCAAAATGGATAAACTTTCTATCCCAAGTATGCTATATATGTATGGTTCCCGGTGTTTCTCACACAATGATCCAAGATGATCAAATATGATACCGTATGATATATTGTGATGCTATGGCTATTGCTTACAAGCTCTTTGGTCTCTTTCTTTTGCTTAAAAGCTTTATTTATTTATTTTTCTATGGCCACTTTGCACAATGCACAAACCAAGATAGCAATTGTGTATATGCGGGAACAAACTTGAGGCACAATGGATGGTATGATACCAAGATGATATGGTATGTATGCAATGGATGGTGTAGACCGCTAATGTGCACAAGTCACGTTGCCGGCAATACTCAAATGGCTAGTCTCGATAGGCAAGTAACGCAAAATGGGCTAGGGGTTAACAATGCAATTACAAGGGAATATACAAAGGTGTCATCGAGGTTACCGTCCTTTGCGATGATGAGTGGCGGTGTTCTTGATGTAGATACCAAGATGATGGAGACTCGTCCCTAAGTAGCCGAAACACCTTAGGAAACGGAAAAACCGCAAACTCAAAATCTCAAATGACAAATGTCAAATGGTGGTAGCGGAAAGCGGTGGTGGTGTTGCACTAGGCAATGCGGAAGTGGAATGATGGGCTATACACGAGTTGGAGTTGAATTTGCCGTCCCTAAGTAGCCGTAACACCTTAGGAGACACAAGCCACAACTCAAACAAAATTGGGTTAAGTTGGGGTTGAAATGTATGGTGGGCACGTCTATGCGGAAGTGGTGGTGGTGGTTGATGAAGAAGCAATTGTCCCTAAGTAGCCGAAACACCTTAGGAGACTCTAATCACAACTCATACAACCACATATGCAATGGGGAACAAAATGGGTTAGGTTGCGGAAGTCGGTGGTGGCTATGCGGATGATATGGTGGAATCCCTAGGCAAAGATGCCAAAATCCCGAAAATTTGATGGAGTCAAATGATGTTGGTGGTATTTTTGTGGGATAGGGGATGTCAATAGCTTCAAAACTAGCTAAAGAACGTCAAAAACGGAGTTCGGATGAATTAGTTACGGCCAAAACAAAATTTAAGCCGAAGCAGTGTCAGGGTTAACCGGACATCCGGGAGGAGGTCCGGATGATCCGGGCTAGGTCCGGATGATCCGGGTGTACATCCGGATGAACCAGGTTCGTCAGCTCCGGTTCTGTTTTCTGGGTGCGTGGGGTATCCGAACGTCCGGGGGGACGTCCAGCTGATCCGGGGGATGTCCGGATGATCCGGGAGAAGGTCCGGATGATCCGGGCAAGTCAATCCGCTCGGGATTTGCTCGTGGAGATGAATTTTTGGGCGGAATTTGGGGATTTTTGGGGCAAAATTTGATGGATTTTGTGGATGGAAGGTGGGGAAACTCGGGGAAATGCTAGATCCACTTGAAACCAAGCAAATCGACAGATCAAAATCAACAAAACATCATCAAACCAACAAATCACAAAAAAATTTGGGGCTATTTTTGGTGGGGATTTTCGGATTTAGGACGAAAACAACAAAATCAAGCTAGAAAAAGAGGGGTAGGGGCTCCAAAACGTGATCAACGTGGCTCATGATACCATGATGATGTAGGGTGGAACCCTATAGCGACGATCTTTCACGTTTGGAGCGGGATCCCTCGAAGAACACGATGAACACGGGGAAGAACGGGGAGAAATCACAAGGGGAAACACTCAAGAACAAGTCCAAATCACACATCCAGTAGACAATCAAACACACAAGATCACAAGGTACATGAACAACAAAGAGAAAGATACAAGGTAGAGTTCATCCCAAATCCAAAGGAGATGGGGGCTTGAATCCTAGAAGGATCTTCTCACATGGAGGTCTTGAACTCCATTGGAGTGGTAGTCTCTCTCTCTCTCAAGAGAAGAGGTAGGAGCAAAGCTCACCTAAGAATGAGCTATCATATTTGCTAACCCTGAAAATGGGGAGGAGGATGTCTATTTATAGTCTAGTGGGCGAAGGGGTAAGTGAGGGGGCGAATGGGTACATGGGCCTCGGCCCGAAACGTTGCACGCAGGCAAGGCCCGGATGATCCGGATGGGGGTCCGGATGATCCGGCCATTGTCCGGATGATCCGGGAGGGGGCCCGGATGATCCGGCTTCACATGAGGCCTTCGGGTGCCTTCGGACGCATTTATCCGGATGATCCGGAGGGGGACCCGGATGATCCGGCTGAGCCCGGATGATCCGGCTGAGCCCGGATGATCCGGACGGCGATCCGGATGTCCGGCCTGGCTCCTGCAGCCGCTCCGTCTTCTTCTCCTTTCTTCCGTCTTCTCTTCCACGCTTCCCTCGCGGATGGTGTAGTCGTTACTTGGCGCTTGTACTCCTCCTTGACATCTGTGAAGCTCCGACAATACCTATGCATGCACATGGGAGAAGTGTCAAGTAGTACACCATCCTCAAAGGGGTCAAGTGAGCACGTGTAAAGGAGAAGACTCACCTTTGTGTATGTGAAGTAGAGGTCACAGGTGTCACTTGCCAAATGGACTCTTGACATGGTGATGACCGTAGGATGCTCCGCATCACCCAGCATTTTTGAGCCCGAAGGGCATAGTGTTGAAGCAGAAGGGACCGTAGGGAGTGATGAACGCGGTTGCGGCCTGGTCCGATTCCTTCATCTTATGGTATCCGGAATAGGCGTCGAGGAAACACAAAGAATCGTGCCCTACCGTTGCGTCAACGATTTGGTCGATGTGAGGCAATGGGAAGGAGTCTTTAGGGCATGCCTTGTTGAGGTCCTTGAAATCGACACACAGGTGCCAGGATTTGTCCTTCTTTGGTACCATAACCAAGTTGGCTAACCAATCCAGATGTTTAATTTCCGTAATAAACCCAGCCTCTAGAAACTTGGCTAACTCTTCTCCCATGGCTTGATGCTTGGGTTCAGAGAGTCGCCGTAGTGTCTGCTTCACGGGTTTGAATCCCTTGATTATATTTAGACTGTGTTGGACGAGTCTGAGTGGGATGTCGGGCATGTCAGAAGGGTGCCAAGAAAAAATATCCCAATTCTCTCGCAGGAATGTGCGTAGGGCGGCGTCCACTACCGGATCCAGCTATGCTTCGATAGATGCTGTTTTTTTAGGGTCCGTCAGGTGCACTTGAAATTTGACTATTTCCTCCGCTGGCTTGAAAGAGGTGGATTTGGATCTCTTGTCGAGAATCACATCATCCCTATCCACCGTGGACCATAGGGTGGTTAATTCTTTTGTCGCTAGGGCTTTGTATAGTGCTTCGAGGGCCAAGGATGCAGTTCTGTTTTCGGCACGAAGGGATGATCGGGACATAGCTACCACAGTTACACCCATATCCCCAGCTGTTTTACCTCTTGGAACAGTTGCTAGAGCTCAGATACGCCAATTATATTATCAGGTACTTTCATTTCTTGGTAATGTTTCTAGTGTTCATGAGAATATGATGCTGCCTAACTTAGATACATTTGTGTTGCTTGCAATTGAAGGGCCTAGCACGGATAAGAAGGTTAAGCATTGGAGCATGGTCAAGCACGGAGATGAAGGTGCGCGCGAAGAGAACAAGAATGGAGGTTCAAGTGGAGATTTCCGGACTTTGAAGCCACCATGATGACATACAAGAAGATGGACGAAATATACAAGATGGGCTTTCATAAATTTCGTCCATAGCTTATTATTGGTGTTGTGCCACCTTATTTTGGGCCAGGCCCATGTAATCTATTTTTAGAGTCCATATTGTAGGGGAAATGACTTAGGAGGTGTTTTAGTCCCACCTTGCCAAGGGTGGACAAAATCCCCTCTCTTTTCCCTATAAATATAGCCCTTAAGGCATCGTTTAGACTTGGGTTTTATTCTTGGCTCTGATACCACTTGATAGAGGCGGGGTCCCGATCTTTCGATGAGATGATGCCTATCGATTTGGTGGAGACGACTTTGACGATCCGACTACAAACGTGCACAACGTTGCGCCTTAGCAATCGCTAAGCCAACTCCAAGAGGTTATTGACCACGCTGGAGCACGATCAACCTGACCACGAAGGTCTATTCCTGCAAGCAATCGAACAACAAGCAAGAATATGATTAAGCAATCTGAATATTGCGAGTATGGATGAAGTATTGCTAAAAGTGGGGTTTCATAAGCGGTCTTGGTCTGGTCATTGGACACAAACGAAGTACACGAAGTTGCAGCGATGGCTAACTTTTAACTAAATAAAACCCAAGTTTAAACGATGCCTTAAGGGCTATATTTGTAGGGAAAAGAGAGGAGATTTTGTCCACCCTTGGCAAGGTGTGACTAAAACACCTCCTAAGTCCTTTCCCCTACAATGTGGACTCCAAAAATAGATTACATGGGCCTGGCCCAAAATAAGGTGGCACAACACCAATAATAAGCTATGGACGAAATTTATGAAAGGCCATCTTGCATATTTCATCCATCTTCTTGTATGTCATCATGGTGGCTTCAAAGTTCGGAAATCTCCACTTGAACCTCCGTTCTTGTTCTCTTCGCGCGCACCTTCATCTCCGTGCTTGGCCATGCTCCAATGCTTAACCTTCTTATCCATGCTAGGCCGTTCTATTGCAAGCAACACAGATGTATCTAAGTTAGGCAGCATCATATTCTCATGAACACTAGAAACATTACCAAGAAACAAAAGTACCTGATAATCTAATTGGCGTATCTGAGCTCTAGCAACTGTTCCAAGAGGTAAAACAGCTGGGGATATGGGTGTAACTGTGGTAGCCATGTCCTCATCATCCTCCCCTTCTTGAAAACAAAGCCGTCCTCGGCGTTGCTTAATCTGAAATCTGGCTAACAAAAGAGACAAGGTGTACACATTGTATATGTATATGTCATCCATTTTTACTGGTCTCAGTTGGGGCACATGTGACACAGTTATACAAGAACACCATTCAAAAGTCGTGAAATATAGATCCAATATATTATCACAAGAAGTCAAAGGCATGACAATATTACAACTCAGTTTGCACATATAAGTGAAGCTCTTATTCATATCAAAACATTAACAATGCTTATCATTAAACCATCCCAACATTGATGAACTATCACCAAGATTAGAGGTCATATCAAAATGATTAAACATTGGCACAATTATTTTCAAACGTATTTGATCCAAATCTGATTGATTCCCTAATTCACTTGATTCTTTTGCATCAATAGTTAATTCAATTGGTTCACTCAAAATTGTTTGAGCACATGGCAAAGTCAAATCATCAACATAGTCCTCTAAAATAGATGGTGTGATCAAAGTAGTGGGTAGCTCACCGCATGGTGCATTTAAATTGACAAGACATTCATCATACTCATGTGGAGGTGGAAGATTAGTACCTTTGTCATTACCTCTTATTATCAAATCAGATGATGTAGGCACTCTCGGTGATGATGTGTCACATGGTGGAGGTGATGTAGTCCTCACAACAATGGATGTGGTTGTCATAGTATGCCTAGTAGTTAAAGGGACAACCGTATCAACTCTTGGAATGTGCATCTCGCGCTTGTTCTCCTTGTGGGCAACACGTCATTTTATTTCCTGTTCAACTTTGCAAGCAAGATGAAACAAATGGTCTAGAGGATAACACTCTTCATGAATTAGTATCTCCTGAATGTCACGATTTAATCCTTCCCAAAATCTACCCATAAAATCTTCTTCACTTTATACTAAAGAGGAATGCAGCAAGGTAGTTTGTAAAGTATCATAATATGTCGTTACAGTGTCACTACCTTGTTTTAAATGTTGCAACTTTTTAATCATGCCACGAGTATAATAAGCGGGAACGAACGTATGTCGCATGTCAAGTTTCAAATCATCCCAAGTAGTAGGTATATCATTAGGGTGTAACCGACAATATTCACTCCACCAAAATATAGCATAACCAGTGAAAGAACCAACCGCAACCTTAACTTTGTTACGTTCATCAAAATTATTGGAAGCAAATATATTACTTATGTCAAACTACCATTCAATATATAAAGCAGGTCTAAAACGACCATTAAATGGTGGTATAGAAACATTAACCTGATCATGTGCATTTGGATGTTTGTGCACCTCTCGTGACGGTTGTGGTATTTGCATAGTTGATGGCACGTCTCCTAGATCGACAAACCCCATGAATTGACTCTAGATCCTGTCATTATTAGTAGAAACAAGAAACAAAATCCAAAAATAATGTTCCTATAAACTACTGGGAAATGATGGTAAAACGCTCACAGTATACCATAATCAATGCCAAAAACTGCTGATATAAGGAAAGTTTGGATACGCTCGGATTGACGGAGATTTTTTTTGACTGATTAGCCACAATATTTGGGATAAGAGAAAAAAAACAAAGCACAGGAATCGTGTACAATCCGGAAACGTTGGGACTTTGTCCATATCTTGGTGCGCCTCTTGTGTTTTTCTTGGAAAGCTCAATCCGTTGTTTATTCTTGGGTTGTTTTGAAACAGATTTTGGTTGACTTGGCTCTGATACCACTTGATAGAGGCGAGGTCCCGATCTTTCGATGAGATGATAACTATCGATTTGGTGGAGACGACTTTGACGATCCGACTACAAACATGCACAACGTTGCGCCTTAGCAATCGCTAAACCAACTCCAAGAGTTTATTGACCACGCTGAAGCACGATCAACCTGACCACGAAGGTCTATTCCTGCAAGCAATCGAAGAACAAGCAAGAATATGATTAAGCAATCTGAATATTGCGAGTATGGATGAAGTATTGCTAAAATTGGGGTTTCATAAGCGGTCTTGGTCTGGTCGTTGGACACAAACAAAGTACACGAAGTTGCAGCGATGGCTAACTTTTAACTAAATAAAACCCAAGTCTAAACGATGCCTTAAGGGCTATATTTATAGGGAAAAGAGAGGGAATTTTGTCCACCCTTGGCAAGGTGGGACTAAAACACCTCCTAAGTTGTTTCCCCTACAATATGGAGTCCAAAAATAGATTACATGGGCCTGGCCCAAAATAAGGTGGCACAACACCAATAATAAGCTATGGACGAAATTTATGAAAGGCCATCTTGTATATTTCGTCCATCTTCTTGTATGTCATCATGGTGGCTTCAAAGTCCGGAAATCTCCACTTGAACCTCTATTCATGTTCTCTTCGCGCGCACCTTCATCACCGTGCTTGACCATGCTCCAATGCTTAACCTTCTTATCCGTGCTAGTCCTTCAATTGCAAGCAACACAAATGTATCTAAGTTAGGCAGCATCATATTCTCATGAACACTAGAAACATTACCAAGAAACGGAAGTACCTGATAATCTAATTGGCGTATCTGAGCTCTAGCAACTGTTCCAAGAGGTAAAACAGCTGGGGATATGGGTGTAACTGTGGTAGCCATGTCCTCATCAAGGACTTTGTCCGGTCGCTCGAAATTGTGATGATTTCATTGGGTCCGGGCATTTTGAGCTTCATATATCCATAGTGGTGTATAGATTGGAACTGTGAGAAAGCATCCTAACCGAGGATGGCGTGATACCCACTATTGAAGGGGACCACATGATAGAGCAACTCTTCGGATCTATAGTTTTCGGGCGTGCCGAATACCACATCCAGTTTAATTCTCCGAGAGCATCGTGCTTGTCGACTGGGGATAATGCCTCGGAAAGTGGTATTGCTTTGCTCGATGCGTGACCTGTCCATCTGAATTTTATCAAGCGTGTCCTCATAGATGAGGTTAAGCCCACTACCGCCGTCCATGAGCCCTTTAGTAAGCCAAAAACCATCCACAATGGGGTTTAGTACTAGGGCAGCGGGTGCTCGAACTGACCGAGCCCTTGGTTCATCTTCGGTAATAAAGGTTATTGTCGTGTTGTTCCATGGGCTCAGTGCGGTAACTTGGTAGACTTCAGCGAGGTCGCGGAGCGCCCGTTAGCGCCGATTGTTTGAAGAAAAGGTCTCAAAGACCATTAGGATGCTAAAGTTGTCCCCCTCCGGAGAGTATTTCTCTAGAGTGGTGGTGATGATGGCCTCTCCACTTTTTGCTACTTGTTGGAGTACAAAGCATGCTTGTAGGCTATGGGTGGGGACTATGCGCGGAGTGGCATGTATCGGGCAGAGATTTTCTAGGAATTCGTCAAGAACGGACCTATGTCTCATGAAGGGTTTGTTTTTCCTGCCAGAGACTGGTGGTCGGGTGATCCGCCAGGATGTATCCGTTTAGTCCAGGCCGCACACTGCTTAAAGGCAGCGGGCTCAAGTTGAGTTTTCTGGGCTCTCCATGTGCTTTCCATCGCACAATACTTTTGCACGACTTGTGATAGTTCTGTAAAGCTCTATATGTGGCGACGGTCGAGGGCATTCAATATTCCCTCGTTAGTGCAGTTTCGATGAAATACCGAAACTACGCCATTGTCCGGGCACTCTTTGATCCTATTTTTAACAAGCAGGAATCTGGCCCAAAAGTGGTGGACCGTTTCCTGAGGGTGCTACCGCACATACATCAGGTCGTATATATTTGGAGGACCTAAGTTGCTTGGAGAACATAGATTGTGGTGGGTGGTTGGCTTAAATTTTAGATCCAGTCCCACATCCATATTCGGAGCTTGAAAGGTCTCCGAGGCGACCGGTTCGGGTCCGGGAAGGCCAAGGGCTCCTGCAATCATATGCTTGAGCCAGAGTCCGGAGGGCATGAGGTCCCCTCCGAAGGGGGAGTATCCGGCTCATGGGATTCAGAGACCCGAACATACTTGATCTTTAATATAGGGTGGGAAGCGTCTTTGGCCGGCTCCTCAACGACCGCTACGAGGTGGGTGATCGGCGGGTGATTAATTTTCTTCTAGTCAGGCTTGAGACCGATCCGCTAATAGTCCGTTAAGACCCCCAGGGCGGCGATGCAGTCCAACAGTTCGTTTAAAGACGAGACATCCGCTGGATCCAACTTTTTGGAGTACTTGGGGCCAATGCAAAGACGGTGTCCGGCGGCCGCAAGGGGCGTTGCAGGCTCGACGGCTACGCAAGCTCCTATGGTGAAACTGCCGAGCTGGAGTGTCTACCCAGAAGCCAGGCACCTTCTAGAAGTGGTAGTGTTGTTGATGACTAGGCAAGCCATAGATCACTTTTGTAGACAGCACGACAGAGTTCTCAATGAAAGTACCAATGTCGGTGTCAAAATCGGCAAATCTTGAGTAGGGCCTGATACGTCCATTTTGCATCATGCTTTTATATCGATATTTATTGCAATACGGGCTGTTATTACACATTATGTCAAAATACTTATGTCTATTCTCTCTTATTTTACAAGGTTTATCATGAAGAGGGAGAATGCCGGCAGCTGGGATTCTGGCTGGAAAAGGAGCAAATATTGGAAACCTATTCTGCATAGCTCCAAACGTCCTGAAACTCCACGAAAGTCATTTTTAGAATTAATAAGAATTATTGAGCAAAGAAAGTACCATAGGGGGCCCACACCCTGGCCACGAGGGTGCCCCCCCTAGTGGGCGCGCCCCCTGTCTCGTGGGCCCCCTGGTGGCCCTCCGGTGCCCATCTTCTTCTATATGAAGGCTTTTACCCTGGAAAAAAATCATAAGCAAGCTCACGGGACGAAACTCCGCCGCCACGAGGCAGAACATTGGCGGAACCAATCTAGGGCTCTGGCGGAGCTGTTCTGCCAGGGAAACTTCCCTTCGGGAGGGGGAAATCATCACCATCATCATCACCAATGATCCTCTCATTGGGAGGGGTCAATCTCCATCAACATCTTAACCAGCACCATCTCCTCTCAAAACCTTAGTTCATATCTTGTATCCAATCTTGTATCAACACCACAAATTGGTACCTGTGGGTTGCTAGTAGTGTTGATTACTCCTTGTAGTTGATGCTAATTGGTTTACTTGGTGGAAGATCATATGTTCAGATCCTTATTGCATATTAATACTCCTCTGATCATGAACATTAATATGCTTTGTGAGTAGTTACGTTTGTTCCTGAGGACATGGGTGAAGTCTTGCTATTAGTAGTCATGTGAATTTGGTATTTGTTCGATATTTTGATGAGATGTATGTTGTCTCTCCTCTAGTGGTGTTATGTGAACGTCGACTACATGACACTTCACCATTATTTGGGCCTATAGGAAGGCATTGGGAAGTAATAAGTAGATGATGGGTTGCTAGAGTGACAGAAGCTTAAACCCTAGTTTATGCGTTGCTTCATAAGCGGCTGATTTGGATCCACTAGTTTCATGCTATGGTTAGGTTTACCTTAATACTTCTTTTGTAGTTATGGATGCTTGCAATAGGGGTTAATCATAAGTGGGATGCTTTTCCAATAAAGGTCAGTACCCAAGCACCGGTCCACCCACATATCAAATTATCAAAGTACCGAACGCGAATCATATGTGTGTGATGAAACCTAGCTTGACGATAATTCCCATGTGTCCTCAGGAGCGCTTTTCTCTTTATAAGAAATTATCCAGGCTTGTACTTTGATACAAAAAGGATTGGGCCACCTTGGTGCACCTTATTTACTTTCATTGCTTGTTACCCATTACAAATTATCTTATCACAAAACTATCTGTTACCTACAATTTCAGTGCGTGCAGAGAATACCTTACTGAAAACCGCTTGTCATTTCCTTCTGCTCCTCGTTGGGTTCAACACTCTTACTTATCAAAAGGACTATGATAGATCCCCTATACTTGTGGGTCATCAAGACTCTTTTCTGGCACCGTTGCGGGGGAGTGAAGCGCCTTTGGTGAGTGGAACTTGGTAAGGAAACATTTATATAGTGTTCTGAAATTTTCTATCACTTGTTACTATGGAAACTAATCCTTTGAGGGGCTTGTTCGGGGCATCTTCGCCTCGACCAGTAGAGCAAAGAGTTGCTCCTCAACCTACTGAACCTACTGAAAATATTTACTTTGAGATTCCTTCGGGTATGATAGAGAAACTGCTAGCTAATCCCTTTGCAGGAGATGGAACATTGCATCCCGATTTACACCTTATCTATGTGGATGAAGTTCGTGGATTATTTAAGCTTGCAGGTATACTCGATGATGTGGTCAAAAGGAAGGTCTTCCCTTTATCTTTGAAGGGAGATGCATTGACATGGTATAGGCTATGTGATGATACGGGATCTTGGAACTATAAACGATTGAAATTGGAATTTCACCAGAAGTTCTATCCTATGCATCTTGTTCATCGTGATCGTAATTATATATATAATTTTTGGCCTCGCGAAGGAGAAAGCATCTCTCAAGCTTGGGGGAGGCTTAAGTCAATGTTATATTCATGCCCCAATCATGAGCTCTCAAGAGATATGATTATTCAAAAAAATTATGCTCGGCTTTCTCTCAATGATCGCACCATTCTTGATACTTCCTGTGTGCTGGTTCTTATATCCTGAAGACTACTGAATTCTAGTGGGATTTATTGGAAATAATTAAACGCAACTCTGAAGATTGGGGTTCCGACGATGGTAAGGAGTCAGAGCAAGAAGAGGAAATATTATTGAAAACTCTGAAGAAGCACCGTGCTGCTATTGGATATACTCTGGATGATCTTAAGGGCATTAGTCCCACTTTATGCCAGCCCAAAATTAAATTGGACGAAGACTCCAAACCAGTTAGAGATCCTCAATGACGGTTAAATCCTAAGATGAAAGAAGTGGTAAGAAAGGAGATACTAAAGCTCCTTGAGGCAGGTATAATTTATCCCGTTGATGATAGTGATTGGGTAAGTCCTGTCCATTGCGTCCCTAAGAAGGGAGGTATTACTGTCGTTCCTAATGATAAAGATGAATTGATCCCACAAAGAATTATTACAGGTTATAGGATGGTAATTGATTACCATGAATTAAAAAAAGCTACTAAGAAAGATCATTACCCTTTACCTTTTATTGATCAAATGTTAGTAAGACTATCCAAACATACACATTTCTGCTTCTAGATGGTTATTCTGGTTTCGCTCAAATACCTGTGTCAGCGGAGGATCAATCAAACACTACTTTTACTTTCCCTTTCGGTACGTTTTCTTATAGACGTATGCCTTTTGGTTTATGTAATGCACCTGCTACCTTTCAAAGATGCATGATGGCTATATTCTCTGACTTTTTGAAAAGATTTGTGAGGTATTCATGGATGATTTCTCCGTTTATGGATCCTCTTTTGATGATTGCTTGAGCAACCTTGATCGAGTTTTGCAGAGATGTGAAGACACTAGTCTTGTCTTGAATTGGGAAAAGTGTCACTTTATGGTTAATGAAGGCATTGTCTTGGGGCATAAATTTTTTGAAAGAGGTATTCAAGTTGATAAAGCTAAAGTTGATGCTATCGAAAAGATGCCATGTCCCAAGGACATTAAAGGTATAAGAAGTTTCCTTGGTCATGCCGGTTTTTAGAGGAGTTTCATTAAGGATTTCTCTAAAATCTCTAGGCCTCTAACTAATTTATTGCAAAAAGATATTCCTTTTTTCTTTGATGATGATTGTGTAGAAGCATTTGAAATACTTAAGAAAGCTTTGATCACTACACCTATTGTTCAACCACCTGATTGGAATTTACCCTTTGAAATTATGTGTGATGCTAGTGATTATGCTGTAGGTGCTGTTCTAGGGCAAAGAGTTGATAAGAAATTATATGTTATTCAATATGCTAGTAAAACTCTTGATACTGCCCAGAGAAATTATGCTACTACTAAAAAAGAATTCTTAGCAGTTGTATTTGCTTGTGATAAGTTCAGACCTTATATTATTGATTCTAAAGTTACTATTCACATTGATCATGCTGCTATTAAATATCTTCTGGAAAAGAAAGATGCTAAACCAAGACTTATTAGATGGGTTCTCTTGCTCCAAGAATTTGATTTGCATATTATTGATAGGAAGGGAGTTGAGAACCCCATTGCAGACAACTTGTCTAGGTTAGAGAATGTTCTTGATGACCCACTACCTACTGATGATAGCTTTCCTGATGAACAATTAGCGGTCATTAATGCTTCTCGTACTGCTCCTTGGTATACTGATTATGCTAATTATATTGTTACTAAATTTGTACCACCTACTTTCACATACCAGCAAAAGAAAAGGTTCTTTTATGATTTAAGACATTACTTCTGGGATGACCCACACCTTTATAAAGAAGGAGTAGATGGTGTTATTAGACGTTGTGTACCTGAGCATGAACAGGAACAGATCCTATGCAAGTGTCACTCCGAACCATATGGAGGACACCACGCTGGAGATAGAACTGCACATAAGGTATAGCAATCCGGTTTTTATTGGCCTACTCTCTTCAAAGACGTTCGTAAGTTTGCCTTGTCTTGTGGTGAATGTAAAAGAATTGGTAATATTAGTAGACGTCAAGAAATGCCTATGAATTATTCTCTTGTTATTGAACCATTTGATGTTTGGGGCTTTGATTATATGGGACCTTTTCCTGCTTCTAATGGATACACACATATTTTAGTTGCTGTTGATTATGTTACTAAGTGGGTAGAAGCTATTCCAACTAGTAGTGTTGATCATAACACCTCTATTAAGATGCTTAAAGAAGTTATTTTTCCGAGGTTTGGAGTCCCTAGATATCTCATGACTGATGGTGGCTCACATTTTATTCATGGTGCTTTTAGTAAAATGCTTGCTAAGTATGATGTTAATCATAGAATTGCATCTCCTTATCACCCACAGTCTAGTGGTCAAGTAGAATTGAGTAATAGAGAACTCAAATTAATTTTGCAAAAGACTGTCAATAGATCTAGAAAGAATTGGTCCAAGAAACTTGATGATGCATTATGGGCCTATAGAACTGCATATAAAAATCCTATGGGTATGTCTCCGTATAAGACGGTTTATGGAAAAGCATGTCACTTACCTCTTGAACTTGAACATAAGGCATATTGGGCTATTAAAGAGCTCAACTATGCCTTCAAACTTGCCGGTGAGAAGAGGTTATTTGATATTAGCTCACTTGATGAATGGAGAACCCAAGCATATGAGAATGCCAAGCTGTTCAAAGAAAAAGTTAAAAGATGGCATGACAAAAGAATACAAAAGCGTGAGTTTAACGTAGGTGATTGTGTGTTGCTATTTAACTCTCGTTTAAGTTTTTTTGCAGGAAAACTTCTCTCTAAATGGGAAGGTCCTTACTTTATCGAGGAGGTCTATCGTTCCGGTGCCATAAAAATCAACAACTTCGAGGGCACAAGTCCGAGGGAGGTGAACGGCCAAAGAATCAAACATTATATCTCCGGTAATCCTATAAATGTTGAAACTAATATCATTGAAACCGTAACCTCGGAGGAATACATAAGGGACACTTTCCAGAACGTGTCAGACTCCGAAAAGGAATAGGTATGTGGTACGGTAAGTAAACCGACTCCAAAACAATTCTAATGGCATTTTTCTCCGTTTCGGAATATTTAAGAATTTAGGAAAGCAAGAAGTAATCTGGGAAGGACACGAGGCCTCCACGAGGGTGGAGGGCGCGCCCACCCTTACTGGGCGTGCCCCCTGCCTCGTGGGCACATTGTGTGCCTCCCGGACTCCGTTTTCTTGCACGTTACTTCTTTTGGTCGGTAAAAATTTACTATATAATCTCCCGAAGGTTTTGACCACCGTATCACGCAAAAATCTTCTGTCTTTGTTTCAAGCTGTTTTTCTGACAGATCTAGAGCACCATGACGTCTCCAAGCGCTCCCAAGGACAAGTTTTTCGAGAGGGTTATCAACCCCGATATTGCGGAGGTGCTGCAACACCCTCAAACCATTGAGATGCGCAAGGGGGTGCTGCACATCCGTGATGTGGAGGGACCAAGGCGTACCAGAAGCATGGAGACAAAGCTCGAAGCTATGGAACAACAAGTTTTCAAGTGCCAAGGGTTGGTGGAGCATGGACTCAATGCCAACCAGATGATGATCGCGGAGTTCACCAACAACCACAAGCTGGATGCCAAGAACATTGGGGAGACCATCTTCAAGCTTCATGAGAAAATCAAGCACCTCCAAGCCCAGATGTATGACCTGCAAAACCAAATCTGTGAGTATGAATATAGATTCAAGAGGATAAGTTTGGCTACATATTTGAGGATCCCGGAGACTCGATCATCCTTCTATGATGGTGAGCCTATGCCTTGGAAGACGGACGACAAGCCTACATCATCAACAACTTCTTCACCAGCTCCGAGGACATAATCACATGGGTATGGGCACTCCCCTTGGCAACTGCCAAGCTTGGGTGAGGTGGCCTGCTATCATATCACCATCACACTCATATCTTACCATTTTACTTAGTTCAATCCTTTTAGTAATATCTTGATCTAGTAGAATAAAGTTTTGGTATGAATTAGTTTTGAGTCTTGCTTTGTGATCCTTCTATGTAATCGAGTCCGTGAGCTATATAAAAAAGATTAGTGTTGAGTCAAGGGCTTTCCTATCTTGCTATGATCTTGAGAAAATAGGAAGAATAAAAAGAATAAAAGAGTTCATATTGAACTTATGGATAGTAATGACTTCACACATAAAGAGTATGAGGCATAAAAGTTGATGGGAGTTTACAAACATAGTTTTGGTCATCGTTGCAATTAATAGGAAGTAATAAAGAAAGAGAGGTTTTCACATATAAATATACTATCTTGGACATCTTTTATAATTGTGAGCACTCATTAAGTATCACATGCTAAAGAGTTCATGTTGGACAAGGAATACAACGTAATGGGTTATGTTTTCTCACATCTCAGTTAAAGTATATTGTCATGGATCGTCCAACATGTTGAGCTTGCCTTTCCCGCTCATGCTAGCCAAAATTCCTTGCACTAAGTAGAGATACTACTTGTGCTTCCAATTATCCTTAAACCCAGTTTTGCCATGAGAGTCCACCATACCTACCTATGGATTGAGTAAGATCCTTCAAGTAAGTTGTCATGTTGCAAGCAATAAAAATTGCTCTCTAAATATGTATGACTTATTAGTGCGGAGAAAATAAGCTTTATACGATCGTGTGATATGGAAGTAATAAAAGCGACGGACTGCATAATAAAGGTTCATATCACAAGTGGCAATTTAAAGTGACGTTCTTTTGCATTAAGATTTTGTGCATCCAACCCTAAAAGCACATGACAACCTTTGCTTCCCTCTGCAAAGGGCCTATCTTTCACTCTATGTCCTTTACTTTATGCAAGAGTCAAGGTGATTTTCACCTTTCCCTTTTTCATTTTATCCTTTGGCAAGCACCTCGTGTTGGAAAGATCCTGATATATATATCCAATTGGATGTAAGTTAGCATGAACTATTATTGTTGACATCACCCAAAGGTGAATACGTTGGGAGGCGAAATTATAAGCCCCTATCTTTCTGAGTGTCTGATTAAAACTCCATAACCATAAGTATTGCGTGAGTGTTAGCAATTGTAGAAGACTATATGATAGTTGAGTATGTGGACTTGCTGAAAAGCTCTATTCTTGACTCTTTCTGATGTTATGATAAATTGCAATTGCTTCAATGACTGAGATTATAGTTTGTTAGTTCTCAATGAAGTTTCTGATCCATACTTGACATTGTGAATAGATTGTTACTTGAGCATAAGAAATCATATGACAAAATCTATATATGTTGCTGTTATAAGGATGATCATGATGCCCTCATGTCCGTATTTTATTTTTATCGACACCTCTATCTCTAAACATGAGGACATATTTTTCGATATCGGCTTCCGCTTGAGGACAAGCAAGGTCTAAGCTTGGGGGAGTTGATACATCCATTTTGCATCATGCTTTTATATCGATATTTATTGCATTACGGGCTGTTATTACACGTTATGTCACAATACTTATGGCTATTCTCTCTTATTTTACAAGGTTTATCATGAAGAGGGAGAATGCCGGCAGCTGGGATTCTGGCTGGAAAAGGAGCAAATATTGGAAACCTATTCTGCACAGCTCCAAAAGTCCTGAAACTCCACGAAAGTCATTTTTGGAATTAATAAGAATTATTGAGCAAAGAAAGTACCATAGGGGGCCCACACCCTGGCCACGAGGGTGGGGGGCGCCCCCTACTGGGCGCGCCCCCTGTCTCGTGGCCCCCTGGTGGCCCTCCGGTGCCCATCTTCTGCTATATGAAGGCTTTTACCCTGCAAAATATCATAAGCAAGCTCACGGGACGAAACTCCGCCGCCACGAGGCGGAACCTTGGCTCACACTCCCCGTTGCTCGGCCCATGCTCCCGTGCACCCCCGTGCCAACGGCCGTCCTAGCTAGCCCCTGGCCACCGACCAGCGCCACCAGCCTCTGCTGTGGCCGCTATCGCGCCCCTGTGCGTGTGCCCAAGCGGGCTGGCGCCCAAGCGCCCGCATCCGACGCCCAGCACCCGCTATGGCCCCCTGGGCAGATCACAAGTGGGGCCCACGCCCCTGTCTTGTTAGAAATGATAATAAATAAATAAAATAAAATGTATTTTAAAAAATAATAATAAGTAATTAATTAATTAATTAATTAGGTACTTAATTAACTTAATTAACTCTGTTTAGTACCTAATTAACTTGATTAGTTAATTAAACTGTTAATTAGTTGTTAGACTATGACAGAACAGCCCCACAGGCCAGGGTTGACTTTGCTCAACTCTGTTGACTGTTGACATCATGATGACATCATACTGATGCAATAAACCCATCTAAGATTTAATAATAATTTTAGAATATTTTTAAAACTTTAATAATTCATAGAAAAATAACCATAACTCGGATGAAAAAGTTTTATACATGAAAGTTTCTCAGAACGACGAGACGAATCCAAATACGCTCTCCGTTCATCTGTCACATGCCTCTAGCATAGCAAACATGCAACCTTCACTCTCCATTTCGTTTGCCTGAAAATGCCAAACTTCTGGAAAACATTCTCGGATGTTTCCACCTTTCACCGGTAGCGTGTAGCACCGCGTTAGAACACATCTAGCTCTATCTGTTTTCCTGTTATGCACTTGCCTGCTATGTATTTACTATTCCTGCCCCCTCTTCTCTCCGGTAGACCTCGAGACCGATGCTGATGTCTGATACGGAGCATCCTATGGTCATCATCATGTCAAGAGTCCATTTGGCAAGTGACACGTGCGACCTCTACTTCTCATACATAAAGGTGAATCTTCTCCTTTACACGTGCTCACTTGACCCCTTCGAGGATGGTGTACTACTTGACACTTCTCCCGTGTGCATGCATAGGTATTGTCGGAGCTTCACGGATGTCGAGGAGGAGTGCAAGCGCCAAGGAACGACTACACCATCCGCGAGGGAGGCATGGAAGAGAACATGGCAGAAACGGAGCTGCTACGATCTACAGCCACCGGACGACCGAACAACGCCACACGTCCGACGTATGGAGCTCCAGCCAGCCCAAAAGTCCTACTGGCGAAAGCTACAACAGCTGGACGACCGATGAATGCCGGACGTCCGACAAGTCCCAGCGCACGGACAACCAACACCGACCGGACGACCGGTGCCACGGTGATAGAACAATATTTATGGAAGTCGGAAGTCTTCCGGACGTCCGGACTGTCCCGAGCTTCCGGACGTCTGACCCCCACCAGACGTCCGACACCTGTGTGCGCAGCCGCGGTCATTTGGCCTTGTATCCCTCTCCCACTTACCCCTTCGTGGCTTAGACTATAAATAGACCACCTCCACCTCCTTTCTAGGGTTAGCAAAGCGATAGCTCATTTGTATGTGAGCTTTGCTCCTACCTATCTCTACTCTTGAGAGAGAGAGACCACTACTCCATTGGAGGCCAAGACCTCCATCTAGGAGAAGATCCTGCGGGATATCATCAAGACCCCCTCGTGGGAAGATCCGTGTAGGATATCATCAAGACCTTCTCTTGGAGATGAACCTTACCTTGTATCTTTCCCTTTGTTGTTCATGTACCTTGTGATCTTGTGTGTTTGATTGTCTAGTGGATGTGTGATTGGACTTGTTCTTGAGTGTTTTCCCTTGTGATTTCTCCCCGTTCTTCCCCGTGTTCTTCGTGCTCTTCGAGGGATCCCACTCCAAACGTGAAAGATCGGCCTACACCGGGTTAGCCCCGTATCATATGGTATCATGAGCCACGTTGATCACGTATTTGGAGTCCCTCCCATCGTTTTCTAGCCTTATTTTGTTGTGTTCTTCCCCAAAATCCGAAAATCCCCACCAAAAATAGCCCCAATTTTTTTGTGATTTGTTGGTTTGATGATGTTTTATTGATTTTGATCCATGGATTTGCTTGGTTTCGAGTGGATCTAGCATTTCCCTAAGTTTCCTCATCTTCCATCCACGAAATCTCATCAATTTTGACCCCAAAATCCCCAATTTCCGCCCAAAATCGCGTCCCGGATCTGAAATTTCGCGTTGACCTCGACCCACCGGACGACCGGCGTTTTATGGACGTCCAGACCCCCACGAAGCACCGGATGTCTAACCTTTCCCGGACGACCAGAACCCCTAACCCGAGGTGAATTTACGGATTTCCGACCTTCTCGGACGTCCGACGACCGGACATCCGACCTTTCCCGGACGTCCGTAACCTGTAGTTTCAGACTTCGCCTGATTTTTGTTTTGTCCTTAACTAATTCATCCGAACTCCGATTTTGACGTTCTTTAGCTCGTTTTGAAGCTATTGACATCCCCCATCCAACAAAAATACCACCAACATCATTTGACTCCATCAAATTTTGTGAATTTTGGCATCTTTTCCTAGGGCTACCACCATCTCATCCGCATAGCCACCACCGACTTCTGCAACCTAACCCATTTTGATTGCCATAGTATTAGTGGTTGTTTGAGTAGTGATTCAAGTCTCCTAAGGTGTTTCGGCTACTTAGGGACAATTGCTTCTTCATCAACCACCACCAACACTTCCGCATAGGCTTACCCACCATACACTTCCACCCCAACTTAACCCAATTTTGTTTGAGTTGTGGCTTGTGTCTCCTAAGGTGTTTCGGCTACTTAGGGATGGCAACTTCAACATTGACTCGCATAACCCATCATCCCACTTCCGCATTGCCAAGTGCAAACCACCACCGCTCTCCGCTACCACCATTTGACATTTGTCATTTGAGATTTTGAGTTCACGGTTTTTCCGTTTCTTAAGGTGTTTCGGCTACTTAGGGACGAGTCTCCATCTTGGTATCTACATCAAGAACACCGCCACTCATCATCGCCAAGGATGGTAACCTTGACGACACCATTGTACATTCCCCTTGCAATTGCATTGATAACTTCTAGCCCATTTTGCGTTAGTTGCCTATCGAGACTAGCCATTTGAGTATTGCCAGCAAGGTGACTTGTGCACATTAGTGATCATACTTCCCATAACATACATACCATATCATGTTGGTATCATATCATCCATGTGTCTCAAGTTTGTTCCCGCATATACACAATTGCTATCTTGGTTTGTGCATTGTGCAAAAGTGGCCATACAAAAAAAGAAGAGAGAATAAGCTTTTAAGCAAAAGAGAAATAACAACGAGCTTGTAAGCAATAGCCATAGCATCAAAATATATCATATGGTATCCTACTTAATCATTTTGGATCATTGTGTGAGAAACACCGTGAACCATACATATATAGCATACTTGGGATAGAAAGTTTATCCATTTTGCATCTTATAGGTTGTGCACAAGTGTCGTATCCGCCTATTGAACAATCGTGCTAGCGTCTCTCTTGAGTTGTGCAACACGAGCGTTTTCCGTGGATTCCACATTTTGTGCTCATTCCTTGGTTGCACAACCCCATTTATCTATCCGTGTGTGTGTTTCCGTGTGCCACATATTACTATTGGTCTGCTTGTTTCGCTTGTGAATTTGTGAATCTCTTTCAACATTATTGACTCTTGCTAACATTTTGCATCAAATTTTTGTGCCACTATCCTCACCGAGCTCTACCATAAGCTTTACTTGATAGGTGTGAGTGAACAAGTCCGATACCAATTCCACTATTCTTTCATCTCACATTGAGTGAAACGGGATACATCCTCAACTTTGGGAAAAGGTAATTTGGTATTGTTTATCTCATTTCCTACTGACCTCTACTCGAGTCTTGTGATGGATAGGCAAGGCATTTCACCTTCGGTCTACAACAACAACAACGAGTTCGATGCCACAAACAACAACTCTGATGCCAAGATGCATGCTCAAATGGAGGAGATCAAAGCCCTCATCAAGTCCTACAAGCGATCTTCCTCATCTTCGAGAATACGCTCAAGAGCACATGCTTCCGAGCTACCACCTCCGGCAAGATCACATCGACATCGACACCATCACCACCAAGAACGTGAAGGTCAAGAGCTCTACATCAACCACCGCTCAATGACTTCACCATCTCCCTTGGCATCTTCGTCAAGCGACTTCAAGGCATCTTCGCCTACGGACATACGGCATCTTCGCCAACAAGCACCCCAAGACTACGCGTAAGAGAAGCTCCCCAAGCTCAAGTCCGCGACTTCCACGAGCTACTACGACCTCGACATCGACCACGCGATTCCTTTCTATGGGACTCACAAACCCGAGGAGTATCTCGAGTGGGAGTTTTAATGGACGACTACCTCAAGCTACATCAAGTTCCTCCCGAAGATCAAGTGAAGTGCGCCACAAGAAACTTCCACGACTACGCCTCAACTTGGTGGCTTCACACACCTTCGGAGTACTACGACATGAGTTGGCCCAAGAGGAAGAGAGCTTTGCGGCGAGAGTTTGTGCCTCCAACCTACATGGAACAACTTCGACGCCAATTGGAGAACACCATCCAAGGATCCAAGTCCATCGACGCGTACTTCAAGGAGATGAAGATTGCCTTGCGACGAGCCGGCGTGGACGACCCCATTTCGATGAAGTTCCACTTCATGATGGGATTGCACAACGACATCTCCAAGACCATCTTCCTTGAGAACTACAAGTCCATCGACGACTACTACATTTGTGCTCTCAAGGCGGAACAAGAACTCATGAAGGCCAAGGCTTCTCCACCCCAAGCAAACTTCGCGGTGACCAAGCTCCATGAGAACGAGCATGAGGATAGTACCACCAAGATGTCCAAGCCCGACGAGCTCCAAGACGAGGCTCCCAAGTTCGACTTCACCGCCACCCCTCTTTGTGGCATTGATGGTGTCGAGTCTACCACGACTCTTTTTCAAGAGGGTGCAGCGACAAGTATGACTACGGAGACCCTCAAGGACCAAGCTTTGGAGGCGAGCGACAAGGTGGCGAGCAAGGTTGATGCTTCCATCTTTGGAGGCGAGAGTGATGATGTGCCATCTTCGGCCTTCATCCATGGCGACGATGACGAGATGGTTGAGCATGGGATTTTCCCTTTGACCACGTCGACATATGATGACTTGAGTGACTTTTGCCAGCATATTGAGAGTGAGAGTGACTTCACCACTAGCCCCATATATGACGAGTTGCCCCACTTCCCATGTGAGGAGAGCCACAACCCCCACCACTTGAGTGAGATGAGTGACTCCACCATACGTGAGTTTGAGTGCACCTATTTTGAGGGAGTGAGTGAACCACCACATAGAGAGAGTGAGATAGTTGATAGGTCATGTGAGGCCACTTTCAACACTAACGACTTGACCTCTACCTCTATTATGTCTTCTCATTTGGTGCTAGGTCCCATTTATGATGACGCGCCGATCCGCGATGACTTCGTCCTCCCTTTGGACAAGACGATGGCCATGGTGGAATATGATGCACCCCCCACATGGTTCCATCAAGATGAAGATGACCACCATTTGGTTTTCCCACCTCACCTACACCACTTGAGTGGAATGACAAAGGTAACAAAGGTGACGGTGATGCTCTAGTCCCACTAGTGGACATTCTTGAGATTGATGCTTTAATGATGTTGATCCACCTAGTACCATGCTTCATGCTAGTATGATTTCCCCATGTGATGATTTGCCCATTTATGATGAACATGACGATTCTCATGTGGAGTCTATTAGTAGTGATGCCATGTTACATAGGATTTCTTGTGAGAATTCTTTAGGTCACATCATGTTTGATAATCCGCTTGACTTGTCATATGCTATGCATGAGATCAACCATATGTCTTGTTTGCAATCTCTTCATAGTGACTATGCATATGCCATTAAAATAAACCCGATTTGCACATATGGCATAGATGACAAGCCCATGGTTATTGACATTTGTTTTTCTTGTGATGATATTGATATGCTCCCTTTGCATCATTTATCTCATATGCCATGCCATGACCACCTAGCTTCGGATATGCATTGTTTTGGATGTTGTCCATTTTCTCCATATGATATTTCCGCTATTGCTCATGAGGAGACCCCCATAGTTTCCTCATACATGTTAGGATATTTTGATACATCCCATCCATTGCATGATCCCAATAATTATGTGCACCATATGTTTCCCTTGAATGAAAATGCTATTGATGTGCCATATACTTGCATTCTTAATTTGTGTCCCTATCGTGTCATACATAATAACTATTCTTTCATGATGGATGACATGTTCATATACCATCCATAAAATTTCTTTGAGCGATGCTTATCTTGTGCTAACTCACACGTGCACATGATGGATGATGTGTACATTTACCACGCGCATAATTCCTTAGGTTTGTGTCTCTTTTGTGTAGGTACCCATGAATACTTGTCAACTTCGCAATCCCACGAGTTGACAAAACGAGCTCTAGAGTGCAACAATGATTTGGGATCCCATGGATTGTCTTTCCCACCGCTCTCTTCGCGCAAAGATGTCGCACATTCATTCTACATGGCCCTCACTTGGCTATGGGTTATTGTTCATTACATATCATATGCCCATCTTTCCATGTTCACTTTGCATGATATGCTCATTCCTATGACTTCGACATGCATTTGTGACCCATGCTTTGCATTACACATGATGATTGATTCTAGTACTTGTATGTGTATTTGCAAGCTTGGTGGAGATATTGCTTGTTCTTGCCATGCTCCTTTTGTGCACCATTCCTATGATGATACTTTCATCTTGCTTTGTGTTCGTGCTTCCGATATGTCATGTGCATTCCCTATGCCTATTATTTGCTCACATGACATGATTGCCATGATTTACTCTAGTGTGTTTCATCTTCGCTCCACTAGTTTGCAAGACTTGATTACTATGCTTGCTTATGTTGCATCACCATCTATATGCTTTGCACATGATTCATATTACTTCTTGTCATATATCTCCATGTGTTGCCTCTCTCATGCTAGATGATTTGCCATGTATTGAGTGCAACAATGATTCTCTTCTTGCTCATGAGATTGCCCCCATAGCATTCTCGCATATATTTGGAGATTTTGACATAATTCTTGTGAAGCATGCTTGTCTTACTTCTTTGCACCATATACCTAGTGCCATGAATTTAGCCATTGTTGCATCATATTATTCATGCACTTGTGCTTCTAATGGTTTTGTGCAAAAGATGAGAACCATCATGATGGATGATGTGTTTGTCTACCATGCGCATACTTTCTTTGTTTTGTTTTATGCATGTGTAGGATACTTGGACTTTGTGTCGACTTCCACTTCACATGAGTTAACCATTCGAGCTCTTGAGAGCGAGCCTCATATCGCTTCTACACCATATTTGCTTCCACTTCGGCATTGTGAAGAATGCACACGCCTTCAAGGTGACATCCTTCTTGAACTTGGATATTGTGGATCATACTTCATGTGTTGCTTGCACCATTTGCACGCATGTTCGAGATATTGCTTTCAACCATGTTTGCCACATTTCCATGCTCCATGACATATATACCTTGTGTGTTGCATCCAATTCTTGGACTACTTACTACTATCATATGGTTGGTTGCACCAATATCATTTCTTCTCATATGCCATGTCCCTTTACTTGTCACATGATTCACTTGATTGCCTCACACATGATGGACAATTGCTCTTTCTATTGTGTTGAGTGCCACACTATATTCACTACACCCTATGCACATTATGGTTGGATTGTCTTGCCTTGACCCATGTGTTTAGACATCTCATCTTATTTGGTGTTGTGAATGATTCCTATGCCTACCATCGACCATTTGTCGAGCCCTTTATGCATGCTTGCTATGACCTTGAGGTAGATGCTTATGCTCTTGTCACACATATTTGCATCTCTACCACACGTTTACATGCTTGTTTCCATGATGACCTTGATTTTGCTCAATTCATATGCTTACATGCCATGTCACAATCCTTTGTCACAACCTATGCTATGCTTGATGACAACACTTGTTTGGTGAAGCACCTCTTGAATGCTTGGTTTTGCACTAACGCTAACCACATTTGTTTTTCCAAGTGTTTGTTCTATTTGCTCCTTTTGAAGGAATCACAAGACGGTGCAACATTGGAGAGTGCCTATTTCGAGATTCAAGATGATGAGTGCTTGGTGATCGACAACTTCGACACGGCACCACCATCTCTTTCCCATGGTGATTTGGTTTTTGATCCGAGGTCGGATCTTTTCCAAGGGGGAGGGGATAATGCGGAGCATCCTACAGTCATCACCATGTCAAGAGTCCATTTGGCAAGTGACACGTGCGACCTCTACTTCTCATACATAAAGGTGAATCTTCTCCTTTACACGTGCTCACTTGACCCCTTCGAGGATGGTGTACTACTTGACACTTCTCCCGTGTGCATGCATAGGTATTGTCGGAGCTTCACGGATGTTAAGGAGGAGTGCAAGCGCCAAGGAACGACTACACCATCCGCGAGGGAGGCATGGAAGAGAAGACGGAAGAAACGGATCTTCTATGATCTACAGCCACCGGACGACCGGACAACACAGAACGTCTGACGCCTGGAGCTCCAGCCAGCCCAAAAGTCCAATCGACGAAAGCTACAGCGGCCGCACGGCCGACGAATGCTGGACGTCTGACAAGTCCCAGCGCACGGACGACCGACACCGACCAGACGACCGGTGCCACGGTGACAGAACAATATTTACGGAAGTCCGAAGTCTTTCGGACGTCCGGACCGTCTCGAGCTTCTGGATGTCCGACCCCCACCGGATGTCTGCCGCCTGTGTGTGCAGCCGCGGGCCTTTGGCCTTGTATCCCTCTACCACTTACCCCTTCGTGGCTTAGACTATAAATAGACCACCTCCACCTCCTTTCTAGGGTTAGCAAAGTGATAGCTCATTTGTATGTGAGCTTTGCTCCTACCTATCTCTACCCTTGAGAGAGAGAGACCACTACTCCATTGGAGGCCAAGACCTCCATCTTGGAGAAGATCCTGCGGGATATCATTAGGACCCCCTCGTGGGAAGATCTGTCTAGGATATCATCAAGACCTCCTCTTGGAGATGAACCTTACCTTGTATCTTTCCCTTTGTTGTTCATGTACCTTGTGATCTTGTGTGTTTGATTGTCTAGTGGATGTGTGATTGGACTTGTTCTTGAGTGTTTTCCCTTGTGATTTCTCCCTGTTCTTCCCCGTGTTCTTCGTGCTCTTCGAGGGATCCCACTCCAAACGTGAAAGATCGGCCTACACCGGGTTAGCCCTGTATCAATGTCCCTGTGATCGACAACGTCGATGACGACCCTCCTTCTTGTCTGAGCAACCAGGCAAGCCCCCCCTTTGATCATCCCGATATCACCCATTCTATTCTGTCATGCTTGCATTAGATTTTGCTACTGTAATTGATTGCTCCTATTCTGATGCATAGCCTGCTTTTGTACCTGCTTATTGTTACCCACCTGCTTATCCTAAACTACTTAGTATAGGTTGGCTAGTGATCCGTCAGTGACCCCACCTTGTCCTTGTTGCCCTGCTTCATCTTCGACGACTCTATCAACGTGATCGAGGACCAGAGCCTGACACCTCACATCACATCACGCCCCTTTAGTTGCTCGACTCTACAGAGCTACTATCGAGTGCCGAGGGTGATCCCTCATAACACACTCCTAATGATAATTCTGTAGTGTAGCTATTCAGTCATGGTCATCGAGGGTGGTTCCTCTTTCACCATTCCCGATACGGCTCTATCGTGCAACACCTCAAGTGTGAACCTCGAGGGTGGATCCTCTTACGTTCACCTTGATGGTTACACCGAGTGGAATCCTCCGTGGGTGATTCCTCGGCTTTTCCCCTTGATGTTTGGACACACAGTTACAATTGACTTTACTTGAGACCTTGGTGAAAGTCGGGCGGGCCCGGAGAGCACCCGCAAGATAATGACATGGCACGGCCGAGCATTCTGGGCCCTTGTCGTAAGTCCATGAGACGGGGCGACGGGGTCATTTCGATCGTGAGTCTCTGCTCGTCTCCACAAGCTAATAATACACTATGGTTTGGGTATTTGTTCTGAGTTGGCCTTTGGCCTTTACGCACCAACCACCACGCGAGAATAGTTATGGGCCTCGACGTTGTGGTATCAGCCGAATCTTTGTCATACGTCCAGTTCAGCATTGCGGCACGGCCTGGTCGGCGCCCCAGTGGAGGTGGCCTGGATCGCCCTGCGCGCAACGATCTAGAGTGCAACGGTCAATGGGACCAGACCCCGGAGTGCTTAGGATGTAGACCGGCGGGGACCTCTCTGCTGAGCCTAGGTAGGGCTGCGACGTGTTGATCTTCTGAGGCCGGGCATGACCCTGGAAAGTGTGTTCGGCCAGAGTAATCAAGCGTGTTGGAAAACATGGTGCACCCCTACACGGTAGCAGACGTTCAGACTTATATCGTGATCTTATACAACTACAAATGGATACTTGAGATATGTGGCTCCGGGATTGCTTTCTCGCAGGGAGTCGAGGAAGGATCTCTGGGCATTATTGTTACAACATGTTTGTTATTTATAAACTGCTATTCTTTACACTTCTACATGCTGCAAGATACTTGGATCTGCTTGAAGATGCTAGTCTTTGATAGGCTAGGCCTTTCCCCTCTATTCTGGCATTCTGTAGTTCAGTCCGCAGATACAAACCTTCCTTTTGATACCAATGCATACTTAGTATAGATCTGATGCTTGCGAGTACTTTGGATGAGTACTCACGGTTGCTTTGCTACCCCTTTCCCCCCTTCTTTCTTCTTTCCGGTTGATGCAACCAGATGGTGGATCCCTGGAGCCAGATGCCACCGCTGACGGATAGTACTACATGGAGGCCGTCCACAACCAGGAGTAGTTAGGATGTCCCAGGCAGGAGGCCTTGCCTCTTCGATCGTTGATGTTTGTGCTAGCCTTCTTAAGGCATCCTTGTTAACCTTATGTCTGTACTCAGATATTGTTGCTTCCGCTGACTCTTGTGTATCGAGCTATGTATTCGAGCCTTCGAGGCCCCTGGCTTGTAATATGAAGCTTGTATTATTTTGTGTCTAGAGTTGTGTTGTGATATCTTTCCGTGAGTCCCTGATCTTGATCGTACACATTTGCGTGTATGATTAGTGTATGATTGAACCAGGGGCGTCACAATTCTACCATAGCACTTACTACTACTGTTCTCATATCAACTCTAAGCAATAACATGCGTTGTTATAAAAATCTTGGAAAAGAGAGTAACATATAGCAATCATGATGTTATGCTCATAATATCTATTCTAACAATCATTAGATGCTATTTGTTCTCATATCAACTCTAACAATAACATGTGTGGTCATAAAAATCTAGGAAATAAGAGGAACATATAGCAATGATGTGGTTATAGACATACTATCTATTCTAAATTTGTAACAATGAACAAGCAGTCGTATTCATAAGGTAAAGATGAGAGGATATAGAACAATTACACGATGATAGATTCCACCAGTATAGGCAGCCAATCTGTGCGTCGACCACGTAAACGATGCCATCGTGCACTATAGCATCAGACAGAAATGTTGCCTCAATAGGATTGACGATGAGCCATAACCATGTATGGCGACCGGATTCCAGATAGACTAATCCCATGTTGAACAAGGCAATGAGCTTGTAATCCATGTAGTCTTTTGATGGTGTGGGAACTTCGCAGATTGCAACTTTCAACAAACAGAGGTCGAGCCAAAAGCTTGATGCGTCTCGTGCATAGTAGGCAGGAGTGTCCGGCGGGCCGCGAGGCTCGATGGCGGCGGAATCCAACGATGGGAGGGTGATCTCTCACTGGGTGTAGATATCCAGGAGACGCCACGGACTACCGGATTAGTGAATGAGGACGATCCAGTTGGCCTTCATGCCTGCCCAGTAGTGGCCGCACATGAAGGACAGGTGGATGGGTAGTGGTAGCATGTCGAGGGGCACCACGGCAACCTCCGTAGGATCGTCAAGTCGGTGTCTGGGCCACCTGCGAGGATTGGGCATCAACAAGCAGGGTGTCTTGAAAAGAGTCGGCCGGTTGCAGACGAGTAGATGGTACAAAGACACCGAGCATGCGGCCAGATAAACGGTGCTGAGTAGGTCCATACGATTACAGATCTGCTCCAAGAGAACATCGGGGAGGGAATTCCAATCACGGCTCTACATGTCAGTCGGTTCTGCCATTGGGGTTTTCGGTGCATGCGAGCCAGCGGGGAAGTGGATTCGGGTGGGCGAGCAAAGAAGCTTCTCCTCGTGTGGCCAAGCAGTGAGCGGGGGGATATGGTATGCGCGAGCTACCAAGGAAGAAGGCGCGGGCGGGCGAGCAGCGAGCGGGGGGAAATGGTGTGCGGCCGACGATGGGGAAGAGAGGAAGAAGAAGAGTGGAAGACGGGTAAGAAAGTGCATGAAATCTCAATTCTACTAGTACTACTACCAGGATATACCGTCCTTCGGAGTGTAAATAGTTACACCGATGACATGTGGATTTACCACAAGAGGGCCCATATGTCAGTTAATGGAGGACAGAGGTGCATAGGCGTATATGCGGAAGAGTGCTCTACTGGCAAACATGATGGCATTACTGGGTGAGGCTGATTTAGTAACACCAACACGCTGGTTCAACTTATTAATTAAGTGTCCCATCTGCTGCATCGTGTATTGTCACTTCACTGCAAAGACTAGTTGAATAGTTCTCTCTGACCGAGATGGGGAATAATGGATCACGAAGACTTCCTTTCTACAGTATCCCTATGCCTCTATGCTCACTTCACTCATTTTGCTCCGTACGTAGTCACTTGTTGAAATCTCTAGAAAGACAAATACTCCGTATTTGGGAACAAAGGGAGGCTTTTACTCCGTATTTGGGAACAGAGGGAGTATCACCATATGGTGGGACCAGAGGAAGCTTGAAATATGAACATGTCAATGGGAGGGAGTAAGCCCCATGCATGCATGCATGCATGCAACATGCAACACTCACACGTACACATGGACGCACGCAACACTCACGCACCCATGCGGCACACAGCACACGATGCAACACACACCCTCACGCTCAAGTGCTCAACCTACTCCCTACGTCCATGAAAGACTGTACATTTAGAGATTTACACATTGACCAGGGCATAATTAACGCCCAAAAGTAGCAGACTTATGTGTGCATGCGACCATTGAGAGAAGAAGATTAAATGAAGGTCGTTGCATGCTGTAATTAAGGATAGACATGCATGTAGCCTATACCTAGAGCACAAGTTGGTGCATTAGTCAATCAATATCGATTTAGATTAAAGGCTAAATGCATTGGAAGTGTAGATGTACTACACTCTTTGTTTTTTAGCCGATGTACACTCTTTGTAGGAAGACCGAGGGAGTACACGTGCATGCACTCACATACACAGCCAGGGTGGTTCGCGCGCAAGGGTTAGACTCCTGTCGCGCCTGCATAAAGTTTTGTTTAACTGATTTCTTTGCTCTGACAACTAACAGGTGGGACCCAGAAACTAGGTGACAATTTAACCAGTCAACAAAGTGCCACATAGACTATGTGGCCGGTCAGTAGGGTGCAATACGATGCTCTATGATGAGCTAGTGATTGTATAATCACCGCAAACCTATATATAGTGACCGTAAAGAGCGTATTGTTACATACGTTGACCGCCAGTATATTTTTCTCATTTCAAATTAAGCCATATTAACCAGAAAGAACGCAATATGGACTAGTACTAGTACTTCTTTGATGTGTCCCGTCAACTCGCCGAAGGAGGAGAAGCTTGCTTACTACGCCTCTCCCTCGCCCACGCGCGCGGTGGCTCAAAGGACGAGGAGAGGATTTTGACTATAGCGTCCTCTCCCTCTCCCTCGCCCTCGCCCTCGCGATGGACGTGCAGCAGTTCAATCGGTGTCAGATTGCCAGAAGCATATTATACTGTAGTATCATCATGTTGGACCTTCTGAAGAGGCGAAGAGCCAAGTGCAAGGTTCACACGAGTACGAACTATTGAACCTCCTGAAGAGGCAAAGAGCCAAGCACAAGGTTTTATAGGAGTTGTCGTCCTAGTATGAGTGTACTACAACTATAGTGAACGATGCTACTGTATGATGCCGCCACGTCACCTATATCCAAAGTTGTGCCACCTTTTTTTCTCAAAAAGCGTGTTGGAGCCGTGCAACAACCACACAAGTTGTACGTACACATAACACATTCACTAGTAATAAATTCTAAAGGACAAATGCCAGTATGCCACACAAGTTCATCTCCAATTTATGTGATAAATTTGTGCACAACTAGTCTACATATATTCACAGCGCTACCGTTCACAATTTACCGTACTCCACTTACACGTTATAGATGGGCTACATGTCATCCTCCAGGTTCCAGTCCCAAGTGTTCCATGGATGGCACGATCCATAGCGGTGGGCAACGGGAATCATTGTCGCAGCTTTCTAATCCGGTTCCACACGATGGAGACTCATCCAAGCTGAAGCGGCATAAATTAGGGATAGCGTGTCCCTGCATGTCGTTCATCCGGCAGTGCGCACTGAAGACACAACCATGCTTCATGAATGGCAGGCCTTCCGTGTCGTGCACGGAAGGTAGCATCCGCTTCATAATGGGGTAGTTGTCTCCAATGAAAAGCGAGTACTCTCCAAGAGTGTTCCTCGGCACCTACGTAGCATCACAGCGGTCGAACTCGGCGCCGTTCATCTGGTACACGCGGCATCTCAGATCTGGACACATGGTGACGTACATAGTCAAGGTCCATGCATAATAAATGTTGTGCTCAAATATGGCGGTCAGTAATACTGTGTAGCAAATAGTACTACTCTGGTATAGAGGAAGTAAAATAACCGGCTTATTATATATAGCCACTCTTGGCTACATGGATGAGATAGTAAGACATGGAAAAACAAAAATGGTGGCAGCTAGTGGGTTCAAGTCTTCAAGGGCCTAGCTAGTTATACGCGTCCTCCAAGGTAAAAAGTACTCCTACTAGTACTAGTATGTAGTACAATAATGAAAGAGAAGGCGAGAGGGTTAAAAATGGAATACCTGGGTAGGTGGTGACGGTACGATCGTGGTAGATTGTGGGACCATGTTGCAGATCAATGGTACCACGGGTAACGACTGCTAAGATAGTTGATCCCAATATGCCAAAGTCAGCTACAAGGTTCCAGGTTAGACCGAATCGCGGATGCAAATGTACATCTAGAATCGGCGATCTTATTTTGATCAAGGGATGACCGGTCCCAGGAAAATAATGGAGTACCATTAGGGATGCAAATGATGGCTTGTGCATTCCGTTTGTAATCTCCCGTACAGTAGGATGGCAACCAGATGAAACAAGTCCCCTGGATTGTCACCGCGAAGATGCGGCCTAGATGGCGCACGACGTCTTCAAACGTGTAGGGGTACAAATCTACCACCGCCAACATGCGCAAGCCTCTGCCGTTACTGCCTCTTGCATTGATGGCAATCCTTATGTCGAACACCGCGATGAGATAGTAATCGTCATAGCCGCGTCGCTTTGTTGGTGGGTCTGCAATTGCTATATTCTTCAATCTCATGTAGGCATCATCATACGTATTCAAGCCCAGCTAGTCCAGAAGGCTGATCCCAATGGTGGAGAAGGGGTCTACGGGTATGGCCGCACTGCTATCGATGTTCTACAAAATGATGGTGGTATCCGGCCGGAGGTATGCAAGCCAATCTTCATTGGCACCGACCCAGACCTATATATAAGACGGTGGGTAGTGGATAAATTACGGGATGGAAATGGAATAACTAAGTAATACAATATCAAACTCCATTACTGACCTGCTCATCGGACAAAATCCAACTACCTCTCAATGTCGGCAACTCTAGCGGAGTCAACATGCAACCATGGCCAGGGAGCGGTGGACTGTTCGAAGGATTGTCCCATAGAAGAATCTTCTCCTCGAGGATGCATGGAAGACCAACAAGCATGGCCTTTTTCCCAAGCCTGTTTAAGCACCGTCTTGAAAAAGTTGGTGCAAGAAGCACCGAGTCTTGCGGCGGTGAGGATGTCAGAGCGGCGTGCGATTTCTAAAGGATCGTCGTCCAAGGTCTCCAAGCCCTGACCAGGAGCATAACCGCCTGGCAAATCCATGGGAGCAGCGACAAACTACCTTCTCTTCGGGTGGAGGGGAACTGGCGAGGAGAAGATAATGGCGTAGTAACCGCATGGCCTCATCCCTTCCAACTGTAGATCGTTCCTTGGCGAAGGGGTGAGGCTATTATTTACTACTAGTACTAGCATTATTGGACGTTATGGGATTGCATTTTACTGTAAATAATAGCACTAGTAAGAAATTTTTGGCACTAGGTAGTAGTTTTTGGCATGGATTAAGAAATTTTGGGTACGTACTCATACTATAGCAGTACTAGTACTACTTTCTCAACTAGTAGTGCGATGTACTGTATTTCTAGTATAGTGCACCAGTTTTGAATTCTTGAATCTCAGGGCCAAGGAGCTACAGTTGGAAGTGGAGGGTACTACTATTCTCTAGAACCATCGTTGTACTATCAATGCAGGGAAAGTACACCTGCGTGGTGGCCTAGTGGGTACTCTCAGTGCTCTATTCAGCCGCTCTTCTCACGTAGATGGCCTACTCAGCCGCTCCTCTCACGCACACACTAGCAACCTGTTTATCAGCGACGATTACTGTAGGGGCAGAAAATTTGAGTTATTTTATACAACGAGACTAGGCTTTTCGCTTCCATTTGTGGAGGTGCAATGGATCTCGTCGAACTTTGTTAGTGGTTCCTTCTTTATGAGTGAGATGAGGCAAAGCTTTTGCCTTCGTTTCAAAAAAAACACGTCAAGAGGAATTTCTTTTATACTCCCTCCATCTAGGTGTATAAGTCACCTTACGAAAACCAAATAATCCCAAAACACTTAGGCGTGGTGCACTAATTCCCACCTCGTTTCTTGTTTCTTGACATATCAACCAATAAGAGATGCGGGGCTTGCATGCTTTCGATGACTTGAGACTACCAAACACGACATGCAGTGGTTAGTTCATTGCATGCAATGCTATTAATTAGAAAATAAACATTAAGTCTCTTATTTCCCCTCCTCCTTGGTCACGGTGCACAACCTAAGATGACTTATTCACCTAGACGGAGGGATTAGAGCCGATATTGGAGTGAAGTCCATGCGTGCAATGCCACAAGCTACAGAGTAGTAGTAGAGCACTTTACGTACAGAGCCATATTGCATAATTCCCAATGCCCCGCCCAAGCTTTTCCGGCTCCTCGGGCTTAATTGGGAGGCGCTAGTTTAAATATGCTACTAGCTGATGAGGAAGTTGCAAGCGAGGTGTGGCTAGGGCGAGCACGCGAGCCACGAGATGCTGGGAAGGAAAACCCATTCACGTGGCTAGGCTATCCAGTGCACCCAGATTGTGGTGCCGCACATCAGTTTGACTTCAAAACTAAAACTACCCATGTAAAATATTGGCTCGCGGCGAAGTTACTATTTAAAAAAGGCCGCTGTGTGTTCGGCTGGGATCGAACCCACAAAATGAGGTATACACTCCCGTGACCACTAGTAGTACTCGTTGGAGTACAACGCAACCTAGAATCGCCTTTTGTCGCTAGTAGTACATCGTTCCTTACAAGAAACCCCTAATAATGCAAGAAACCACTAATAATGCCAAGAAACTAGTACCACTTGCATAAGTGGTAGACTTAAGATAACACTACCTTATCAACCATTGTACATGCCCTTACCAACCATCCCTACCAAGAAACGACTACTCTACAAAGTGTCGTTATAGACACGTTTAAACCCATGGCCCTGTTTGGATATATAGGTTAGAGTTAGTTTGGGTTAGTTTGGACTCAACTAACCCAAAAATATCCAAATAGGGAGGGTTAGTTTGGGTTAGATGCATCTAACCCACCCAAAAAAACTAACCATCCAAGGGGTGCTTATTTAGGTTAGTTCTTCCCGAGACCATGAAAGAAACAAAATCTTCTCTCGCTCTCCCGGCAGTTGCCTCGCCCTATCCTACCGTTCCAACCTCGTCACCTCCCTGTGGCCCGTCCGCCCGCCGGTAAGCAGTCACGGCTCCTTGTGCGTCCTGTCCCTGTTGTCCTCGGCCAGCACGGCTCCTTGCGCAGGGATGGCGGATTCGGCTGGCGGGCTGCGTGAGAGGCCAATGCGGCTCCTTGCCGGGCGCGTCCCCGTCTGCCTCAAACAGCGCAGCTCTCGGCCAATTGAGTGAGAAAGAGCATTTGTTGTCAATCTAATCCTGCCATCCAAACACCACATTGGTTAGAGTTAGTTCGGGGTTAGAATCTAACTCTAACCTCTGACTTAGAGTATCCAAACAGGGCCCATGTCACCCATTAAGTCAATGCCTTCTATTCGATGGGGCGTTATGACTTGTGGGACCTACATGTCAGTCTGCACAAAAATCCCTGAGCGACCTCCTACCTCCGGCCCATCCACCTAGTCATCATCGGCCATGGGACACTGCTACCGCCGCCAGCAGAAGGCGAGGTCAATACTGCCGGCGGTGGGGAGCCCATCTTGCGGCAGCTCGGATGCCAGCTCCATGCGGCGCTTGCGGCCGCTAGCTAGCCAAGATAGCTTCGTTCAGCTGCTTGTCTGCAAGGTTTGCTAGCTAGATTGGCACGGCGGCGCGGCGGCTTGCTCACGCGCACCGTGCTAAGGCCAACCATCTAGCTCGAGCGAAGGCCAGCGCAGCGGCTTGCTCGCTCGTGAGTCACGCTCGGGCAGCCTACAATCTCGTGCGGAGGCCAGCGCGGCGTCCGGCCCATTCGGCGGAGCGGCGGCCAACTGGCTCATCACCGGCACCACCGACAAACACGCATCAGTACTGTTTGAAGTAATGTTCAGGAAAAATAATGATTTGAGGAGGAATAACAGGACAGAAGGTCAGGTGTGGGTCCCTCGCGACCATCGGTCAAACAAAATGTGTTGGTTTAAGCTACGTCATAAGCATGGATGTGTGGGCCAACCCTATCATAAATGGGTTTAAATGAACCTAATCGGTACTAGGTAGTAGTTTTTGGCATGGATTAAGAAATTTTGGGTATGTTTTTGCTATTTTTTTGTACAACAGATTCTTCCTAGGGCTGGTTGAAAGTGGTAGTTTTTTGGTAAATACTCTACATATTGTAAGTAGGAGTGAAAGTTAAGCTTTGGAAGCCAATAAGAAAGGCTAGTTACATAGTGCATATGTGTACATGATTGAAAGTAAATATCAACCATGAGTGACTAATATCTTGATGGAAAATCCAAACTATGGAAATACTAGGAATTTTTTTTGCATGGTTGGAAATACTAGCAATGATGTGCGTTGCAACGAATCATAATTAGAATAATACTTATTCACAAACTTGATACAAAACACTCTAACTTTGATGTACATATATCACTAGAGATATATTATGTTTCAATTAGAATATATTCCTTGGGCTGTTTTGGTGAGATCAGGCAGGGATGTGGTTGGTTTTAAGATACTAATTATGGTTTTTTTTTGCAAATTGGTAGACAAGTGGGATGTTGGTGAGAAAAGGAAACAACTTACTTCACAGTCGTTAGATGTAGATCTAATGGTCAGAAACGACGAATGGCAGACACACTATCATCACCAACTTAGTGTTCTGTACGAGTACTAGCAAGATCTGTGCATTGCACGAAACATCAAGATGCATTTTTTTATAAAACACTTGTTTTGATTGACCCATGCGGGAGTAATCCCATGTGTAAAAACTAATGTTATCTCGAGAAATAGGAGATAAGGTGAAGAGGAGTGGGGCGTAGTGGTGATTGGTGGTCAGACTGAGCGGAGGCATGGGGATTGACGACGCCGGCAGCGGCCACCAGGCCAGTTTGTTCCAGAGGCTTCCTTTCTTAATTGCTCAACAATGAGGATGAACGAGGGAAGGCCTTGTCTGCAAATGTGGAGAGGGGTATGGGTATCTTTTAGTTTAACTTCCACCCGTCAGATATAGATCGGACGGTCTATATTGCAAGATGGCACGCGCACCATCATCACCAACTCGGTTTTTTATAAGAGAAGAAATATAAGTATGGAGATACAAAAGTATTATCGATACTTGTTTCCGTAAACTAGCATCTACATTCTATTCAACGCCTCAGCATGTGGGGCCTTAGCACAATGACTTCTCGACTGTGTAAAACAAAGGTTTTCCCGTCATCGATAAGGAGGGGGTGACGGCGGCGCGCTTTTTGGCTTGTTCTAGTCCTAGTAGTCATACTAGGTGGTCTAAGAGGTGTAGATTTATTCTTTTTCACGTCTCGTGTTCGCCGTACTGCCACGACTGTTGATGAATAGACGGTAAGTTATTCACGGGGAAACCCTTGTTGAGCGTGTTTGAGAGAGAGAGAGAGATAGTGTGCGTGTGATATGTCTAGAGACTGAGGCAATGATAACAGATTCTTTGTGTCTATGTGTGTGGAGGATAGAGACATGTACATGGGGCTTTGTGTTGTGTAACGTGGAGACACATATACAAAATTAGAGAGTGAGTGTGTGAGATACACATGCAGACATGGGGAGAGATGAGGATCCAAATAAATGGGTTTTTGTGCGTGTCTGTGTGTGTTTGTGCGCGCATTTGTGTGTGAGAGGGAGTGTGTGTATGTGGATTAGACTAACTAATGATGTAAACCTAGTATAAGGGAAGGGGGAATGGTGTGACATGTGTAGTAGTGGGATAGCATGGGTGCGGGCTGTGGGAGCAGACTATTTGGAAGAGACATCGAGTGTGTGTGGGAGAGGGGTGTGAGAGCGAGCGAGAGAGAGAGAGCTAGCGACGGAGAGAGAGAGAGAGAGAGAGGCGAGAGAGGCGAGAGAGGGGTCGTTTGTGTCCATAAATGGCGTATAGATAGGGAGACAATGTTGATGTTGTTCGAAATTGGCCTATGTACGGAGACGCAAGGGAAGCGAGTCATCGTGTGTGTGATAGGGACTTCATGAGAGATCTAGAATAGATGGTGTAGAGAACAATGTGTGAGATCGAGAACGATGATACATTAGGGAGCTATGGAAAGAGTCACGACATATATGTATACAGGGAAGGAGCTGGGGCGGATCCACATGTGGGAGAGATAGAAAGAGGAGAGTGGTGCACAAGGAGACAAAGTGTGCTTGTTTGTAGTGGGGGTGCTGTGTAAGGTGAGTGTGCGAGAACCACATAACTAGGGAGATAGACGTTTGGGGGAGACATTTTGTGTGTATGGGAAAGATACACTCTACATAGTGCGTGTGCTTGGGAAAGAGAGATGCCGGGAGACCTAGAGAGTGGGGGAAGAGATGTGTGCATGCCTGAGAGACAAAGTGATAGAGACCTATATTGGTGTCCGGACTTTAGAAGAGAGAGGGGTGTTAATGTGCTCGTGTGTTGGTGTTTGGGGAGAGGACGACTTCTCTCTGTGTGTGTGGTGGGGGCGACGAGGGGGGGTGGCTTCAGATAAAGAGTGAAGTGTCTTTATTTAAGGGACTTTAGCGTAATTGAAATATACATGGTCAATAGTGTGTGCACTCATGGTTGATCAATTTGTTTCACAGTTTGGACTATGAGATCCTTGATGTACCAGAATTACAAACCTAAGATTGGAATTTTGGAATTCGACTCCATCATTAGCTTTTGTAATTCATTTAAACGGAGGTACTTTTTTTAACTCGGGATTTCATGATTTCAAATTCATATATCAAACCTAGAGATATACACATACGGGCATGTTCAAACTTTATAATCATCCACTTTATTCATACACATACACATTTTTCTTTTGTCATCATATTTAGGGTAAACACATTTGGAATTTCATTTGAATTGGACTGTATGATGGTATTTGCTTGTACTAGCTCAATGATCCACATTTGAATTGAATGGACAATCTAAGTTTCGAGTTGGAGACATTGATTTTCAAAACTTGCACTTTTTTGGTGTGCAAAACAAACAAATTCTCGGCCATGATATCATAGTCGGCCGTACAACAGCATAATATAATTTCAGGCGCCAAAAGCTTTCAAACTTCCCGCTCACATTGAAATATCTCGCACCCGAAAGTTTAGCCCAGTGATATTCCTATTTTACCCCCGCCACATGAACGGAGAAAGGTTGCTTTGGTAACTCCACTGTTTCCCCCTCTTTGCCCCCAACATTCTTCCCCAGAGCCCCTCCCCTTCCCCTCTCCGACCCCCCACCCAAACACGGCAAGCCGCCGAATCTAGTCCTCCGCCGCAGCAGTGGACCTCACACCCCGCCGGATCTACCTTTGGTGCCTTAGAACCCCCAACTGCCAACTCACCACTTCACCGGAGCCGCTTCAACGACTAGCTTGTCCATCGCTCCAGATCTCCTTGACCGCCATCATGGTCCACCACACCGGATGTGCTTAACCGGCACCCTTATCCACGACAGTGTAGGCCCTTCACTGACTCCCCCGTCCGCCCCATCGTTGTCCCTTCATACAAGCCCTTATCCACTGCAACAGATCCGCCTCACCGAAAGCACTGTACAATGCGCCCGCTGAAGCCTTCGTCCACTCCACCGGACCCGCTCCATGGATGCCATATTCAACTCCACCGGCCCTGCTTTACCAACGCCATAGCCTCATCAGGTTATTTCGATTAGTACTCCTTTGGTTTTTCTCTTTATCGTGCAACTGTTCACTTACCACAGATGAGCTTTCTTGCATGTCGACACGCGTCGCAACCGTAGCACCGGAGCCGCTTCAGCGACGGCGATAGCCGGCCCAAACTCAACCGCGACACGAGCACCATCGACGATCCTTAGCTATCAAGTATGACAACGATACCCATACGCCGCCGAGAATCAGGTACTATTATCCAACGGCTGGCGCCTATGTTCACTTTCTTAGCATAAGCACCGCACCTTTGAATTTCTTCAGGGCATCATCCAATTTTTCATGAGACGCATTATTCTGCTTGCTCCTGTAGGGCCATTCTTCTGGCAGTGAACATCTTACATGTGCTAAATTACATACCAGTGCATATATAGTTAATATGCTTTAGTTTTGCCCTTAGTATTACTGTACTTCCTAGGTACCACTACCTACTATTTTACTTCTTGCATGATATATTTATGATAATGGTGTTGTTCTGATGCCACCTGTTGGTTCCATTTTTCTCTATGCTTAATTACACATCAGCAAACTAGCATGTGGTTCCGCTGCTTTTTGTTCATTTTACCCTACATTTTCTGATGCTAGCTATTACATCACTACTCCAAGCCTCTATTCATTACTTGTTTGTGTGTTCTTGATCTTCCCAAGTTGCATGATTAATTTGATGCTTCTATTAATTATGGAGCTGCCAACCCCATCAAGCAAAATATTTGTTCTTTTGGGGCTGGCACCTCGAACAAGCATAAAAATAGAGGCAAGCAGATATATTGTCGTGTATGCACACACCCTTCTTTCACTAGTTTAGATGAACCATTGATGATCAATTCGGACCAGTGCATGAGATTAAAGCTAATTTTACCTAAATAGAGGGTGCAGAATAAACTACAACAACTAGATTTGGAACCACGGGATGCTGACGGTATCTTCAAAGAACATTGCAACAGCAGCGAGGCTTCACAGCAACATATGGTAAGCCAGTGTGTTTTAGTACATGTGAAATGTAATGCGAGTGGGCTGCTTTCTTGGCTTGTGCCCTCAACCTGTAATCCTATAGAATTACAAATAGTTCAGTTGTCTGCTTTGCTGTATTGCTTGATTTGAATGCTTGTTTGTTACTTGTTACGCTATACCTGAGTTGGCCAATATGTCAGCAGTGCATGTTGTACTATTATAAAGAAATACATGCCTAGTTCATTTGAGTCCTTAACTTTTCCTCTGAACTTCATCACAAGACTGTCTTGGTAGTTTATATGAGGCCACACTGTTAAGTTCTTTCTCAAATTATTTCAACTGCTTAGATGCCTTGGCAACTTAAATATAGCGGTGGTACACTCCCTTTCAACTAGGGATGTCAACTGGGTACCGTTTAATCCTGATTAAAGTCCACTAGTGATATGATAGGTCAAAAGAGTTTTTGTTTTTTGAGGAAACTGAACTAGGGAGCTAGCAAAAACTAACTAGATGGGACTAGCGGATGTCGTTTATTTGCCACTTACATCCCTAGTTTCATCTTACCATTTTAATTTCTTTTCGGCTGATGCTGCTTTGAACCATTTAAATATAGCTTGCCATACTCGGCAATAATTCATATGTCGTTAACCATGTAAGCTTACTGCCTGGATCATGCGATAACTATCTCTTACTTATGTCCAGCGGGAACCTTTCAGGATGCCGTTCACACTAGGACACAATGTACAACCCCAGAATCTATTTGCGGAAGCAGTGCGCCATCCATGTTACCAGATGGTAGCAGTTCAGAGGCAACGCCGTCGGAGAGCAGTCTGAGCACAGATATTATAGTTCTTGAGGCTCTACTAGAGGCAGAAAGAGATGGTATGGCTGCCATGAATGAGGTAATCTTTATCTTGAGGCTGTAAATTATGGAATTAGCGGCACGCATTATGCAAGCAACCCAAGAATTGGAGGAAGTAAGAATGTTGCATTTGAAGATGGAGGAGGTCCTGTTGTTTGTGCTATCTGAAGCCCAGGGTAATCCCTGTTCTTCTTTAGATACCAGTTGAAATTGTCATTAGATTATTGTACTCGCATGTTGTGTCATGTCTCTAAATGGATTATGTTGTAAGACCCCTTATGTTGTCCATGTATTGTAATGATCCAAAAATTTTAGGTGAGGTAATCCTCAGTACTTGTATGATTGACGTAAGGTGAACTGTTTTTCGTGTGAGCATATTGTATTGGATGAAATAACTGTTTGACTCAAAGTGTAGCCAACCTACCAAATTCGAAGATCACGACATTTCTAAATCATAATCATATATAAAGGTGGAATAAATCTTTGTAGTGGTTTTGAAGAAATAAATAACAAAATGTAGAATTATCTGTGGATATTCATAATCGAATACAAATTGGATTTGAATTTAGTTTGCTAGGGACCAGGGCAAACATGAATGCTAATTCTCCCAAGTTTTGAACGAAGCGGCTAAACACCCACTATAATTTGTGGGCTGCCCGAAGCAAGTGTTGGCGAGATGGAAATTACTGTCTAGCCCTAACACCTGACATCCTTATCGACCGGATTTACACTGTTGTCGAGAGGGGTAGACTAGTAACTTCAATCAGACATGACACGATGGCCTCTTAGCCGATTTAGACACGACAGGCACCAAACGTGGGCGGCAAAACACATTTGATTCAAGCTCGTCCAAAAGACATGTGTCTCTCCCTCCATTTCGCCATTCATAGCAAAACAAACTCTCCTCATCCGAAATCGATGTAGGCTAATATTTTAAATAGGGGCAGATGTGTAACTTCCCTCAGACGTGACACAACCGCCCTACCTGTCAGCCCCGTTCATACACCGTGGGCGCCAACCATGGGCAGCAAAACACCCTCTCCTCGCCCGAAATAGTTACCGGAAAATATTTGGGAGATGCGAGATTACCGTCCTATCCTCAACCGATGTGATGTCCGAAATTTTAAACGGGGGATAAGTTCGTAACTTTGCCACATTTCAGAGAAGTGCGTCCCAAAGTTTAAGATCCCCCTCCCCTCCATTTCCCCATTCATACACCGTTAGCCCCAGGACAACCTCCCCACTGCGGCCAGCCTCCTCCATCCACCACCCCATCCTGCACCTTGCTGGAGCCACTACCCCTACCCCGCCGTCCACTGTAAGAGATGGACGTCTCTCATCCACGGCGCTGGACTAGGATCCTTTCATCGCATCCTATCGCTTCATCGGCGCTGTGGTCCACCTTGTCGTTGCTGCTCCTACGACCGCCTCGTCCACGGCAATAGGATTTATCCCCCGACCCGGCCGTCTGCCATCTAAAGTCTTCTTCCCCGCCGCTGACAGCCATCTCACCCGCAGCACCCTCAACGTATCAGCAGAGGCCTACACGGCGTCGCAAGAGAGTGGTACTCTTCCATATGTGCTTAAGTTATTGATCTCACCTGGAAAATAGATCGTAATTTGTTTATTGTACTTTTCTTGTCCGTACCAAATCGTAGTGGGTAGTTGAAAGCAAACATTGGTTGCGAAGTAGCTTTGTCTGGTTTGCACCTCCGCCATGGCACGGGCACTATACTCGTAAAGTTTATGGTTTCCCCCTTTATATTCACTCCCATCATCGTAGATGCTTCGTGTCATGCTAGCACTGCTCCTCAAGACCTCAACCCAAAGCTTACGTGTTGAAATACGAATCTGATATGATGCTCATATCACTAAAGCAAAGAATGTTTTGGTCACCTAATGTTCCTATATTCATTTCGAAAAGCATGTGCGCCACCCACTGGTCCAGCTAGTTCCACTTTCCTGATTTTACTCTTGATGCTTAGGGTTTTTTCCGTTTATCTACTCTACTATGATCTGCGTAGGTGCTTTCTGTTGTACTAGCATTACTCCACCCTTCAAGCTAAACAACACAACACTCCAAATTCAAAAGCTTAGTTGTTCAAATATGATTGTGATATGATACTGATATTAGTTAACAGACACATTTAATTGGTTAGCTAAAGGTCCCACTTGAGTTTCCAAATGCATGTCGAGACATATAGAGAGATAGCAGAATTGCATTTCTTTGTCACTTGTTGACTGTACTTTCTTGTCCATACCAAATCTTAGTTCTTATTTCAAAGCAAACATCGGTTGCTAACTACCCTTTGCGCGGTTTGCAGCTTCAAATCTGCCATCCCACTGCCACGGTCAACACTATACTCATCATGCTTATGGTTACCCCATTTTATGATGACCATGATCAGCCTACGTGGTTCGTGTCGTAATAGCACTTCTCCATCCATCGAGCTAAACAAGCTTAGTTGTACAAATTCATATCTGATATTATGCTGATATTAGTAAAACTGGGAGATGTTTAATTGGTCAGCTAAATGTTCCTACTTTAGTTTCGAAATGCATGTGAGCCACATATGGAGAGACCGGAAAGAATAGTATTTCTCTGTGCACTCTGATTCATCATGGGTGCCCAACCGACATTGTATTGAAATACTTGTAATATCTTCAATCTGCTTCTGCTCTTCTTTAAGATGATCCTCTTCTCTAGTGGTCGACTGGTCAGGTCGAGTTGTTCTCCCTTAGTATATTTTGAATCTGTCAGGTCAGGTCGACTTGTTCTTCTTTACTATATGTTGAAGTTGTTGATGAGGAAATCAATACCATTGTAACATCCATAGCCCCTACTGCTACATATACTGGACCAATTACTAGAGCTCGCGCACGCCAATTAAATTATCAGGTACTTTCGTTTCTTGGTAATGATTCTAATGTTCATGAGAATATGATGCTGCCCAAATTGGATACATTTGTCTTGCTTACAAATGAAGGGCCTAGCTTGGAGAAGGATGAAAATTGGAGCAAGAACAAGCATGGAGATGATGGCATGTGCAAGGGGAACAAGAACGGAGTTACAAGTGATGATTTCAGGACTTTGAAGCCACCATAATGGGTGCATGAAGCCTTGGACGAAATATACAAGATGCCACTTCATAAATTTTGTCCCGAGGCTAATCTAGGTGCTCGTCACCTTATTATTGGGCCAGGCCCATGTAATTTCGAAATACATAAGTATAGGCTATTTCTAGAGTCCGTATGTGTGGGGAAACAAGAGATAGGGTTGATTTCGGACCCCTCCACCAAGGGCCACGAAATTCCCCTCCTCTTCCTCCATATATACAGCCCTTAGGGCACCGTTTAGAATTTGGGTTTTGTTTAGATTAAAAATTCGCCATAGATGCAACTTCGCGTACTTCGTTTGTGTTCAACGACCAGACAAAGGCATCACAGAACCCCATGTTGATCAATAAAGCTTTCATCTTATATTCGCAATTTCCAGATTGCAATCTCAGTTTCTTGCTTGTTCTTCATTTGCTTGCAGGAAACAGACCCTCGTGGTTAGGCTGATCGTGCTCCGGCGTGGTCAATAACCTCTCGGAGTTGGTTTAGCGATTGCTAAGGCGCGACGTCCTCGCACGTTCGTAGTCGGATCGTCAAAGTCGACTTCGACCAAAACGATAGCCACCATCTAATCGAAAGATGGGACACCTTTGCCTCTATCAAGTGGTATCAGATTTTTACGTTGCTCGGTGAGATTTTACAGTTTTTCGTAGTTTAGATCGAGTCTTTTCTTCATATCTATAGTCCACGAAAAAGCCAAAAAAATAGGGTTAGTTCATCCTATCCGAACCAATCTGAGCCTTTGCATAATCTCTTCTGTGTTTGCTTTGTTGAATTTGCGGTTGCATCGTCGTGTCAAGTTGCTGGTCTTAGCGTCTAGTTTCCCTTTGAGTTTCGAGTTCTGTTCACAAGTTGTCACGCCGCCGCCGCACCATCATCATCGCTCCTGCCATCTACCACCACCGCTGATCCGCCACCGCTCTGAATCCATTTCCATATACCACCACCGATCCGTATCCATATACCACCACCGCTGCCATATCCTACCACCATATATCCACCACTAATTCGAGTTACTTTCATATTAGGTTTGTTTTCGAGATCCGTCTAATTTCCGATTCGTGTTTCCTTGCCTGAGTAGGTTTCGGAAAAAAAGGAAAAAAAAGAAAAAATAGTCTGGAGACCCCCGGGCAGTTTTTAGGCCAAAATTTTCGCAGTCAAAAATATTTTTTCCCTATCCTATTTTTAGGCTTTTCTAAGTCTTTTGAGCCACGTGCCATCATAGTGACTTTTTGTCGCACTTTTTCATCGTCGCTGCCCTGATTTTCGAAAACAAAAGTTAAAAAAATTTCGTGCCTATCTTGTCCGTTTAACCTGGGAAGAGTTTTGAGACACTCGCCATTATAGTGATTTTTCGCAAAAAAAAGAGGAGCGCAAAAAAAAAACAGAGTGAAAAAAATTCCAGAGTGTGCTTTTCCCTTGTTTACGTGCAGCGTCGTGATTTTGTTAGTGTTCTAGGCTTGCGTCTCTAGCACGGTCTAGCCTAGGAACAACAAAGTACCGTCGTTGAGCGTTTATTCAACTTTGCATATCTGAATTAATTATTGCTGACCCTTTTTCTACCATATTATAAGCCTTACTAGCTCCACATACATCTACGTCGTGCGTTTGACTCTCCCTGGTAATCGCTCTATCCAAGCTTTGAGAGTTTTGACTACAACGGTTGCCGATCACCGCCTGCTGCTGGTTAAGAACTGGTAAGAATATGAGTTCTGCTTGACGGATTTGTGACACCCACCACCACCACTTGTTAGTAGTCTGTAGGATCATATTCTTGTGTGTTTCTATTGCTGCTAACCATGCCAGGATCACAAGCCGATGAGATTGACTGGGAGAACGTAACGAACAAGGAGCTTCATGGTAAGTTTCAGCAAATGATGACTGAACAGGTGCAAGATGTGCTGAACAATTTTGAAGAGGCCATTGAGAAGATCACTGGCCTTGAGAAGATGTTCGAAACAAAGCTCGATAATAGATTTAATGAACTACTTGCGCGTCTTCCGCCATTGGCTACACCTGCCGCACCACTGCAACAACAACAACTACTACTACTACCTCCACGTAGCAAAACAGCCCTCCGCCGAGCGAGCCATGTCCTTCTTCAGCCTGGCCAAACTGTTGGTGCTGCCGTTGATACTTCCATGGCTCCTGATGCTGATGCGGAGGATGATTATGCGGGAGATTGCGAGGATGAGGTTGATCAAAATCAGAACTACGTGCAACCACCAGCACCACAACCACCAGGTCGTCCACATGCAAATAATCACAATGGTAGGGCTCTCCCTCAGGTACGAGATCATGACCATCTTCCTGAACTGAAATTGAATATTCCACCATTTGAGGGTAGATATGTTCCTGATGTATATCTTACTTGGGAGTTAGAAACTGAACAACGATTTACATGTTTAAAATATCCTGAGGAGAGACGTGTTCCTGCTGCTGTTTTTGTGCTTTCACAAGCTTTGCATGCGTTTGGTGGTCTGAACATTGTAGATTATATCCTATTCCAGCTACTTGGGCTGCTTTGAAAGCTGCTATGCGTACTCGTTGGGTTCCACCATATTATCAACATGAATTAGTTCAAAAATTGCAGCGTTTAAGACAAGTAAAAAAATTCTGTAGAAGAATATTATCAGGAATTACAAACTGGAATGATTAGATGTGGTATTGTTGAGGAGAATGAAGCTATGCTTGCACATTTTATGGGTGGATTAAATAGAGAGATTCAGACCTTTCTAGAGTATAAGGAGTATACTAATATCACTCGTTTATTCCATCTTGCTTGTAAAGCTGAACGTGAAGTGCAGGTTCGACAAGCATTGGCGCAAACTAACTTTTCTGTAGGCCAACCTTCACCATGGACACCACGTGCATATTCTACTTCAACTGCACCAGCACCTCCATCTGGTGCCACCTCTAGCCGTGATACAAGAAAGTAGGCACAACCACCATTATCTGCCAAGAGCGCACCTGTCGGGCCTGCACAGAGTTGTTCTTCCATGGCATCCACAGGGCACACAAGTGATATTATTTGTCGTCGTTGTAAGGGAAGAGGTCATTATGTGAGAGAATGCAAATCTTAGCGTGTGATGATTGCTACTGAGGATGGTGGGTATGAGTCTGCTAGTAACTATGATGAGGAGACTTTGGCTCTTATTACACGTGAAGAACATGGTGGAGATGATTCTGATCATGAGACGCAATACATGGCTCCTGAAGACGCTGATAGGTATGAATGTTTAGTTGCAAAGGGAGTTGTGAAGGAACGTTCTATGCGCGTCATCATAGACGGAGGGAGCTGCAACAACTTGGCTAGCATGGAGATGGTGGAGAAGCTATCTCTGACCACAAGACCACATCCACATCCTTACTACATCTAATGGTTCAACAATAGCGGCAAGGTTAAGGTAACACGTACCTGTTCGTGTGCATTTTAGTATCTCTACATATGCTGATTATGTTGATTGTGATGTGATACCTATGCAAGCATGTTCCTTATTACTTGGTCAACCATGGCAATTTGATAAAAATTCTGTACACCATGGTAGAAACAATCAGTATGCTCTTGTTCATAAGGATAAAAATATTACTTTGCTTCCTATGACTCCTGAGTCCATTTTGAAAGATCATATTAATAAAGCTAATAAAGCAAAACAGGAGAAAAATAAGAGTGAAAATCAGATTGTGGCAAAAGAATTTGAACAACAAATGAACCCTAATTGTAAACCATCTAGTGTTGCTTCTGAAATTAAAATGAAAAGTGCATGTTTACTTGCCACTAAATCTGATATTGATGAGATAGATTTTAGCAAATCTGTTTGCTATGCTTTTGTGTGCAAAGAGGCATTATTTTCTTTCGAGGATGTGCCTTCCTCTTTGTCTCCTGCTGTCACTAACATTTCGCAGGAGTTCGCTGACGTCTTTCCACAAGACATGCCACCGGGATTACCTACCATTCGAGGGATTGAGCATCAGATTAACTTAATTCCCGGTGCATCATTACCCAACCGTGCACCATACCGTACCAATCAAGAGGAGACGAAGGAGATTATGCGTCAAGTACAGGAGCTGCTCGACAAAGGTTATATACGCGAATCCCTTAGTCCTTGTGCTGTTCCTATTATTCTAGTGCCGAAAAAGGATGGTACATCACGAAAGTCTGTTGATTGTAGAGGCATTAATAATATTACTATTCGTTATCGTCATCCTATTCCTAGGCTAGATGATATTCTTGATGAATTGAGTGGCTCTACAACATTCTCCAAAGTTGATTTGCGTAGTGGATACCATCAAATTCGTATGAAATTGGGAGATGAATGGAAAACAACATTTAAAACTAAGTCTGGATTATATGAGTGGTTAGTCATGCCTTTTGGGTTATCTAATGCACCTAGTACTTTCATGAGATTAATGAACGAAGTTTTACGTGCTTTCATTGGACGATTTGTGGTATTACTTTCATGACATATTGATTTATAGTAGATCTTTGGAAGAACATTGGGAACATTTACGTGATGTTTTTATTGCTCTACGTGATGCATGTTTGTTTGGTAACCTTTGGAAGTGCACCTTTTGCACCGACCAAGTATCTTTTCTTGGCTATGTTGTTACTCCATAGGGAATTGAAGTTGACAAAGCCAAGATTGAAGCTATTGAGAGTTGGCCGCAGCCCAAAACAGTCACACAAGTGAGGAGTTTTCTTGGCCTCGCTGGATTCTATAGGCGTTTTGTGAGAGATTCCAGCACCATTGCTGCACCTCTCAATGAGCTTACAAAGAAAGATGTGCCTTTTGTTTGGGGTACCACATAGGAAGAAGCCTTCACGGTATTGAAAGATAAGCTGACACATGCTCCTTTACTCCAACTTCTCGATTTTCATAAGACTTTTGAGCTTGAATGTGATGCTAGTGGAATTGGATTAGGAGGTGTGTTATTACAAGATGGCAAACTTGTTGCATACTTTTCTAAAAAATTGAGTGGGCCTAGTCTACAATCCGGATCTTCCAATGCTTCTTCAATCTTCAAGGGTTCAATGCTAGAGATGAATGAATAATGTTCACAAAAATTAGCCAAACGAGATTTTGAGCGAGTGATTCTCCCGGTTCGGATATCATTGTAGATTTGCTCGACGGGATGGTCTCTAGCAACTCTTGCTCGAACTCGTGAGAGCTTTTGCTTTGATCAGGGTGGAACATCTTCTTCATCATCTTGTTCTTCTTCTTGGCCTTCTTCAATGTTGACGTTGTCGTTCTCTTGTCTTGGTGGGGAAGGAGGTTGATGCGGTTCATCTTGGTGTACTTCCTTGTTCTCTTCATCTTGGTGTGTCCCACTTGTGGATGCTTCCATATCAACTCTTGGTTCACCTTGTCGTGAGGTAGAAGCTTCCACTTGGACAGACAAGGTACTCTCCTTCACCTCCATTGGACGGACCTTGCCAACAGACAAGTCTTGGATTGCTTCTGATGGGTCCTTATCTCCTACATCAATTGGCAATTGCTCTACTTGCGAGCCGTTAGATTCATGAAACTTCACATGTACCGTCTCTTCAACCTTTCGAGTGAAATTGTTGTAGACACAGTAAGTGTGAGAGTTTGAGCCATAACCAAGTAGGAAACCTTCATGAGATTTGGGAGAAAATTTACAATGATGATGCTTATCAAGAATGTAGCACTTTGAGCCGAATACTCGAAAGTATACAACTTGGGGTTTGTAACCGGTGAGGAGCTCGTATGCCATCTTGCCGAGTAGCTTGTGAAGATACAAGTGATTTCTTGCATGACAAGTTGTCTCCACCACTTCTGCCCAAAAGTGCTTTGGCGTCTTGTACTCATCAAGCATCATTCTCACCATTTCAATGAGCGTCTGGTTCTTACTCTCAACAACTCCATTTTGTTGAGGTGTGTACGTAGCCGAGAACTCATGTGAAATCCCTTCTTCGTCAAGAAAGGTATCAACATTGGCGTTCTTGAACTCCGTTCTATTGTCGTTGTGAACCTTCTTGATCTTCACTTCAAATTGATTTTGGGCCTTCCTAGCGAAGTTTTTGAAGATCTTTTGGACCTGTGATTTATCATCGAGAAAGAACACCCATGTAAATCTTGAAAAATCATCAACTATAACTAGACCAAATGAGTTTCCACCGAGACTTTTATAAGCGTTGGGACCAAAAAGATCCATGTGAAGTAGCTCGAGCGGTCTCCTTGTGGTCATGATGTTCTTCACGGGGTGGCTTCCTCCAACCTGTTTTCCTGCTTGGCAAGCACTGCAAAGTCTATCCTTATCAAATATGACATCTTTAACACTAAGGATATGATCACATTTAATAATCTTGTCAAGGTTTCGCATGCCCACATGACCTAACCGCCTATGCCACAACCAGCCTTTGGAAGATTTAGCAATTAAGCAAATTCTAGGTTGAGCCTTTTTAGTGAAATCAACAATGTATAGATCACCTCTACGTATGTCGGGAAAGACCATTTTATGATTATCTCTATGAAACACATGGCAATCTACTTTAGTAAATAGGACATTGAAACCGAAATCAGCAAGTCTAGAAACAGAAAGCAGATTATAGCCAAGAGATTCAACGAGCATGACATTTTGTATGGAGCTATCATGTGAGATGGCCACCTTACCGAAGCCAACCACCTTACCCTTTGAGTTATCACCAAAAGTGACTTACTTTCGAGGGCCGTCATTTTCAGCAAGCTCACGAACATATGTTTATCTCCGGTCATTTGATCGGTACATCCACTATCAAGGACCCATTCCTTTCCTCCTGCCATGTATCCGCGAAGATTTTCCATAAGACCAAAGTGTCTCATTGCATCATCAAGATCATAGTCACTATCATCATCCTCATCATAGTATCCATGTTCAACATCGTAATGTGGTGGATCAATTCCTAGAGAGGGTCATTCATTAGATAAATGATTTTGACAATGATTGTCTTTATGAATTCTAATAGCTTTGGAGATAATATTGCTAATGATTCCAACATCTCCTTTGGCACACATAAGATTTGTAAGCTCAAATAGACAATTACCAAACTTAGGATCATTGGAATTCATCTTAATCAAGGCAATATACTTATGAAGAATCTCATCAAGATTTTGCAGGGAATAGTTTAGAAATTGTTCCTCAAGAAATCTCCATATAGTGTAGGCACAATCAAGAGTAGGCAAGCAACCAATCAAGTTTCTAGGCAAACCTCTAGTGATAAGATTAACAGTCCTAAGATTGTGAATCATGTCAATGGACTCATCCAAAGTAGGATGCATAGGATCAACATGAGGTGCACAAGGGCTAGTAATGTACTTGTTCAAATGATATTCAATGAAAATCAGAAGCATCTCATTTTTCCACTCATGAAAGTACTCTCCATCAAGTATAGGCACTCTATGTCTAAGACTCCCCAAAGTAGACTCATCCATCTTCCTCCAATGGTGTCTAAACCAAAGCAATGGAGACCAAAGCTCTAATACCAATTAAAAGGATCGAGAAGAGGCGTCTAGAGGGGGGGGTGAATAGATCCTCAACACACAAAGTTGGCAATTTTCAAGTTTTTCAAGTTGAGGTGAAGTTTAAGCACAATTTTAACCATTCACAATACATATCAAGCAAGCATGCAAAGAGTATATCAGTAGCGGTAAGTAAAGCATGCAGCTTGCAAGAAAGTAAGGGGATGGGATTGGAGTGTGCAAACGCAATTGGAGACACGGGTGTTTTTGGCGTGGTTCCGATAGGTGTGCTATCGTACATCCATGTTGATGGAGAATTCAACCCACGAAGGGTAATGGTTGCGCGAGTCCATGGAGGGCTCCACCCATGAAGGGTCCACGAAGAAGCAACCTTGTCTATCCCACCATGGCCATCTCCCATGAAGGGCTTGCCTTACTATGGTAGATCTTCCCGAAGTAGGCGATCTCCTTGCCCTTACAAACTCATTGGTTCACTCCACAATCTTGTTGGAGGCTCCTAAGTGAGACCTAACTAATCTGGGAGACACCACTCTCCAAAAGGTAATAGATGGTGTGTTGTTGATGAACTCCTTGCTCTTGTGCTTCAAATGATAGTCTCCCCAACACTCAACTCACTCTCATAGGATTGGATTTGGTGGAAAGATGATTTGAGTGGAAAGCAACTTGGGGAAGGCTACAGATCAAGATTCATATGGTTTGATTGGAATATCTTGGCCTCAACACATGAGTAGGTGGTTCTCTCTCAGAAAATGAATGCTGGAAGTGTAGGCACGTTCTGATGGCTTCCCCCACGAATGAGGAGAGGGTGGAAGGGTATATATAGCCTCCACACAAAATCTAACCATTACACACAATTCACCAAACTCGGTGGGACCGAATTAGAAAACTCGGTCGGACCGATTTAGTTCATAATGTGACCATTAGGCATTTCGGTGGGACCGATATGATCAACTCGGTGGAACCGATGTGCAAGGGTTAAAGTAAAACCTCATCTTGGTTTGGCCGATTACACTACTCGGTGGGACCGATTTGGTAATAACCAAAACAAAGAGTTTGTCAGGCAAACTCGGTGTGACCAATTACATATTCTCGGTGAGACCGAAAATGTTGCAATAGACAACAGGGAGTTTGCATGCCCATCTCGGTGGGACCGAGATCCCATCGGTTAGACTGAAGTGACTAGGGTTTCTAGAAGTGGCTATGTCAAATGAACTCGGTGGCGCTGGATGGATCATATTGGTGGTGTCGAGTTTGACTTTTGGTTTGGGACATATGTGGATATGAGAAAGTGGTTGAGGGCTTTGGAGCATATCACTAAGCATTTTGAGCAAGCAAGCCATTAATCAACACCTCATCCCCTTTTAATAGTATTCGCTTTCCTATAAACTTAATGTGATCTTGGATCACTGAAATAGAAAATGTAGAGTTCTGAGCTTTGAGCTTGAGCCAATCCTTTATCCTTAGCATCTTGAAGGGGTTCCACATCCTCTTGTCCATGCCACTCCACTGTTGGACTTATCTGAAATATACTAGATAAAAGTATTAGTCCAACAAGAGATATGTTGACATTAACTACCAAAATCACCCAGGGAGCACTTGTGCTTTCACCTTATTATTGGGCCAGGCCCATATAATTTCGAAATACTTGAGTATAGGCTATTTTTAGAGTCCATATGTGTGGGGAAACAAGAGATAGGGTTGGCTTCAGACCCCTTCCCCAAGGGCCATGAAATTCCCCCCCTCTTCCTCCATATATACAGCACTTAGAGCGTCGTTTAGACTTTGGGTTTTGTTTAGATTAAAAGTTCGCCATAGCTGCAACTTCACGTACTTCGTTTGTGTTCAACGACCAGACCAAGACGTCACATAACCCCATCTTGATCAATAAAGCTATCATCTTATATTCGCAATATCTAGATTGCAGTCTTAGTTTCTTGCTTGTTCTTTGTTTGCTCATAGGAAATAGACCCTCGTGGTCAGGTTGATCATGCTCCGGCGTGGTCAATAACCTCTCAGAGTTGGTTTAGCGATTGCTAAGGCGCAACGTTCTCGCACGTATGTAGTCAGATCGTCAAAGTCTACTCCTCCAAAACAATAATCACCATCTCATCGAAAGATGGGACACCTCTGCCTCTATCAAGTGGTATCAGATTTTCAGGTTGCTCGGTGAGATTTTAGAGTTTTTCGTAGTTTATATCGAGTCTGTTCTTCATACCTACAGTCCACCAAAATGCCAAAAAAATTAGGGTTAGTTCATCATATCCGAACCAATCTGAGCCTTTGCATAATGTTTTTAGTGTTTTGCATTCTTGAGTTTCCGATTGCATCATCGTGTCTAGTTGCTGGTCTTAGTGTCTCGTCCTTTAGAGTTTCAAGTTCTGTTCACAAGTTGTCACATCGCCGCCGCATCACTGTCATCACCACTTCCATATACCACCATCGTCGTCACCGCTGCCATATACCACCATCGTCATCACCGCTGCCATATACCACCATCGTCATCACCGCTGCCATATACCACCATCGTCATCACCGCTGTCATATACCACATATTCACCGCCATCATGATAAGCCGAGTCCACCTCCATCAGAGAATCGCCACCAGTCCGTGTTCCACCGCCCTACATATATCCACCACAAGTCCGAGTTTCCACCAGATTCATCTCCGCCACCAGTCCGAGTCCAGTATTTATTACTCTACTTTGGATTTCCAGATCATGCCATACTCCGAGTCATGACAGAGTCGAACTCCCCAACTTCCATGCTACCCGCAGTAAGAAAAATAGTTCCAGTTTCAAAAAAAAAGTGCGGAGCAAAAATTCTGACTAGGCAATTTTTAGACCATTTGTAGACTTTCTTGAAAAAAAATTGTTGCGGAGCAAAAAAAAGAGGGAAAAAAGTGCAAAAAAAGTGAAAAAAGGAGAAAAAAATTCAGAGTATGCTCCTCCCTTGATTACGTGCTGCGCCGTGATTTTGTTAATGTTCTAGGCTCGCGTCTCTAGCACGGTCTAGCCTAGGACCAGCACAGTACATCGTTGAGTGTTTATTCAACTTTGCATCTATGAATTGATTATTGCTGACCTTTTTGCTACCATATTATAAGCCTTCCCAGCTCCACATACATCTACGTTGTGCGTTTGACTGTCCCTAGTAATCGCTCTATCCAAGCTTTGAGAGTTTTGACTACAATGGTTGCCAATCACCACCTGCTACTGGGTAAGAACTGGTAAGAATTTGAGATTCGCTTGACGGATTTGTGACACCCCACCACCACCATTTTCCATAGTCTGTAGGATCATATTCTTGTCTGTTTCTATTGCTGCTAACTATGGCAGGACTACAAGCCAACGAGATTGACTAGGAGAACATGACGAACAAGGAGCTTCACGATAAGTTTCATCAAATGTTTGGTCAACAGGTGGAAGGCGTGATGGCCAGCTTTGGAAAGGCAATGGACAAGATGGATGACATTGAGAAGACAACTGACACCAAGTTGGACTCCAAGTTCGATGAATTACTCAAATGTCTCCCACCACCAGCTTCACGCCGCGATACAGTAGGGCGAGCACAGCGTATTCCTCTTGAGCCGGGACAAAATTCTGGCGTCGCTGCTACGGCTGCTGATGCTTCTGTAGCTCCTGCTGCAATTATAGAGGTGGAGCACTATTACGAGGATGAGGTTGATCAAAATCAGAACTACGTGCAGCCACCAGCAGGTCGACCTTAGGTAATATTCGCAATGGTAGGCATGCACCACCACCTCAGGTACGAGATCATGACCATGTTCCTAAACTGAAATTGAATATTCCACCATTTGAGGGTAGATACATTCCTGATGTATATCTTACTTGGGAGTTAGAAGTTGAACAACATTCTACATGTTTACAATATCCCGAGGAGAGACGGGTTGCTGTTGTTGTTTGTGCTTTCACTAGATTTGCATGTCTATGGTGGTCTAAACATTGTAGATTATATTCTATTCCAGCTACTTGGGCTGCTTTGAAAACTGCTATGTGTACTCGTTGGGTTCCACCATATTATCAACGTGAATTGTTTCAAAAATTGCAGCTTTAAGACAAGGAAAAAATTCTGTAGAAGAATATTATCAGGAATTACAAACTGGCATGATTAGATGTGGTATTGTTGAGGAGAATGAAGCTATGCTTGCATGTTTTATGGGTGGATTAAATAGAGAGATTTAGACCATTCTAGAGTATAAGGAGTATACTAATATCACTCGTTTATTCCATCTTGCTTGTAAAGCTGAACGTGAAGTGCAGGATCGACAAGCATTGGTGTGAACTAACTTTTCTGCAGGTCAACCTTCATCATGGACACCGCGTGTATCTTCTACTTCCACTGCACCAGCACCTCCATCAGGTGCCACCTCCAGCCATGATACAAGCAAGCAGGCACAACCACCACTATCTGCCAAGAGCGCACCTGCCAGGCCAGCATAGAGCTCTTCTTTTTCCATGGCATCAACTGGGCACACAAGTGATATTATTTGTCATCCTTATAAGGGAAGAGGTCATTATGTGAGAGAATGCAAATCTCAGCGTGTGATGATTGCTACTGAGGATGGTGCGTATGAGTTCGGTAGTGACTATGATGAGGAGACTTTGGCTCTTATTACACGTGAAGAACACGGTGGATATGATTCTGATCATGAGATGCAATATGTGGCTCCTGAAGACGCTCACAGGTATGAATGTTTAGTTGCTCAACATGTTTTGAGTGTGCAGGTCACACAAGCTGAGCAAAATTAGAGGCATAATTTGTTCCATACAAAGGGAATTGTGAAGGAACGTTCTGTGTGCGTCATCATACATGGAGGGAGCTGCAACAACTTGGCTAGCATGGAGATGGTGGATAAGCTATCTCTCACCACAAGACCACATCCACATCCTTACTGCATCCAATGGTTTAACAACAGCGGCAAGGTTAAGGTAACACGTACTATTTGTGTGCATTTTAGTATCTCTACATATGCTGATTATGTTGATTGTGATGTGGTACCTTTGCAAGCATGTTCCTTATTACTTGGTCGACCATGGCAATTTTATAAAAAATCTATACACCCTGGTAGAAACAATCAGTATATTCTTGTTCATAAGGATAAAAATATTACTTTGCTTCCTATGACTCCTGATTCCATTTTGAAAGATGATATTAATGAGCTAATAAAGCAAAACAAGAGAAGAATAAGAGTGAAAATCGGATTGTGGCAAAAGATTTTGAGCAACAAATGAAGCCTAATAATAAACCATCTAGTGTTGCTTCTGAAATTAAATAGAAAAGTGCATGTTTATTTTCCACCAAATCTGATATTGATGAGCTAGATTTCAGCAAATCTGTTTGCCATGCTTTTGTGTGCAAAGAGGCATTATTTTCATTCGAGGATGTGCCTTCCTCTTTGCCTCCTGCTGTCACTAAAATTTTGCAGGAGTTCGCTGACGTCTTTCCACAAGACATGCCACCGGGATTACCGCCTATTCGAGGGATTGAGCATCAGATTGACTTAATTCCTGGTGCTTTACTGCGAAACCGTGCGCCATACCGTACCAATCCAGAGGAGACGAAGGAGATTATGTGTCAAGTACAGGAGCTTCTCGACAAAGGTTATACACGTGAATCCTTTAGTCCTTGTGTTGTTCCTATTATTCTGGTGCCACAAAAGGATGGTACATCGTGTATGTGAGTTGATTATAGAGGCATTAATAATATTACTATTGTTATCGTCATCCTATTCCTAGGATAGATGATATGCTTGATGAATTGAGTGGCTCTACAATATTCTCCAAAGTTGATTTGACGAGTGGATACCATCAAATTCGTATGAAATTGGGGGATGAATGGAAAACAACATTTAAAACTAAGTTTGGATTATATGAGTGGTTAGTCATTCCTTTTGGGTTAACTAATGCACCTAGTACTTTCATGAGATTAATGAACGAAGTTTTATCTGCTTTCATTGGACGATTTGTGGTAGTTTCCTTTGATGACATATTGACTTATAGCAGATCTTTGGAGGAACATTTGGAACATTTACGTGCTGTTTTTATTGCTCTACGTGATGAATGTTTGTTTGGTTACCTTGGGAAGTGCACCTTTTGCATCGACCGAGTGTCTTTTCTTGGCTATGTTGTTACTCCATAGGGAACTGAAGTTGATAAAGCCAAGATTGAAGCTATTGAGAGTTGGCCGCAGCCCAAAATGGTCACACAAGTGAGGAGTTTTCTTGGCCTCGTTGGATTCTATAGGCGTTTTGTTAGAGATTTTAGCACCATTGTTGCACCTCTCAATGAGCTTACGAAGAAGGATGTGCCTTTTGTTTCTGGTACCGCACAGGAAGAAGCCTTCACGGTGTTGAAAGATAAGTTGACACTTGCTCCTTTACTCCAACTTCTTGATTTTAATAAGACATTTGAGCTTGAATGTGATGCTAGTGGAATTGGATTAGGAGGTGTGTTATTACAAGATGGCAAACCTGTTGCATACTTTTCTGAAAAATTGAGTGGGCCTAGTCTGAATTATTCTACTTATGATAAAGAATTACATGGTCTTGTTCGGACTTTAGAAACATGTCAACATAATTTATGGCCCAAAGAATTTGTTATACATTCTGATCATGAATCTTTCAAACATATTAAAAGTCAAGCTAAACTGAATCGTACAGATGCTAAATGGTTGAATTCATTGAGACTTTCCCTTATGTCATTAAACACAAGAAGGGTAAAGAAAATGTTATTGCTAATGCATTATCTCGTCGTTATACTATTCTTTCACAACTTGTCTTCAAAATATTTGGTTTGGAGACCATCAAAGATCAATATGTGCATGATGCTGATTTTAAAGATGTATTGCATAATTGTAAAGAAGGAAGAACATGGAACAAGTTCGTCGTTAATGATGGATTTGTGTTCCGTGCTAACAAGTTATGCATTCCAGCTAGCTCCGTTTGTCTTTTGTTGTTGCAGGAGGCGCATGGAGGAGGATTAATGGGACACTTTGGCGTGAAGAAGACCGAGGGCGTAATTGCTACACATTTCTTTTGGCGAAAGATGAGACGGCATGTTGAGCGCTTTGTTGCTCGTTGCACTACATGTCAAAAAGCTAAGTCACGACTCAATCCTCATGGTTTATATATCCCTTTGGCTGTACCTAGTGTGTAACGACCCGAACCTAATAAGATTCGATGTCTCTGTGCTCACTGTGCTAGTCCCTGGATCGACTCGCTAGCACACATAGTACATATGAATATCAAATAACAAGTGCATCATTTACTATAATGTATGATCTAGACTTTATAAAGTATTACAAACTCATAGCACATAGCTAACTTTATTCAATAATAACAGCAGAAATGTAGCATAATAGATGATGAGTCCCATCAATGCCCACTGGAGAAAATGTTGAGTGAAGACTCGCGACCCTACTGTATCTCAATGATCATCTGAAAATCCTGCAACATGATAAGTTGCAGCCACAAGGGTCAATACATTGAATGTAACATCCCAATATTCATACGTTATAGTAAATGATGCACTTGTTATTTGATATTCATATGTACTGTGTGTGCTAGCGAGTCGATCCAGGGACTAGCACAGTGAGCACAGAGACATCGAATCTTATCACGTTCGGGTCGTTACATTGATTGTATTGGCAAATCACACAATATGATATAGAAAACCTACATCCACAAGTAAAGTATGACAAACAAAACACTCAAGTTAATTGGGAGAAGAAAGTCTTCACCTACCTCCACTACCTGAACTCACAATCGTCTCTAATTTACTCACCCAAGATAACCCCAAATATTCTAAATAAACATGACAAGAACTTCGGAAGTATCTCTCAAGTGCGCTCTGTCAATGGCACATTCTCTAGGAATAATAGAGCGCTCTGCCAAGGACGCATTCACCTGATTTATGTTCCGAAAACTAAACCTCGCCTCAAGTGTGCTCTCTCAATGGCGCATTCTCTAGGGACAATAGAGTGTTCTGCCAGTGACGCATTCACCTGGTTAATAATCCCGAGCCTACGGCTATGAAAACTCACCACTTTCATGGATCACTCGACACATGCCCACGTATACCATAGCAAGTTGATCACACCATCATATAATACAATCAATATCAGAATATGACAACAAAGAACATACAAATCAAACCAAACACATATCTTTGCATAAAAATCACACATGCATAGCAGAATATAGGACGAGCAAAATCAAAAAGTGTAACTTGCCTTGAACGGTGCTGAAGTACTCTAATGCTTAATTCTGATCCACTTCACACTCTGGACAATCTATACCATAACAAAGGCACCGATAAATCAACTGTACTCACATAACAATCACAATAAAGCCAACATCAAGGAATTCAAATAAAACTCAAATAACAGGACATATTAGTAGGTATATATTATGTACATGCTATTAGGATAACAATGCAAAAAGAATCAACTAATTTGGATCAACGGTTTAAAAGATATGGCTTCTGGAAGGTAGAATTCAAATTTGAATAAATTCAAATTTAAACATTGCAAAAATTGTGAAACTTATGTGCTACAGGATTCTCCTGGTCATTACCAGTACACAGGAAAAAGAATCGATGAATTTGAAGTTATGGATCTCAAGATATACCTAAATGAAAAATCTATATGGAATCTGCAAAGAAAAATTACGCCATAATAACGTTCTGGGAAGAACTGCCGTGGCTGCTGTGGCGTGCCACATGGCGCAACATGAGTGGCCAGATGGTGTTTGTTGCTGGGCTTAAACGATGGTCGGCCGCTATTTAGTGCATACTGCTTCGAAGAAGAAAAAACGGAACATGATCTAATCTAGGTTGTCCAAGTTAGATCAGATGGACGGGGATGGCTCACCGGAAAACAGAGGACAACCGGACTTGGAGGCGATGGCCATGGGCGGCTCGGTGGCTCCTGCTCTAGTGGTCTCTAGACTCCAGAGGGTATCGTACGGGGCACGGAGCTCTCCTGCGGTCTGGAATACGTCCTCATCGGCGTCGGTGGAGAGCGGGAACGACGACAGAGGGTGGCTGGAGCTTGGGCGGTGGGCGATCTGCTCCTGGTCGAGGTTGCAGCGCTCGGTTCGGTGAAACCCCTGGGCAACTAAGAGGTGAGGTCGAGACAGGAGCTCGAGGCGATCAATAATAGGTTAACAAAGGTGCTGGGAACCGACGGTGGCGACGAAATGCACCAGCAGAAGCTTCAGGCGATGATGGTCTCCAGCAATGACGCCCTAGGGTACGGGAAGATGGAGTTTTTGGCAAAAATCAGAAGAGGAGGGGTTTGAGATTGTTTATACGGAGTCCCGTGTCCTCAAGGGGCCAAGGTTTGATCGAATCGATTGATCCGACAGAGGTTTGGTTCGGCAGCTACAGTGTCCGAGAAGAACACGAAAGAGGGACAGAGATGACATACGGGACCCATGTTTTTCCCTCGTTCCCCTCCTCATGTTCTTCGTAGGGATCCGCCCCAAACGTGAAAGATCGGCCTCTAGGGTTCTACCCTACATTATCTTGGTATCATGAGCCACGTTGATCACGTTTTTGGAGCACCTACACCGTGTTTTCTAGCTTGATTTTGTTGATTTTGTCCTAAATCCGAAAATCCCTACCAAAAATAGCCCCAAATTTTTTTAGTGATTTGTTGGTTTTGATGATGTTTTGTTGATTTTGATCCATGGATTTGCTTGGTTTCGAGTGGATCTAGCATCTCCCCAAGTTTCCCCACCTTCCATCCACGAAATCCATTAAATTTTGCCCCCGAAATCATCAATTTCCGCCCCAAAATCGAGTTCCTCGAGTTCATCCTCGGATTTGGGGCCCGGACATCTGGCCCGACCTCCGGACTTTCGGCCATTAGCTCGGACATCCGGCTCATGGAGCACATTTTCGCGCGCGGTTCCGGACATCAGGTCCCGGAAATCCGGCCCGAGCCCCGGATGTTCGGCCCCTGTGATTTCAGCTTTTCCCGTTTCACGGTTTTGATCGTAACTTTCACATCCGGAGTCCGATTTTCGCGTTCTTTAGCTCGTTGAGTAGCTATTGACATCCCCCATCCATATAGATAGGTTTCAAAACCATTTGACTCCATCTAATGTTTGAAAATTTGGCAAGTTTGCCTAGGCCCTCCACCATATCATCCGCATTACCACCACCGACTTCCGCAACCTAACCCATTTTGTTCCATATCACATTTTTGGTTATTTGAGTAGCGATTCGAGTCTCCTAAGGTGTTGAGGATACTTAGGGATGGTTGCTTCTTTATCAACCACCACCACCACTTCCGCATAACCTTGCCCACCATACACTTTCCAACACCAAGCTTAATCCAATTTTGTTTCAGCTTGTTTGAGTTGTGGCTTGTGTCTCCTAAGGTGTTTAGGCTACTTAGGGACGGCAACTTCAACTACGACACGTGTATAGCCCATAATTCCACTTCCACTTTGCCAAGTGCAAACCACCACCGCTTTTCGCTACCACCATTTTGACATTTGACGTTTGAGATTTTGAGTTCGCGGTTTTTCCGTTTCCTAAGGTATTTCGGCTACTTAGGGACGAGTCTCCATCATCTTGGTTTCTACATCAAGAACACCACCACTCATCATCGCCACGGACGGTAACCTCCATATCATCTTGGTATCGTGGTATCCCTCCATTGTATATTCCCCTTGCCATTGCATTGTTAACCCCTAGCCCATTTTGCGTTACTTGCCTATCGAGACTAGCCATTTGAGTATTGCCGACAACGTTACTTGTGCACATTAGTGATCTATACTTCCCATAGCATACATACCATATCATCGTGGTGTATATCTTTCTATCATATCTTGCACACAAGTTTGTTCCCACATATATACAATTGCTATCTTGGTTTGTGCATTGTGCAAAAGTGGCCATACAAAAAAATAAAGCTTTTAAGCAAAAGAGAAAGAGCAAAGAGCTTGTAAGCAAGTGCCATAGCATCATACCACATTGCATATAAGATTGTCATATCCGATCATCTTGGATCATCTGAGAGAAACACCGGGAACCATACATACATAGCATACTTGGGATAAAAGTCCATATATTTTACATCTTATAGGTTGTGCACAAGTGTCCTATCCGCCAATAGAGAAATCGTGCTAGCGTCTCTCTTGAATTGTGCAACACGAGCGTTTTCCATGGATTCTACATTTTGTGCTCATTCCTTGGTCGCACGACCCCATTTATCTATCTGTGTGTGTGTTTCCGTGTACCTTTCATTGCTATTGGTCTACTTGTTTCGCTTGCAAATTTGTGAATCTCTTTCAACATTATTGACTCTTGCTAACATTTTGCATCGAATTTTTGTGCCGCTATCTTCACCGAGCTCCACCATAAGCCTTACTTGTGTAGGTGTGAGAACCGACAAGAATTGGTACCAATTGTGCTATTTCCTTGTTACACATTTCAGTGATCATTGATCCATCTTCAACATCGTTCAAGGTACATTTGGTCTAGTTCTTCTTTTTCTCCCACTCATATTTGCTCGAGTCTTGTGATGGATAGGCAAGGCATTTCCTGTCCGGTCTACGACAACAACGACGGCGTGAACAACTCCATCACCAAAGCGTCCATCTTCGATCTACAACGACAAATGCAAGGCGCACAATCACGATTGCGAGAGCGCATCGAGAACATCTCCATCGACATTCGTCTCTCTGAAGCAAGAAAAAGGGACTACATCGACAAGAAGCTTTCCGCACAAAAATAGGAGCAAGATGCAAAGATGGAGGACATTCGGGCCTTGTTCAAGTTTTCTTCCCCTTCGTCATCTTCAAGGCGGCGACATTCAAGCCACAAGTCTTTGGAGCGCGAAAATGATGCAAGCGCAATTCTTCCACGTCCACATATCCATGGCGACCACCATCACGTTCGTGATCCACATTGTCATGAAGGACAAGTCACCTCCAAGCATCATGTGCACGACGACGATGAACGACATCTACTACGAGCTGAAGCATGACAAGGACACCATCATCATGAAGATGCTCCACACCATCATCATGAAGATTCTCCACAAGCGCAAACGTACAAATCCCAACAAGCCCTACTTCATGCCGAGTCAAAGCTTCATGAGCAAAAGAGAAGACCGCAAGACGAGCATCACCAAGACGGAGCTATGGCTACCACCACCACTTCGGCATCTTCCCCAAGTGCTATCAAGGTATCTTTGCCTTTGGACGTACGGCATCTTCGCCTACTTCCCACGAGTACGCCTACAACGACTTCATCAAGTCCAAGGCGACCACCTACAAGCGAGGGCGACACTTCCATCTTCGGAAGCCCCTCAAGGAAGATGGCCGAGCATGGGAAATTCCCTTCGGTCATGGAGACGAGCTACGAGGTGCCACATCATATGGGCCTCCCACACCAAGACGGTGACATGACGGTCGAGCAAGGGCCGTCCCCTTCGACCAGGGCGATGAGCGTGAACCTCTTCAACAACATGAAGACGATGCCCATATTGGACTCATACTTCGAGTCAAGCTTCACGACCGCACATAGAGACATTTGCACCTACATCTCTCCGACACCCACATATGTTGAGATGCCCCATTTGTCATGTGAGGAGAGCCACCACCCCATGAGTGAGATGAGTGACTCCACTATATATGACATTGAGAGCATTTCCTATGAGAGGATGAGTGTGACCACCACTAGCCCCACACATGAGAGCATGCCACACATCTATGAGGTTGAGCGCCATTTGAGTGACTCCACCAACCATATGATTGAGAGAATCCTTGAGGGAGTGAGTGAGCCACAACACTTAGTGAGTGAGGTAGTTGAGACGGCACGTGAGGCCACCATGATTTCTAACGACTTAACCTCTACTCCTAGTGAGTTTTCTTATTTGGTGCTAGGTCTCCTACATGATGACATGCCTGTCCTCGACGATTCCATCCATCCAATAGGAAAACCGATGGCCATGGTGGATGATGATGCACCCCCACATGGTTCCATCAAGATGACGATGACCATGACTTGGTCTTCAACACCTCACCTACAACACATGAGCGATGCTCCAAAGGTAACATAGGTGATGGTGCTTCTCTTGTCCCACTAGTGGACTCTCTTGACAATGATTGCTTGCATGATGTTGATCCACCTATTCCCATGCCTCATGTAGTGCGACTTCATGTCTTGACTTACCTATTTATGATGAATATGATGATGAGCATGTTGAGTGGCCTAGTTGTGATGCTATGCTCCATAGGATATCATGTGAAAATTCTTTTGGTCACATCATGTTTTATAATCCTTTGAACTTGTCATATGCTATGAGTGAGATCTCCCATATTGCATCATTTCAATCTCAACATAGTAACTATGCATGCCCCATTAAAATAAATCCTATTTGCACTTATGGCATAGATGACAAGATGATGGTCATTGGCTTTTGTTTTTCATGTGATGATATTGCCATGCTTCCTTTACATGATTCAAGCAATTCCGCTATGACATACCGTGATCACATTGTTTCGAATATGCATTGTTTTTTATGTTGTCAATATTATCCATGTGATGTTTCCACTAATGCTCATGAGAAGACCCACATAGTTTCCTCATACATATTAGGAGATTTTGATGCATTCCATACTTTGCATGATTCCCATGATAGTGTACACCATATGCATTCCATGAATAACAATGCTCTAGATATTTCTCATGATGCATTACATCCTTTGATTATCCATTATGAAATACATAACAACAAACCCATCATGATGGATGACATGTTTCTATATCACGCATCTCATTTATTTGAGCATTAGATATTGTGTGCTAACCAACACAAGCACGTGCACATCATGATGGATGATGTGTACATATATCACGCACACACAATTTTCCCTTTGCCTTTGTTTTGTGTAGGTACTCACATATACTCGTCAACCTCTCAATCCCAAGAGTTGACGAAACGAGCTCTTGAGAGCAACGATGACTTGGCATCCCGTGGAGTATCCTTACCACCGTTCCTTACACGCAAGGACTACACGCATATCTTTTACTTGGCTCTCACACGGCTATGGGCTATATATCACTTGTCCCTTTATACCCATACTATCGTGTTCACTTTGCATGTTATGCCTCTTTACATGATTTTGCCATGCAATTGTGACCCTTGCTTGCATCTACCCGGGATTCACCATTATGCTACTTCTATGTGTATTTGCATGCTTGGTGGAGATACTTATAGCTATTGCCATGATTTCTTTATGCCCCATGATATTGATGATTGTTGTGTTGGGAGAGTCATGATGTCCCATTGCTATTCACACATGGCTTCTCACCAATACATTCATGCTATTCTACTCATATCTTGCTTTCATGTTTGTGCTATGACATGTGAATTATTCATGCCCACTATTTGCACACATGACATGCTTGCCATGATTCCTTCTAGTATGTTGCATCTTTGCACTACTAGCTTGCTTGACTTGATCACTATGATTGCTTGCTATGTTGCATCACCCATGTTCCACTCTTACAAGCTTTGGGTTGATGACATATATGTTGATGCCTCTCACTTGATTTGTCATGATCATTGCCTCTTGTCTCCATTAGTTGCATCTCTCATATCACCTTTTATTGAGTGCCAACTTGCTATGCTCATTGATCTTGGAGACTTGGACACTTTACTTGTGATGCATGCTTGTTTGATTGAGCCTCTTGTATTTTGTTGTTCTTGCATCATATGCATCCATACTATGACATGCTCCCTTGTACTTTCTTATGATGAGCATGATGCATACACTTGTTGGATATCTTACCATTCAAATGATAGGATTTGCATTTCTGCTAACCACATTTGTTTTTCCGAGTGTTTGTCATGTTCTTTCATTTTGGAGTCACAAGGCATTACCGTCATGAGACATATTGGTTATGTGAGGGCATACACGATGTGCGACACTGACATTTTTGACATCCTCATAAAGGTGAACTCTTTCCCTTTGAGCCATCCTCAAATACGCACATTGGATGGGTCATTCTTTCATTGTTGTCTCCTTCTTGTTGTCTACATGATACATCTCGCAAATGGAGGAGGGACATTGGAGATGGACCCTTTGGACCTTCAAGTTGAGGAGCGCTCTTACTTATTGGATGCACCTTCGATCCTCCACTCATGCAACGACATCGAGCATTGGTACACCAACACCTCCATATTTGTTGATTGTGCTCATACATGTCATGCTCGATGGACATATCATACTCACCACAAGTTTGCACCCCATGCATGGATTGACTCACATTATGATTGCCTTGTTGCATCTTGTATTCCCATGTCATCCATGATATATGAGCTTGTTCACTTCCTTAGCAAATTTGTGGTGATCTTCCTTGATGGCATATTCATACATCATGATCATATTGTTCACAATCAATTGCATGATAGCTTACACATATTGAGGATCCATTACCATATTCATGCTATTGATGAACCGTCCCACTATGACATCATTTTGCACAATGGTAGAATTTGTCGCTTTGGGCACAATGCTAATTATCCCATGAATGCTTTGCATATCATTCTATATCATCTTGATAAGCTTCATGCGCTTTGTCATGCACTATCCCTTCGCACGGACTCACGCTTAACTGATGGACATTTTGTGTGCGCTAACCATTGTATTTACGAGTGTCGCTTGTGTTTGCTCATTTTGCATGTACCACATACCGGAGACACCTTGGAGTACTTGGATTGCGTCATGTCTTCAACTCCGTCCAACTACAAGTCTGTCCACGACAACCGTTTCTATGGTGATGAGGATCACGATCCGAGGTCGGATCTTTCCCGGGGGGGGGGGGAGATGATGCGGAGCATCCCACATTCATCCCCATGTACACTATGACTACTCCCCAAGCCCCAAGTGGACATACGAAGAGACCTCTAACATACGCCATTGGACACAAGGTGAACCCGTTCCTAAATTCTTCCCCTTTCCACTTGTGCGAGACGTGGTTGCTACCTAATGCAAAGACACTATGTATGCTCAGGAACCAAGGATACAACCATGGAGATGCTCGAAGCATAGGACAAGTCCACACGGAAGCAGATCAAGAAGTGCCTCAAGTGGAGTAGCCGCGGGGCTACAGCGGCCGGACATCCGGCAGGAGCCCGGACATCCGGCACCACCAACCAGAAGAAGACCAGAGAGATACAGACGCCAGGCGACTCTACAACGGTCGGACATCCGGCACCCCACGACGGGCCAAACATCCAGCACCTGCACGGAAATCCGGCGCAGGCTATCCAGAGAGCACCCAGACCGACCCCACCAGCCCGGACATCCGACCCACTAACCCAGACATCCGGCGTCTCGGGAAGGCCCGAACATTCGGCCCGATGCCCGTACATCCGGCCCCCTGCCTGCGTGCAGCGCATCTGGGCCAAGGCCCATGTACCCCTTCGTCCCTTAGAATATATATACTCCCCCACCTCATCCTAGTTAGGGTTAGCATTGGCTTAGCTCATTTGAGATAGGACTTTGCTCATCCATACGGATCTCCTCCTTGTGAGAGACTGCGGCCTCTTTGGAGAAGATCCACCTGGATTCAAGACCCCTTTACGGGAAGATCCCTCGTGGATTCAAGACCTCCTCTCGGAGATGAACTACCGCCACCTGTATCGTCCTTTGTTGGATTTGGATCTTGTACCCTTTCGTGTTTCGAGGATCTAGCACATGTGTGACTTTATTCTTGTTGGTTGAGTGTTCTCTCGTGTTTTTCCCTCATTGCCCTCCTCGTGTTCTTCATGTTCTTCGTAGGGATCCGCTCCAATCGTGAAAGATCGGCCTCTAGGGTTCTATCCTACATCACCTGGGTTCCTGCATCTGTAACAAAGTAACTGGCTTAGATCCTTCTTTGTGGGCATCGAAAGGTCGTGGTTGTTGTTGCCATTCATTTGACCATTGTGGTTGTGTCCATTGTTGTTGTGATGATTATGCCCATCATGGTTATGACCATTATAAATATCCACTCCAGAATCATAGTACTCAGAAGATGTTGACGAATTATGGTGCTTCCGTGGTCCTCTAGAGTTGAACTCTGTGTCCCTTGCCTTCCTCTTACGGTTCTCCACCTGTTGGAACATTCCTTGTATGATAGCCTTACTAATAAGCTCCTGACAGTCGTTGAATGTTGCCACCGTCAACTGAATACTAAACTCATCATCCAGTCCTTCCAGAAACTTCTCCTGTCCAGCTGCATCAGTGCTAACATCGTTAGGAGCATAGCGTGCAAGATTATTGAATTCCTCCACATATGCATTCACAAAGCGACCTCCCTGACGTAAGCTGTGGAACTCCTTCTTCTTCAGACTCATGGCACCAGCAGACACATGTGCAGTGTGAAAACCTGCCTGAAACTGCTCCCAAGTGATAGTAGCAATAGGATAAGTGACCAAGTAATTGTCCCACCATGCCACGGCTGGTCCTTCTAACAAATGCGAGGCAAACCTAACTCTCTGCATCAGTGCAACCAACTGTCTCCAAATTCTTATTAACTGAGCGAAGCCAATCATCAGCCACAATAGGTTCAGGGGTGCTAGAAAACCTCTGAGGATTCAACCACAAGAAACGAGTAAGTGCATCAACTGGGGGTGGTGGTGGATTATTATTGTTGTTGTTGTTGTTGTTGTTGTTGTTGTTGTTGTTGTTGTTGTTGTTGTTGTTGTTGTTGTTGTTGTTGTTGTTGTTGTTGTTGTTGTTGTTGTTGTTGTTGTTGTTGTTCTGGTTCTGAACAAGTAACTGGATCAACTGAGTTTGTCCCTGAAGCAGCTACTGCATGTATGGTGGTATGTCGTTGTTGTTGTTGTTGTTGTTGTCTCCTGAACCACTGCCTCTAGAGTTATGCCTCGGTGGCATCTGATGGGTAAGCACATAAGATATAGACAGAAATAGGTGTAAGGGGAAAAACACTACCATCATGCTCATGCTAGCAACTAATACTCCAACAACAACAAAAGCAAACACTAAATTCACACAAGTCACCAAAACTATACTAAAGTAATCACATCAAAAGAGCACATATGATCAATCAAAGCACCCAATTGCATAATACAAACAATCCACGAAATATGATGACACGGAAAGCAATGACCAACCAAACATATGACATATAACACAACACAAGCAAAACCTAAGAGTAAGGTCATATCCACAAGAGATATGATCTCATCATACTACCGCAAATCGTTTATCGAACACAACTTAGGAATGGTGGTCTGCCAACTAAACTCCTTAAATAAGACTAATATAATTACAGGGGTCATCTATATTTGAAAAGTAAAGATATGAGTACAAGAGTATGAACTAACGAGTAGACAACAAGTTGTAAAGTAAGTTTTTCACCCCTATGGCTTTTCTAATCCATTTTCTAAGGTCACGACCTACATTCAACACACTGCTCTGATACCATCTGTAACGACCCGAACCTGATAAGATTCGATGTCTCTGTGCTCATTGTGCTAGTCCCTGGATCGACTCGCTAGCACACACAGTACATATGAAAATAAAATAACAAGTGCATCATTTACTATAACGTATGATCCAGAATTTATAAAGTATTACAAACTCATAGCACATAGGTAACTTTATTCAATAATAACAGCAGAAATGTAGCATAATAGATGATAAGTCCCATCAATGCCCACTGGCAAAAATGTTAAGTGAAGACTCGCGACCCTACTGTATCTCAATGATCATCTGAAAATCCTGCAACATGATAAGTTGCAGCCACAAGGGTTAATACATTGAATGTAACATCCCAAATTTTCAAATTTGGTATGTTAATAGGATCATTTTCATCATGACTTCTATGCATATTAGAATTTTCTGAGTATTTAAAGTGTTTTCCAACTCAAGGCAATATATTTGGAGTGAAGATAATATGACTTCTCCCCTATTAGTTATATTTGGAAAATGCTAAGAATATATTCTGGTGTCTACCTAAATTATCTTGGCTTTGTGCAAACTCAAATTTATTTTATAGTTTTTATAATGCTCTTTATATGCTTGTATTGCATAAATGTTTTTTAAACGAATTTGTGTTGTTAAAATGTTCACTGTCTTATATATTAGCATTAATATTTTACTGTATGATGTGATATTTTATTTTAGGAAGTCTTTGGGTATTTTATTGTAGCCAAGTATATGATCTATATATAGTAATGTTAGTAGCCAGCTTTTAGTGTGATGTCGGGCTGCACTGCCACAGCCCAACTCCCTTACCTCGCCCGCGCGCGCGATCCAGCTAAGTAGCTAGTAGGTCGACCCATTTCCTCGCACAGCTGCAGCCCAATCCACAACCTTTCCTATTTGTTTTGTTCTCTTTCCTCCTCCCCGCCGCTGACACAGGGTCCCGTATGTCATCTCTGTCCCTCGTTCGTGTTCTTCCCGGACATTGTAGCTGCCGAACCAAACCTCTGTCGGATCGATCGATTCGATCAAAACATGGCCCCTCGAGGACACGAGACTTCGTATAAACAATCTCAACCCCCCCCCCTCTTCTGATTTTTGCCAAAAACTCCATCTTCCCATACCCTAGGGCGTCGTCCCGATCTTGCCGGAGACCGTCACCGCCTGAAGCTTCTGCTGGTGCATTTCGTCGCCACCGTCGGTTCCCAGCACCTCTGTTAACCTATTATTGATCGCCTGGAGCTCCTGTCTCGACCTCATCTCTTAGTTGCGCAGGGGTTTCACCGAATCGAGCACTGCAACCTCGACCAGGAGCAGATCACCCACCGCTCGAGCTCCAGCCACCCTCTGCCGTCGTTCCCGCTCTCCACCGACGTTGCTAAGGACGTATCGAGACCGCAGCAGAGCTCCACACCCCGTACTGATGTAGGGCGGAACCCTAGGGGCCGATCTTTCACGTTTGGAGAGGATCCTATGAGGACCACGAAGAACACGCTGAAGAACACAAGGGAAATCACGGGGGAAAATCAGAGAAACACTCAACCGACACGAATATGATCACACAAGTGCTAGATCATCGAGGCACAAAGTAACTGACAGTGCAACTATCCCTAGGTGGTTTTGGTAATTCATAACAACATATAGCTCATTGAGCTAATGCTATTTCAAGACAAATATTTTAGGAAAGCTCAATGAATGGCATGGCATGGATGATGAAAGTGGATCCCTCAAAATATCAAGGACAAAGGATTGGGTCAAGCTCAAAAGCTCAAGACTCTTCATTTTATATTTTAGTGATCCAATATCACATTGAGTCTATAGGAAAAGCCAATACTATCAAGGAGGGATGAGGTGTTGCTTAATGAGCCTCTTGCTTCATGTGCTTAGTGATATGCTCCAAATACCCTCAACTACTTTCTCACATCCACATATGACCTAAACCCAAAGTCAAAATCGGTCCCACCGATTCTTTCTATCCGGCGCCACCGAGTTCAAATGTCATAGCCACTGCCACAAACCCTAGGCAAATCGGTCTTACCGATAGGGATCTCGGTCTCACCGAGATGGGGTTGTAATCTCTCTATTTCCCTTCGTAACGTTTCGGTCTAACCGAAGTGAGCGATCGGTCCCACCGAGATTGGAATGTAAACTCCCTGTTTCCCTTTCGTAACATTTCGGTCTCACTGAAATGAGCTAATCGGTCCCACCGAGTTTACCTGACCAACTCTCTGGAAAGCTTATTACCAAAATCGGTCTCACCGAGTTTGTGTAATCGGTCTTACCGAGATTACGTTATGCCCTAACCCTAACCATATCGGTCCTACCGAGTTGCATGTCGGTCCCACCGAAAATCCTAACGGTCACTAGGTTTACTAAATCGGTCTGACCGAGTCTGTTGAATCGGTCCCACCGAGTTTGGTAAATTGTGTGTAACGGTTAGATTTTGTGTGGAGGCTATATATACCCCTCCACCTCCTCTTCATTCATGGAGAGAGCCATCAGAACAAACCTACACTTCCAACTTACCATTTCTGAGAGAGAACCACCTACTCATGTGTTGAGGCCAAGATATTCCATTCCTACCATATGAATCTTGATCTCTAGCCTTCCCCAAGTTGCTTTCCACTCAAATCTTCTTTCCACCAGATCCAAATCCTATGAGAGAGAGTTGAGTGTTGGGGAGACTATCATTTGAAGCACAAGAGCAAGGAGTTCATCATCAACGCACCATTTGTTACTTCTTGGAGAGTGGTGTCTCCTAGATTGGCTAGGTGTCACTTGGGAGCCTCCGACAAGATTGTGGAGTTGAACCAAGGAGTTTGTAAGGGCAAGGAGATCGCCTACTTCGTGAAGATCTACCGCTAGTGAGGCAAGTCCTTCGTGGGCGACGGCCATGGTGGGATAGACAAGGTTGCTTCTTCGTGGACCCTTCGTGGGTGGAGCCCTCCGTGGACTCGCGCAACCGTTACCCTTCGTGGGTTGAAGTCTCCATCAACGTGGATGTACGATAGCACCACCTATCGGAACCATGCCAAAAACATCCGTGTCTCCAATTGCGTTTGAATCCTCCAAACCCTTCCCTTTACTTTCTTACAAGTTGCATGCTTTAATTTCCTCTGCTCATATACTCTTTGCATGCTTGCTTGAATTGTGTGATGATTGCTTGACTTGTCCAAAGATAGCTAAAATCTGCCAAACTCTAAAATTGGGAAAAGGTTAAGTTTTTAATTGGTCAAGTAGTCTAATCACCCCCCTCTAGACATACTTCAAGTTCCTACAAGTGGCATTAGAGCTTTGGTCTCCATTTGCTTTTATTTCCATAGCTTTTGGTGGTGATAGCCTTGGTTTCACAACCTAGGAGAGTATGGCGTCTAGCGAGGGAAATTATCACCATAGAGGTCCTTACTTTGATGGTACTAATTTTGCTAGTTGGAAGCATAAGATGAAAATGGATATTCTTAGACATAACCCCGCCGTTTGGGCTATTGTGTGTATTGGCTTGCAAGGTGATTTCTTTGATGGGAGAGAGCCAAACCGTGAAGCTAGCGCGGAAGAGTTGAAGATGCTGCAATACAACGCTCAAGCTTGTGATATCCTCTTCAATGGCTTGTGCCCCAAAGAATTCAACAAAATCAGCCGTCTTGAGAATGCAAAGGAAATTTGGGATACTTTGATTGATATGCATGAAGGTACCGACTCCGTCAAGGAATCCAAGTTGGATGTGCTCCAAAGTCAGCTTGACAAGTTCAAAATGAAGGATGGTGAAGGTGTCGCTGAAATGTACTCTAGGCTTGCTCTTATCACAAATGAGATTGCCGGCTTAGGGAGTGAAGAGATGACCGACAGATTCATCATCAACAAGATCCTAAGAGCATTGGATGGAAAGTATGATACCGTGTGCACATTGATCCAAATGATGCCAAACTACAAAGATCTCAAGCCAACGGAAGTCATTGGAAGAATTGTTGCTCATGAGATGTCACTCAAGGATAAGGAGGAACTTCACAACAAGTCAAGTGGTGCTTACAAAGCCTCATGTGAAGCCCCCACATCATCAAGTGAGAAACAAACCTTCAATGAAGAATTGAGCTTAATGGTGAAGAACTTCAACAAATTCTACAAGAGTAGAAGCAAAGAAAGAAGCTCTAAGTCAAGGTCCTACAATGACAAAAGATCTTCTAGTCGAGAGCGCAATTGCTACAATTGTGGGAGACCCGGACACTATTCCAATGAGTGTACGGCACCCTACAAAAGAAGAGAAGATTCTCCAAAAAGAAGAAGCAAAAGAGAAGAATCACCACCAAGAGAGAGGAGGAGTAGAGATGATCGTTATGAACGAAGACCCTCACGGAGAAGCAAGGATTCGGAAAGGAAGGACAAGTCATCAAGGAGCTACACAAAACGAAGACATCAAGCTCATGTTGGTGAATGGGTATCCGGCTCCGACTCCGACAATCACTCCGAGAGAAGCTATCACTCCGACTCCGAATATACTCAAGATGAAGGTGTTGCCGGTCTAGCACTTGTGTCAACCAACTCCTACGACATATTTGACTCACCAAATGAAGGAATTGGAAGATGCTTCATGGCCAAAGGTCCAAAGGTAACACATCCCGAGTATGTTGATTTCAATAGTGATGAAGATGACTTGCTAGTTGATGATGATTTACTTGTTGACAACTCTAGTGATGAATACTATGATGAAACGTCAATTAATCATGCTAATCAAGATAAAACGAATGACAATGATAAGGAGAAGATTGAGCTTCTAACTAAAGAACTAAACACTCTTAAGTTAGCTCATGAAACTATCTTCGAAGATCATCGAGAACTTTTAAGGGCTCATGAGAAGTTACGCTTTGAAAAGCTCAATCTTGAGCAAGAGCATGAGTTCTTAAAAGCAATCAATGATGATCTCCGTAAGAAAAGTTCTTCTTACATTGCCAAGCGTTTACTCTTATCTACTTACATGCCTCAAGTCAAGTCTAGTAACAAGTACAAGAAAGATCCTTCCTCTAGTAGTAACAATAATAATGCCAAATCCAATATTGTTGCTTCTAGTAGTTCTCTTGATTCCACTAATGATTCTCTTAGCCAAGTTACACTTGAGCAAGAAAATAGCTTATTGAAGGGAATTATAGAGAAAGGTGTTTACAAGAGCCTTGCCGGGAGTAAGCAATTCGAGGAAATTGTACGCAAGCAAGGAAGGCACCGGAAGAATCAAGGTGTTGGTTTTGAACGAAAGTTCAATGCCAATGGAGTTGAGTGGGAAGAAGATCAATACCCCAAGACGAAGTTTGTTCCTCAACAAGAGAAGTATGATCCTACTTCCTTCAAGGGAACACAAGCACAAGATGATCTTCCACCACAAGACCACAAGAACAAAGGCAAGGACAAGCTTCAAGAGGAGATTGATGCATTTGAAGAAGCACCTAAGGCCTCGGTCAAGTGGGTTCCCAAGACTACGTCAAGTTCTACTTCATCAAGTACAACTACAACTCCAAGGATTCCCATCAAGATGATGTGGATCCCGAAGAAGAAGAACTAGAGAGTTCTTGAGGGTGACTCCGCCAACATTCTTCACTCATATCATTATGGCAAGGACAAGTGCAATCAACTTCCACATCTTGCACTAGTTCAAGGAGTCACAAACCCTCATGTTGGTAAGGCAAGGGACAAGGTAACCTAATGATTTCATGGACATCATCTTGTGTGTGCATCACTCTATGTCTATGGATATTCTTGTTTGTTCCTTGTGGGACTAACCCATGTAGGTATGTTGAAAGTGCAACTCACTCCAAAGGATTGCTCCAAATGATCTACATCAACATTGAGCATCCACATCTTCAACACCTACATGAAGTCATCATCGACAAAACCCAAGGTTAGTTCATCCCTCTAAAAGGGGATCTCACATCTAGGGGGAGCTTAACTCTAAGAATTGAGTCAAAGCAACTCTAATGGTGTGAACACATCAATGCATTATGTAAAAGTGGTAACCCCACTTGAGCTTAAACGATGAGTATGACCTATGATCAAATGTTCTCATTTGACTCCTAAGTCAATATACTCATATATAGATGACCTAGTCATCGCCAATTGTTTGATAGATGCTAGAATTGGTTGTGCATGCTTTGCCACATATTTCATTTGCCATCTTATTGTGTGAGCATGTTGGTTGCATATTTTACTCATTCGAGGACATCCACTTGTTGCTTTGATTGTTGGGTTCTTTTCTTTTTGCCAAGTGGATGGACAAGAATGCCTAAGAACCTTCTCTAGCTATCTATGCTTTTCTCGTCTCAAACTCTATTCATGCTACATCACAAAATTTGATCAAGTCAGATTCGAACCACTCTGTGTGAGGAGCACTCGGAGTCCCCGATTCGTCATAGACTTAAACTTCCAAAACTTCTTTGTGATTCTCGGTCTGACCGATTCCTCCATTTCGGTCCTACCGAGATCACTAAGTCGATCTAGGTTTTCAATCTTGGTGCAACCGATTTGAACTTTTCGGTCACACCGAGTTGCTGTAACTGTATACAGTTATGCATCTCGGTGCCACCGAGTTGTTCCACTCGGTCACACCGACAGGGTCGGGCTATATATACTCATGGGGAAAAATTTGGAAATTTCTCCAAACCCCTTCGCCCGCGCAATAGCTCGCTCTGCCTCCAGGGTCTCCGGATCGTCTCCTCGTCGCTAGCCGCCTCCTGTCGCTGGTCTCCGCCGTCGTCAACGGAATTCACCCCCGCCGTTGCCGCCATAGCAAGTTCATCGCCAAGCTAGGGTATGGACTTGATCACAGTGCTATCCTCGTCCGATTCCTAGCACATTGTGTTCATTATGATTCTTGCCATGATTGAAACACTTCTATCCAGTCAATACAATCCTTAGATTAGATGCGATTTGAAAATTTAGGGTTAGGTTTCCGCCGAAACCATCTCGCACCCACCGAGTTGAAAAACTCAGTCCCACCGATCTGGCTAACGCCATTGCACTAGTAACTCTCGGTATGATCGATAATTGCTAATCAGTGTGACCGATTTTAGGACTTTGTGAAACCCTAGCAGTCTCGGTGCCACCGAACTGTGACTCGGTCCGACCGAGTTCACCAGTTTAGGTTCTAAAACTACTTCGGTATCACCGAGTTTGAAAATCGGTTGATCCAAAATGCTTTTTATGGAAAATTAAAACTGAATTTTTGAATAATTCTTTTGCAAAAATCTCTATATTTTGTGATGTTCATCTATTCTATCTCATCTATAACTATTCACAGGGTCAGTAATCAGTGATTTGCAGCATGTCAGACCAAAGTGATAGTCAGAACAGGTCAGAAGAGCATAATCACATGAGTGAGGGCACTAGTCCCTCTAGCACTTCAGATGATGGCAGCAGGAGCACCCCAAGCAATCTGCCTAAAGCTGCCACCAGGACAAGGAAGAAGAGAACCTCAGAATCTGAAGATGAGGATTATATGGAAGAAGAAGATGAGGCTACCTCCAAGAAGGTAATTCTCAAAAAGGAGTATGCCTCAGCAAAGAACACAAAGCCTGGACTCAATAGGAAAGTTCCTGCCAAGATAACACCTATGCTGAAGGTCAGAGGATCAACACAGGTGCCTGAAAAGACAGAACCCAAAGAGGCACCTGCAAGAAAGTCACATTTCTAAACCCAAGAAAGTTCCTACTGGAGAAACAATGAAGTTTACCATTGAATCAGAGATGAAGCTAGGTCAGGACAAGAAGAAGAAGATAGTAAGAACCACACTGCCCAGGTTCTTAGAAAGCCCTCAATGAGAAGAGATTCTAAAGAGGAAGAAGAGGTTGCTGCACCAGCACCTAAGGCACAAAGCTAATGGGTGATGCTATAAGATCAGGGGCTGCAACATCTAAGCCCAAGGAAGCACCCAAAGCTGCCCCCAAGGCCAAGCTTGCACCAAAGAGGAATACAGGAGTATTCTAGCTGCTGAGAAGAACAAGGCCCCAGTGCCTAATGTTGCTGATGAGGAAGATGAAGAAGGACAGGTCCTAAGGAAGCTCAAGCCCAACATACCAGACCACAATGATGCCCATCCTGTGGCTGAGGACATGACGATCAGAAGGACTCAGGGTGGAGGATATGGGAGGACGGAAGATCCATATGCCTCCAGGAGAAGGACTGCTGTTGATTACAGATTCCACACTAAGGAACAGCAGGACCTCTATGAGACAGTGATGTTAGACAAGAAGCCCATAGTGTGTGATATGAGGTGGGTCGACTGGACCTACATAAAGGAAAATGAGGAACACTATCCTGGAGTGCAAGACATCTTTGTTGCTTGTGGAGTTGCAGACTTTGTTGGTCAGAAGCTCACAAAGTGGAATGATGAGCTCATTATGCAATTCTACTCCACAACACACTTCTATCTAGATGGCAGGATAGTTTGGATGTCTGAAGGTACAAGGTACCAGTCAACAATTGAGGAATGGGCTAGTCTGATCAATGCCCCAAAGGAGAGTGAAGATGACTTGGATGTCTATGCCAAGAACAAGATGGATCACAACACCATGGCTCATATGTACAAGGAGATCCCAAACAAAGCTCTTGAGACTTTAAAGTTTGGGTCAGTCCACTTTCTTCTGTCAGGGCTGCCAACCATCAACTGGATCCTAAGGCACACTTTGTTGCCCAAGTCAGGTGACCACAACATGATTAGAGGGCATGCTATCAACTTGCTGCACTTGTTTGATGTGCCACAAAAATTCAAGGTCATGAGCCTCATTGTTGAGACCATTAAGAGGACAGCAGCAGATCAGAAGAGGAGTTGTGGGTTTGCCCCATAGATTCAGGAGTTGATTAACTCAAAAGATGGGCACAGGAACATACTTGCTGGATAAGGAACATTTTGCTATCTATCCAGACTTTGAGGACAATCAAGTTGTCATGAATGAGAATGAACCATCATCAGTGCAAGTTCAAGAGCAGAAGGAGAAGGCAAAGAGAGAGAAGGCTGCCAAGATGCCAACTCAAGAGGAGGCATCTGAATACTTTTTGAAGAACAAGCAGGAGTAGCTTGGTTACTTGATAGCATCAACACTGAGGATTGAGAAGGGGTTGGCCACCCTAACTCAAAACCAGGAGAGCCTGGAAAGAATCATGGAACAAAAATTCTATGATCTAGATGTCAAAGTAACTGAGATTCAATCTGTTGTGGAGCAGCTCCAGGATGACATGCAGGAGAGGAAGGACAAGACAACCACTGATGCATTTGCCAGAGTGCCTACAGCTCATAGGTCAGCTGCAGTGCCTGTGACAGACTCCAGAGCCACATCATCTGCACCATCTACAGCTCCTACAGCTCTAGTGCAACCAGCTCCAGCACCAACTCCTCCAGCTCCGTCCACTTCAACTGAAGCCTTCGTCCAAGGAGTCATCTCTACTCCACCACCTGAAGATCAAGCCTCAGAGTCGATCTAGCACTATGCATTTTCTATGAACTTTTTGGTAACTTGTTGCCAAAGGGGGAGAAAAATGTATAGACCATAGGCTTCGAGAGAGAGTGTGTTGCTTTTGTTCTCTCTTGCTTTGGTGGTTAAACTTTATTTGCTTTTGATTGCTTGAGATACTATGCTATTATCTATGAGACATTGATGATCATGTGTTTGATCATAAGCTACACTTATGCATGTTTGATGATATTATCTTACCTATCCTTATGTGATCATTCACTTTGCTTGGTGATGAGTGCATATATTCAATCTTTATCATTTTGAGCGCTCCACCAAGATGTATGTGACATGGAAGAGTAACCCATGAGCCCAATTCCTTGTGCATTTGTAGTCCAAAGCAAATCTTAAACTATGCACAAATTTAGGGGGAGCTCTTGCTTATCACATACTTCTCAAAGCGACGATGTTTTATTAATCTTATTATCATTTGTCGAAGCTTTGATCTATATGTTGTCATCAATTACCAAAAAGGGGGAGATTGAAAGTGCAACTATCCCTAGGTGGTTTTGGTAATTCATAACAACATATAGCTCATTGAGCTAATGCTATTTCAAGACAAATATTTTAGGAAAGCTCAATGAATGGCATTGCATGGATGATAAAAGTGGATCCCTCAAAATATCAAGGACAAAGGATTGGCTCAAGCTCAAAAGCTCAAGACTCTTCATTTTATATTTTAGTGATCCAAGATCACATTGAGTCTATAGGAAAAGCCAATACTATCAAGGAGGGATGAGGTGTTGCTTAATGAGCCTCTTGCTTCATGTGCTTAGTGATATGCTCCAAATACCCTCAACTACTTTCTCACATCCACATATGACCTAAACCCGAAGTCAAAATCAGTCCCACCGATTCTTTCTATCCGGCGCCACCGAGTTCAAATGTCATAGGCACTGCCACAAACCCTAAGCAAATCGGCCTTACTGATAGGGATCTCGGTCTCACTGAGATGGGGTTGTAATCTCTCCGTTTCCCTTTGTAACGTTTCGGTCTAACCAAGTGAGCGATCGGTCCCACCGAGATTGCAATGTAAACTCCCTGTTTCCTTTTCGTAACATTTTGGTCTCACCGAAATGAGCGAATTGGTCCCACCGAGTTTACCTGACCAACTCTCTGGAAAGCTTATTACCAAAATCGGTCTCCCCGAGTTTGTGTAATGGGTCTTATCGAGATTACGTTATGCCCTAACCCTAACCGTATCGGTCCTACCAAATTGCATTTCAGTCCCACCAAAAATCCTAACGGTCACTAGGTTTACTAAATCGGTCTAACCGAGTCTGTTGAATCGGTCCCACCGAGTTTGGTAAATTGTGTGTAACGGTTAGATTTTGTGTGGAGGCTATATATACCCCCTCCACCTCCTCTTCATTCGTGGAGAGAGCCATCAGAACAAACCTACACTTCCAACTTACCATTTCTGAGAGAGAACCACCTACTCATGTGTTGAGGCCAAGATATTCCATTCCTACCATATGAATTTTGATCTCTAGCCTTCCCAAGTTGCTTTCCACTCAAATCTTCTTTCCACCAGATCCAAATCCTATGAGAGAGATTTGAGTGTTGGGGAGACTATCATTTGAAGCACAAGAGCAAGGTGTTCATCATCAACGCACCATTTGTTACTTCTTGGAGAGTGTTGTCTCCTAGATTGGCTAGGTGTCACTTGGGAGCCTCCAACAAGATTGTGGAGTTGAACCAAGGAGTTTGTAAGGGCAAGGAGATCGCCTACTTCGTGAAGATCTACCACTAGTGAGGCAAGTCCTTCGTAGGCGACGGCCATCGTGGGATAGACAAGGTTGCTTCTTCATGGACCCTTCGTGGGTGGAGCCCTCCCTGGACTCGCGCAACCGTTACCCTTCGTGGGCTGAAGTCTCCATCAACGTGGATGTACGATAGCACCACCTATCGGAACCACGCCAAAAACATCCGTGTCTCCAATTGCGTTTGAATCCTCCAAACCCTTCCCTTTACTTTCTTACAAGTTGCATGCTTTAATTTCCGCTGCTCATATACTCTTTGCATGCTTGCTTGAATTGTGTGATGATTGCTTGACTTGTCCGAAGATAGCTAAAATCTGCCAAACTCTAAAATTGGGAGAAGGTTAAGTTTTTAATAGGTCAAGTAGTCTAATCACCCCCGCTCTAGACATACTTCAAGGTCCTACGGTAACACGAGATCCAAAGTCAACAAAGGAGGATACAAGGGTGGATCTTCTCCGAAGAGGTGCGGTCCCTCACGAGGAGTAGATCCGATCGGATGAGCAATGCTCTATCCCAAATGAGCTAAACCAATGCTAACCCTAGAACATAGGTGGAGGGGGAGTATATATAGTCTACGGGGTGAAGGGGTACATGGGCCACAGCCTGGAGGTGCTGCACGCAGGCAGGAGGGGGCCGGATGTCCGGGCGCTCACGATGGGTCGGATGTCCGGGCTGATGGGCTGGATGTCCGGGCTGGTGGAGTTGGCTCTGCGGCTCTCTGGATGGACGGGGCCGGATGTCCGGGCGGAAGGGCCGGATGTCCGATGCTTCAGGGGGGCCGGATGTCCGGGGTGGCGGCTGGATGTCCGGGCTGTCGGGGCAGCCTTCTGTGCTCCCTGGATGGCGCCTCCGGATGTCCGGGCTGGAGGCCGGATTTCCGGTGAGGAGGGTCGGATTTCCGTGCTAGACGCCAGATGTCCGGGCCCTGTAGCTTCTACTGCATTCTCCTGGCCATGTAGATCTCCAGGGGCCGGATGTCCGGGGCCATGGCCGGATGTCCGGTGCCTAGAGGATGTTCTCGCCTTCTTCCGTTGGTTCTCTTCATTCGTGGACTTGGGGTCTTGACCATCTTCCTGTACATCCTCAGGAGGGTCCTCTTGGTACCTAATCATGCACAACATTCCTGATTTAGGCAGTAACCATGTCTCGTGAGGATCATGTGAGATATCACTAAGGAGAGAAGTCACCTCGGTCTCGAGAGCTCTAGCTCTTGCTCTTGTCATGGGTCCTCTTGGTGCTTGGTGAGACGATGGTAGATCCATGGGGATGACCGAAGGATGCTCCGCATAATCTCCCCCCCCCTTGGGAAAGATCCGACCTCGGAGCGAAATCCTCGTCACCATGGTATGGGGAGAGATCGGAGACGTTGAAGATGTCGCTCATGTTGTACTTGTCGCGTGGGAGGTCGATCTTGTAAGCGTTGTTGTTGTAGCGTGCTAGCACCTTGAAGGGTCCATCGGCTCGAGGGAGAAGTTTGGACTTGCGTTCGTTGGGGAAGCGGTCCTTGCGAAGGTGTAGCCACACGAGGTCTCCAATGTTGAATATCATGGGATGCTTGTTGATGTTGAGCTTGGTCGCGAGTCGTTGTACTTGGCGCTCGATGGTGTGCCTTGTATCTTCATGCATCTTCTTGATGTAGCTCGCACGAGCACTTGCGTCGAGGTTGGTTTGCTCTTGTAGGGGAAGAGGTAGAATGTCCAATGGGGACAACGGGTTGAAGCCGTAGATGACCTCGAAGGGGGACTTGCCGGTCGTCGAATGTCTTGCACGGTTGTAGGCGTACTCGGCGATGGGTATACACTCCTACCACTCCTTGATATTCTTCTTGATCAACACACAAAGTAGAGTGGAGAGCGTACGGTTCGTCACCTCCGTTTGGCCGCCGGTTTGAGAGTGATATGCGGATGAGAACAAGAGCTTGATTCCAAGCTTGGCGTATAGCGTCTTCCAAAAGTAACTCAAGAAGTTGACATCGCGGTCAGAGATGATTGTCTTTGGTACTCCATGGAGGCGCAAGATTTCCCTACAAAAGAGATTTGCAACGTGTGAAGCATCGTCTATCTTGTTGCAAGGAATGAAATGTGCCATCTTAGAAAATCGGTCCACAACAACAAACACAGAATCCTTTCCATTTTGAGTTCTAGGCAAACCAAGTACAAAATCCATGCTAATGTCTTCCCCAGGTTGATAAGGAATAGGAAGAGGCATGTAAAGACCATGGGATTGAGCTTTAGACTTAGCTTTGCGACATGTGGAGCATCGGTTGGTGAAGCGTGAGACGTCACTGAACATCTTGGGCCAAAAGTAGTTCTTAGAGAGCGTGGCGAATGTCTTGTCGCGTCCAAAATGTCCCATGAGTCCGCCTCCATGAGCTTCTTGCAAAAGGAGCAAACGTGGAGAAGACTCGGGAATGCAAAGTCTGTTAGCTCTCATAAGATAAGCATCCTTGATATAATATTGTTCCCAAGATGTATGCGTCAAACACTTAGCATAAGGAAAAGCAAAAAATGAGTCATTAGCATACAAGTCTTTTATGTGCTCAAAGCCAATAAGATTCAAGTCATGTTTAGTGACAAGCGTGCATATGCGTGAAAGTGCATCCGCAATTACGTTTTCCTTACCCTTAATGTACTTGATCACATAGGGGAAAGATTCAATAAATTCACTCCATTTGGCATGATGCTTGTTCAACTTAGTTTGACCTTTTAAGTACTTAAGCGTTTCATGATCGGTACGAATGACAAACTCATGAGGTCTAAGATAATGCTCCCAAACTTGTAGCACACGCACTAAAGCATACAATTCTTTGTCATAGATGGGATAGTTAAGTTGAGCACCGGAGAGTTTTTCACTAAACTATGCAATAGCTCGTTTTTCTTGCATCAAAACTCCGCCAATTCCGGTACCACTTGCATCACAATGAACCTCAAAAGTTTTGTCAAAGTTGGGCAAAGCAAGAATTGGAGCATGAGTAAGCAAAGACTTGAGCTCATCAAAAGCAGTGGATTGCAAAGATCCCCAACCAAAAGGAGCATTCTTCTTACTCAAGGCATGCAAAGGAGCGGCAATAGTGCTAAAGTCTTTCACAAAGCGACGGTAAAAACCTGCAAGGCCAAGAAAACTACACACTTGTTGCAAATTGGTGGGTTGGGGCCAAGTTTTAATTGCTTCAATTTTAGATTCATCAACATGGACACCCTTGGAAGAAACGACAAAACCCAAGAAAACAAGTTTGTGAACACCAAACGTGCACTTTTTCATGTTGGCATAAAGACGTTCCTTGCGAAGCGTTTGCAAAACAGCCCTAACATGCTTTATATGCTCTTTCATGGATTTGCTAAACACAAGAATATCATCAAAGTAAACCGCAACAAACACTCCAATGTACGGTCGAAGCACGAAATGCATAAGACGCATGAAAGTTCCCGGAGCTTCCGATAAACCCATAGGCATAACCAACCACTCGTGCAAGCCAAATTTGGTTTTGAAAGCAGTTTTCCACTCATCACCTTCTTGTATGCGGATTTGATAATAGCCACTTTTAAGATCAATTTTTGAGAAATAGGCGGCACCGCTAAGTTCATCAAGCATATCATCTAGTCGAGGAATGGGATGCCTATAGCAAACGGTGATGGAATTAATGGGTCTACAATTGAAACACATGCAATAACTTCCATCTTGCTTAGGGACAAGTATAACCGGGACGGCACAAGGGCTTAGGCTTTCACGTACATGACTGTTGTCGATTAGTTGTTGTACTTGTCGTTGGATCTCCTTTGTTTCTTCGGTGTTGACGCGGTATGGAGCCTTTTTTGGTAGGGGCACTCCGGGGATGAGGTCGATTCGATGCTCAATGCCTCGTAGAGGAGGTAGAGCCGGAGGTAGCTCATCAGGGAAAACATCTTGGAATTCCTGCAAAAGAGAGTGAAACACTAAAGGTAGCTCGTGAGAGGTGTTAGTTTTTGGGTCCCCATCCTTGCACACAAGGACAAAGTGCATAACACTCAGTGGGTTCTCACACACTTCTCTCATCTCACTTTTTGTGGCAAATAGGACTAGGTTTTTCTCTCTTGGCGAAGAGGTGCTCAATCTTGGCTTGTGGCTCTCACTCACTTCTTGGTGGATCACTTTCTCACTCTTCTCTCCATGATGGGTGGCTTGCTTGTCGGCTATCACTTGACTAGGAGACATAGGTCGTAGCACATATTCCTTCCCTTTCATCTTGAAGCTATAGTGATTGGTACGCCCATTGTGGATAATGCCACGATCGAATTGCCATGGTCGACCAAGAAGGAGGAGGCAAACGGACATCGGGACGACATCACACTCCAAAGTGTCCTCATATGCACCAATTTTGAAGGAGACTTGGACCGTATGCTCAACTCGTAGAGTGCCGGAGTCACTTACCATTGAACCTTGTATGGGCACGGGTGCTTCATCTTGACCAATTGAAGCTTGGAGCATAGTTCTTCACTTGCCAAGTTGTGAAAACTACCTCCATCGATGATGACCTTGACGGACCGTCCATTGATGCCGGCCTTTGTGTGGAAGATGTGGCATCTTTGGTCTTCCTCTTATTGATGTTGAAGAGTCAAAACTTTGGAGACAATGAGAGCGGGGCTCGAATCCTCATCACAAAAGACTTGATCATCTTCATCCTCGTTCACGCGCCGGTGCATGGCCACTTGCTCAATGGCTTCCATCTCCTCGTCACTCATGGAGTCATAGGTATCATCGTTGAGGATCATGGTGCGCTTGTTGGTGCATTCGAAAGACTTGTGGCCTCGGCCTACGCAAGTGAAACACTTGAAGGAGCTTGTCTTGACGATCTCATCGGTCGGAGTAGATGATGAAGCCTGCGGCTTGAAGTTGCTTGTAGTAGGAGGAAGACGACTCAAGCTTGTCGAAGTTTTCTTGTAACTTGACTTGTCGTCGTTGGTTGTAGATGGCTTGGTTGAGGTAGAAGTTGGAGGAGTCATTGAATCTTGGATGTTGGAGAAGCCGTAGTTCTTGGATGAGTACTTGGCGTACTTGAAGTCATCTTGCACTTGACGTTCCGCCTTGGTGGCTTGATGCACGAGCTCAATGAGGTTGGAGTAGGATTTTAAGTCGGCGATCTTCTTGATAGGATGATTGAGGCCATTCAAGAAGCGTGTCATAGTTTGCTCATCATCTTCCGTGACATTGGCTCGAATTTGGCTATATCCATTTCCTTGTAGTATTCTTCAACACTCTTTGTTCCCATCTTGAAGAGTTGTAGCTTCTTGAAGAGATCGCGGTTGTAGTAGGTGGGCACAAAACGTGCTCGCATGACATCCTTCATTTGAGCCCAAGTGGTGATTGGAGGTTCACCTCTTGCTTCTCGGCGCTCAAGGACTTGTTCCCACAATATTACCACATAGTCTTGGAACTCAAGTGATGCCATAGCGACCTTCTTCTCTTCCTCATAGTTGTGCAAACAAAAGATTTTGTCGACCTTCAATGCCCATGATAGGTACTCTTCGGGATCATTGCTTCCATTGAACTTGGGCATGGTGAATTTTAGCTTGCCATAGCGTTCTCTTAATTGTGTTGTGGTCGATGGTGATGATGACGCCCTTGATGTGGAGGATAATCATCCTCATGTTGCTCTTGGTGTGGAGGAAGTCCATGATCAACTTGCTCTTGTTGAACTTGAGGTTGATGAGGAGCTTGTCGAACTTGTGGAGGAGCTTGAGGAACTTGACGCTGCACGCGCGGTTGGTAGTTCTGCTCTTGGATTTCTTCTCGAAGTGCTTCCTCTTGATTGCACCGATCTCGGTTGCGGTTGGAAATGGCTCGACTTGATTCTTGAAGGGCATGTTGCGCCTCAAGAGCTTGTGCTTCACGTTGTTGTTGAAGACATAGAGCCTCGACATCTTGTCCCGCTTGGTGTAGGCGCGCTCATTGTTCCTCTTGGCAACGTTGACGTTGTCGTTGTTGAGCTTGAGCAAACACGACTTGGTGTGGTTGAGGACGAGGTACTTGCTCATTGACTTGCTCTTGTGAATGCTTGTCGTGTAGAGGATTGCGAGATGCATGATGGTCTTGACGCGTGGCTCGTCGAAGAGTGTTCGGTGACGGTGTACTTGAGACAGAGAAGGTGTCGTCAGAGTGTCGACTTGAGCGTCTCCATCTTGAGTATGACGATGTAGAAGGAGGATGGTTCACCAACAAAGCGCCGATCTCGTCCATCCTTGCATCGTTCTCTTGCTTGTGAGCGTCGAGCTTGTTGTCGAAGTAGTCCTTTGTATGTTGCTCGGAGAGTTGCAAGTCGGTGGCAAGGTTATCGATGCGGTTGGTCATAGCTTGTTGCTCTTGATGCAACGCTTGTTGTGCACCAAAGAGGTGGCTCTTGGTGATGAATGATGACTTGTCGTCGTCTTGCTCGATGAAGAGTGGGTTGGTAGAAGAACTTGGCCTATCCATCATTCCAAGCAAAGTGTGAGTGGTAGAAGGAGAAGAACTTATACCAATTGTACCTTGACAGATGTTGACGATGAATCAAGGTCACTCAAATGCGGACAATGAAATAGCACTATTGGTACCAATTCTTGTCGGTTCTCATACCTACACAAGTAAAATCTTATGGTGGAGCTTGGTTAGGATGGTGGCACACAATTTGATGCAATTGTAAGTGAGCTTCAATAATGTTGGAAAAGATTCACAAATTTGCAAATGCAACAAGTAGACCAAGCAAGTATTGGTACACGGAAACACACACACAAATTGATAAGTGGGATTGTGCAAACCAAAAGTGAGCCAAAATGTGGAATCCATGAAAATGCTCTTGTTGCACAATACACGAGAAACGCTAGCACGATTGCACAATAGGCGGATACGGAACTTGTGCACAACCTACTAGGCAAAAATGCAACGACCTCTATCCCAAGTATGCTATATGTATGGTATTTCGGTGCTATGATCCAAGATGATTGGATGTGACAATCTTAATGTAGTATGATGCTATGGTTCTTGCTTATAAGCTCTTTGCTTATCTTTCCTCTTTGCTTAAAAGCTTGGGTGGCTCTGTTACTTTTGAGATCTTTTCTCATGCAAAACTTCACGAACCAAGATAGCAATTGTGTATGCGATGACAACCTTGTGACACAAAAGTTGATGCCAAGATATGCACCACTATGGTATGTATGCTATGGAGTATGATCAGTAATGTGCACAAGTCACGTTGCCGGCAATACTCAATGGCTAGTCTCGATGGGTAAGCTACGCAAATGTAAGGCCATGTGGGTTTCAATGCAATTGCAAGGTATGAGAAAGATGTCATCAAAATTACCGTCCTTGGCGATGATGAGTAGTCGATGGAGATGAGCGGTGGTGGTGTTGACGATGAACCGTACCTATATAGCCGAAACACAATAAGACACGGGAACCACAATCCAAAATCTCAAAGATCAAAACGTGTCAAAATCGACATAGGAGGTAGCAGTGAGCGGTGGTGGTGCTTGTGGAAAGCGGTGGTGGTATATGGAAGTAAGCGTGGGCACCGGGGCAAAATTGGGCGAAACTAGGCGGAAATGGACGCGGTGGATGGAGTTGCTGCTGCCAGGGGCCGGATGTCTGGGCCAGAGGCTGGATGTCCGGTGGACACGGGCGGATGCCCGGGCTCCTGGATCGGGGACGAACACGATGAACTCCACGGGAAAAAGGGCAACTCCGGGGCAAAATTCACACGAATTGGTGGATGGAAATCGCGAGAGAGATGGGGAAAAGCCAGATCCAGTCGATGCAAAGCAGATCCGTGGATCAAATCCAACAAAACTTCATCACACCAACAAATCACAAAAAAAAATGGGGCTATTTTTGGTGGGGAGTTTTCGGATTTAGGACGAAAACAACAAAATCAAGCTAGAAAACACGCGGTAGGGGCTCCAACAACGTGATCAACGTGGCTCATGATACCAAGATGATGTAGGGCGAAACCCTAGGGGCCGATCTTTCACGTTTGGAGAGGATCCTACGAGGACCATGAAGAACGCGCGGAAGAACACAGGGGAAATCACGGGGGGGGGGGGATAAGAGAAACACTCAACCGACATGAATATGATAAGACAAGTGCTAGATCATCGAGGCACAAAGTAACGCGAGACCCAAAGTCAACAAAGGACGATACAAGGGTAGTTGTTCTTCTCCGTGAGGAGGTCTTGATTGTCTTCTCCGTGTGGAGGTCTTGAATCCGGGTGGATCTTCTCCGAAGAGGTGCGGTCCCTCACGAGGAGTAGATCCGATCGGATGAGCATGCTCTATCTCAAATGAGCTAAACCAATGCTAACCCTATAACATAGGTGGAGGGGGAGTATATATAGTCTACTGGGTGGAGGGGTACATGGGCCATGGCCCGGAGGCGTTGCACGCAGGCATGAGGGGGCTGGATGTCCGGGCGCTCGCGACGGGCCGGATGTCTGGGCTCTCGCGACGGATGTCCGGGCTGGTGGAGTTGGCCCTGCGGCTCTCTGGATGGACAGGGCCAGATGTCCGGGCGGAGGGGCCGGATGTACGGTGCTTCAGGAGGGGCCAGATGTCCGGGGTGGCGGCCGGATGTCCTGGTTGTCGGGGCAGCCTTCTCTGCTCCGTGGATGGCGCCTCCGGATGTCTAGGCTGGAGGCCGGATTTCCGATGAGGATGGTCGGATGTTCGGGCTGGACGCCAGATGTCCGGGCCCTGTAGCTTCTGTTGCATTCTCCTGGCCATGTAGATCTCCAGGGGCCGGATGTCCGGGGCCATGGCCGGATGTGCGGTGCCTGGAGGCTGTTCTCGCCTTCTTCCGTGGACTTGGGGTCTTGACCATCTTCCTGTACATCCTCGGGAGGGTCCTCTTGGTACCTAATCATGCACAACATCCCTGATTTAGGTAGTAACCATGTCTCGTGAGGATCATATGAGATATCACTAAGGAGAGAAGTCACCTCGGTCTCGAAAGCTCTTGCTCTTGCTCTTGTCATGGGTCCTCTTGGTGCTTGGTGAGACGATGGTAGATCCATGGGGATGATCGAAGGATGCTCCGCATCATGTACACTACCCTCCGAAGTCTGGAGACCACCCGAGCAGGAGCCACCGAGCCGCCCGTGGCCATCGTCTTCAAGTCCGGCCCTCCTCTGTTTTCCGGTGAGCCATCCCCGTTCGTCTGATCTAACTTGGACAGCCCATATTAGATCATGTTCCATTTTTTCTTCTTCTTCGAATCAGTATGCACTAAATAGCGGCCGACCATCGTTTAAGCCCAGCAGCAAACACCATCTGGCCACTCACGTCACGCCACCTGGCAACGCCACAGCAGCCACGGCAGTTCTTCCCAGAACGTTATTGTGGCGTAATTTTTCTTTGCAGATTCCATATAGATTTTTCATTTAGGTATATCTTGAGATCTGTAACTTCAAATTCATCGATTCTTTTTCCTATGTACTGGTGATGACCAGGAGAATCCTGTAGCACATAAGTTTCAGAATTTTTGCACTGTTTAAATTCGAATTTATTCAAATTTGAATTCAACCTTCCGGAGGCCATATCTTTTAAACCATTAATCCAAATTAGTTGATTCTTTTTGCATTGTGATCCTACTAGCATGTACATAATATATACCTACTGATATGTTCTGTTATTTGAGTTTTATTTGAATTCCTTGATGTTGGCTTTATTATGATTGTTATGTGAGTACGGTTTATTTATCGGTGCCTTCGTTATGGTATAGATTGTCCGGAGTGTGAAGTGGATCAGAATTAAGCATTAGTGTACTTCAGCACCGTTCAAGGCAAGTTACACTTTTTGATTTTGCTCATCCTATATTCTGCCATGCATGTGTGATTTTTATGCTATGATATGTGCTTGGTTTGATCTATATGTTCTTTGTTGTCATATTCTGATATTGATTGTATTATGTGATGGTGTGATCAACTAGATATGGTAGATGTCGGCATGTGGTGAGTGATCCATGAAAGTGGTGAGTGTTTATAGCCGTAGGCTCGGGATTATTAACCAGATAAATGTGTCACTGGCAGAGCGCTCTATTGTCCCTAGAGAATGCGCCATTGACAGAGCACATTTGAGGCGAGGTTTAGTTTTCGGAACATAAATCAGGTGAATGCGTCCTTGGTAGAGCGCTCTATTGTTCCTAGAGAATGCGCCACTGACAGAGTGCACTTCAGAGATACTTCTAAAGTTCTTGTCATGTTTATTTAGAATCTTTGGGGTTATCTTGGGCGAGTAAATTAGAGACGATTGTGAGTTCAGGTAGTGGAGGTAGGTGAAGACTTTCTTCTCCAAATTAACTTGAGTGTTTTGTTTGTCATACTTTACTTGTGCATGTAGGTTTGCTATATAATATTGTGTGATTTGCTAATACAATCAATGTAACGACTAGAACCTAATAAGATTCGATGTCTCTGTGCTCACTATGCTAGTCCCTGGATCGACTCGCTAGCACACACAGTACATATGAATATCAAATAACAAGTGCATCATTTACTATAACGTATGATCCAAAATTTATAAAGTATTACAAACTCATAGCACATAGCTAACTTTATTCAATAATAACAGCGGAAATGTAACTTAATAGACGATGAGTCTCATCAATGCCCACTGGCGAAAATGTTGAGTAGAGACTCGCGACCCTACTGTATCTCAATGATCATCTGAAAATTTGGCAACATGATAAGTTGTAGCCACAAGGGTCAATACATTGAATGTATTGGCAAATCACACAATATGATATAGCAAACCTACATCCACAAGTAAAGTATGACAAACAAAACACTCAAGTTAATTTGGAGAAGAAAGTCTTGACCTACCCCCACTACCTGAACTCACAGTCGTCTCTAATTTACTCGCCCAAGATAACCCCAAGTATTCTAAATAAACATGACAAGAACTTCAAAAGTATCTCCCAAGTGCGCTCTGTCACTGGCGCATTCTCTAGGAACAATAGATTGCTCTGCCAAGGACGCATTCACCTGATTTATGTTTCGAAAACTAAAGCTCGCCTCAAGTGCGCTCTGTCAATGGTGCATTCTCTAGGGACAATAGAGTGCTCTGCCAGTGACGCATTCACCTTGTTAATAATCCCGAGCCTACGGCTATAAACACTCACCACTTTCATGGATCACTCGACACATGCCCACGTCTACCATAACAAGTTGATCACACCATCACATAATACAATCAAAATCAGAATATGACAACAAAGAACATACAGATCAAACCAAGCACATATCATAGCATAAAAATCACACATACATAGCAGAATATAGGATGAGCAAAATCAAAAAGTGTAACTTGCCTTGAACGATGTTGAAGTACTCTAATGCTTAATTCTGATCCACTTCACCATAACGAAGGCACCGATAAAAAAACTGTACTCACATAACAATCATAATAAAGCCAACATCAAGGAATTCAAATAAAACTCGAATAACAAAACATATCAGTAGGTATATATTATGTACATGCTAGTAGGATCACAATGCAAAAAGAATCAACTAATTTGGACAACGGTTTAAAAGATATGGCCTCCGAAAGGTTGAATTCAAATTTGAATAAATTCAAATTTAAACAGTGCAAAAATTGTGAAACTTGTGTGCTACAGGATTCTACTGGTCATTACCAGTCCACAGGAAAAAGAATCAATGAAGTTGAAGTTACGGATCTCAAGATAAGATGTCGGAGGGAAACGACAACTATGGGATCAAAAGAATCCCTACTACGGTTGCGGGGCGCTGGGTGGTGTGGAGAGCAGGATCAACAATCACTACGAGCACGCGGATCGTTTACCCAGGTTCGAGCCGCAGAGATGTGTAATACCCTAGTCCTTCTTTGATGTGTGTATTTGTGTTCTTGAGGTTCTTGAAGTAGTTACAATGAGCGTAACTTGTCCAAAAGTCCGAATCCCCCTCTTGGATGCCTCGGGCCTCCTTTTATAGGCAAGGGGATCGCCACAGTGGCACACAGGAGGTGGCATCGGGGTACTGTGGTTAAGCCTATCGCTAGCTATTACGGGACAAGGTGAATTTAATGCGCCCCTGACGTGTCCCCTCCACTTTCGCGTGGCCTCGCCCTGCTCCGACACGCGCCTTGGCCAGCGAGGCGGTCAGTGCCATGTAGGCTGGTAGGCTGCTGAGGAGGCGTGGTGGCGGGGCCTTCATGAAGATTTGCATGCCACCACGTAGGCATGCGCTGAGTTGGCTGAGGAGCCTTGTGCTGACACGCAGGTGCCTGCCCAGCTGGTGGGCTGGCGGCTGCATGGGAGCGGTGGCAGGAACCTGGCGAGCACGGGCCTGGACGCGGCCTCGCGGATGTCCTCAGCAAGGGTCTTGCCGCGGCGTTGCGGTCGTCCCCAGCAAGGATCTTGCTGGGGGTCTTGCGGGTCTCCACGGTTAGGGTCTCGCCGAGGTTCGTCGTCTTCTACTCTTCTGATTTGAGGTGTTCCTTGTCTTCACAAAGATCTGCATGCCACCATGGAAGCGCCTCCCGAGCCTATGTTCCAACGTGGTCGGTAACGCTGGAGAAACTAGGGCCCAAGGGTGGTGCGTCCTGCTGGCGTCAGGTAGGCTGCCCCGGCAAGGGCCTTGCCGGGGTCATGGGGCTGCCCCGATAAGAACCTTGCCGGGGGAAACCACTTTGCCTTCTGGCTCTTTATGCTTCTGTCTTGGCATTGCTTTGGCCATCCCGTGGCTTTGATTCCCTGTCCCTGCCCTATTTAAGTGTGGCCGTCCGCGCGGTTCTGACTGCCCGTGCACGAATAAGGGGTTCAAAAGAGCGCCCCTATTTTAGTACACCGACAGGAGCCCCCGGGCTTGGGCCACACATAAGCGAGACACTTTGTTGGGCCAGGCCCAGAATAGTGCGCGGGCAGGCGGGGTGGTTTTTACCGCGGTAATTTTCCGTCCGCTGCGCTTCCCCACGTCGACCGTTGAACGTGCGATGTGGGGGTCGTGCGTGACGTGGGGGGCATGCGTGGGGCGGTCGCAGCAGGCATGCGTCACATCGCATTAAATGGGAAAAGAGGCGGCCCACGTCTTCCCCATAAAAAGGAATAACCGCGGGCGCGCGGCTCATTTACCCCATGTGCTTTCCCCAATCTCGCCATCGCCGTCCCCATCTTCTTGTTCCTCAAGCTCTTGTTTGCTGCTGCTGTGCTTCCTGCTGCCTCCAACCCCTCGCTCCCTTCCCAACCACTATGGTGCCTAAATCCGTTAAGGGTAAGGGCGTGGCCAAGGACACGAGGGAGAAGGAGATGCCGGAGAGCGAGGCGGCGGCGCGGTGGGCGCAGGCCGCCTATTTCGTCCCGTCGACTGTTGATGCCCTCGAGCTCATGGACTACTACAAGCCATTGTGGGGGGCAGCGATGTCGGCGCACCCTGCCAGGCGCGCCCTCCCCACGGCTTGCAAGAAGGGCGGCCAGAAATGGTACTCATTTTTCGTCGACTTTTTCTTGTGCGGGCTTTGCCCCCCTCTTTCTGACTTCTTCAACGATATCATGCACACTTTTGGCTTCCACCTGCTGGATCTTACACCAAATGTCGTGGCGTATCTGGTGTATTTCGCCCATCTTTGCGAGGGTTTCGCTGGAGTGGTGCCGAGCACGGCGCTCTTCTGCCATTACTTTTACCCCCGCGTCCAGCCTGGGGGCGCCCTTTCTGGAACCGTCGCCTGGATCCCAAGGAGCCAGGAGAAAGGCGCGTATCCGGTAGGTGCCGTGAAGGAAAGATGGGAGGAATGGCGGGCTCGGTGGTGTTGGGTCGTGGAGGAGAACCCACCAGAGTTTTGTCGGGGCGTTCATCATGAGCCACTGCCCCATGGCGCGGACTGGGGTAACCTCGACCTCGATGACAAGAAGTTTTCGATTGCCACCGCCAGGATCTGCCGCCTCACCGAGGCCGGGCTTACCCTCAAGATGATCGCTGCGGATTTCATCTGCCACCGAATCGCTCCACTACACAAGAAGGGGAGGCTGGCCTGGGATTATAGGAACGCGGCCGACATCATGAGGCTCCGCACCGGCCTGCAGAACAACTTCACGGTGCTGGGGCACTCCTGGTATTGCCAGAGGCTCTTCCAGCTCAAGGAGTTAGCCGACGGCAGGGTGGAGATGACCGGCAAGGCTGAGAAGTCCGGCAAGGTCGTCAAGGGGCCTTTGTTCGGGCTACCGCCGGAAGTCGTCCCGTTGAGAAACAACTCCCGGTAGGCCGAAATCCTGGCCATGATGCCTCCCTTCAACGCGCATGGCCTCGATCTGGCCTGGGTCGAGACCCCGGCATGAGGTGGAGGCGTTCTTCGCCAATTTGATCGAAGAACTCGACCACGACAAACCGTGGCTCATCCAGGACACCACTCAGGAGGAGCCGAACTACATTACCGCCAGGGCGATGGAGGCGGAGCTCGCCAGGCTTGTCGGCGAAGCCGGCGGCGTGGAGAATGAGGCCGCCGTGGCCACAGAGGAGGAGGAGCTCACCGCGTGGGTGAAGTCCGTCAAGGAGGCGGGCAGTGCCAGCACCGAGGCCCCTCCTACCGAGGGCATGGGCGAAGGGTCATCCAAGGAGGAGGCTGAGGCCGGCGAGCCCCCGGCTATGTAGAAGAGGCGCGTCCTGCGTCGGGCCAGCTCTCGCGAGCCGGTTTAGTCTGGCAAGGCCGTGGCCGGCAAGGGGCCCCGACAGGGGCCGCGCGCGTGACAAGGGTTGCGGCGGCGAAGACGGAGGCCGCGGCGGCGAAGAAGAAGACCGCGGTGGGGAAGAAGAAGACGTCCGCCTCTTCTTCATCCAAACGCTTCCGGACTCCTTCACCTCCCCCTCGCTCCGCAGGCGCCGGCACAGACATCGGCTTTGACTTCTCGTCCCTCAGCCCGAGGGGGAAGAGGAAGGCAGCAGAGGAGGAGGGGGAGGACGAGTAAGCGCTCTGCCCCTCGCTGCTTGCTTCCTTACAAATCATGCCGCCCTCCTTGATTTTACTTGTTCTTGAAGGGAGACGGAAACGCTGGCCCAGCGGGCAGCAAAGAGGGCCAAAGCCTCAACGGGCAGCCCGCCCCCGCTGGGTACTGCAAAGGCACCGTCGGTGGTGGAGAGCAGCCCGGACAGCAGCCCGCGGCGTAGCCCTGGCTCAGCCCCCAGCGTAAGTTCACCATCCACCCTTTGTTAACGCTTGCCGGGGCCCGATTCCCTTGTCGTTGACCTTGCCGCGGTTTGCAGGAGAAGGACGGTAGCAGGAGGAGCCACCAAGGGCCTCCCTCACCACACCGCCTCCATCAACCACACCGCCCCGAGGGGCGTCCCTGGCAAGGGTGCCAGATACCGAGCCCATGTGCACGGAGGAGGAGGTAGACTTGGGCACTAGCGGCTCCACACCGACAGCAGACATTGGCGGGGAGGGGGCCACATCTTCCCAGCCTGGAATGGGTGAGTCATTTGTTCTCCCTTGCTTTTCTTTCTTTTCTCTTGAACCTTGGCTTTGGCCCAGCCTTATTTCCTCCTTTGGTGTCCAGGTCCCCCCCGGCGGACCAGGGGGACACCCACACCGTCATCGAGGAGGTTGCCGCGGACGTCGTGGCTGAGGCTGAGAAGGTCTCCACCAAGGAGGCCGCCGAGACCGCGGCCGAGGATGCTGCCCAGGGTCTTGTCGGGGAGACTGGCGAGGGCGCCGCCGAGGAGGCCGGCAAGGGCGCTACTGAGGAGGAGGCCGGCAAGGCCCCTGCCGAGAAGGAGACCGGCAAGGCCTCTGCCGAGGAAGAGGTGGTTGATGACCAACCCTCCTCGTCCGTTGCCTCCGGCTCAGGCAAGTACCTGAAGGTGAGCGACGACGTGTTCGTTCACCTCCCAGGGTCGGCAAGCACCAGGGCGCCGACCAAAGGGGAGGTGTTCGACGATGAAGTGCTCACCGCCGCCGGGCTTGAGGTCGTCGACGAGCCAAGCGCTGGTAGCGGCACCCAAGAGGAGCGGCTCCTCCAGGCCATGAGTGCCAGCTTCAACAAGCTTCAGGCGCTCCACCGCGCCCGACTGGACAAGGTGAAGTCTAAGGAGGCGGTGGCGCACAAGGTGGAAGCAGACCTTGCAGAGCGCGTCGCCGAAGCGCAGGCTTGGTTCCGCCAGGCCCACAAGGAGCTGAAGGCCGCCCAAGACCAACTAGCGCAGCGTGACCTGGAACTCCTCCTGAAGTAGTCCGACCTTCAGAAGGCCCGGGAAGAAGCGAGGGAGGAGGCCTCCAAGACCGAGGCCATCCGGTCTCTGCGCGAGGCCGAGCTGAACTCCCAGGAAGAGGACCTTGCCGATCGCGAAGCAAAGCTTGCTGTCGTACTCCGCGGCAAGGATGAGGAGGTCGAAAAGCTTTCTGTGGCGTGGACCCAAGAGCTGGAGCACAAGCACAAATAGACACTTGATGCCCGGGCCCTGGCCCACAGCAACAAGGTGAAGGAGCTGGAGGTGGAGCGGGATGGCCTCAAGGCCAGGGCCGATTAGCTGGTGAAGGAGAGGGATTCGTCCCGCCGCACCTTGTTGGAGGCGCAGGACGAAAACCTGGCCAAGGCCTAGAGGCTCTCCCGTGCCAACAACTCCATCGAAGACGTGAAGCAAAAGCTGGAGGGTCTTGAGAAGACGCTCACGGAGGCCACAGCCTGGGAGGGAGCCCTGACCAAGACCCTAGCAGAGGAGAGGCAGTAGCGGAGGAACGACGCCGCCAATCACGCAGATCATGTGAAGGGCGACAAAATATGGACTGACCGCCTTGCCGACATCGCCAACAGGATCACCAAGCAGCTGGCCGACATGAAGATGCCGGAGGTGAGGTATGCCCCGGAGCCGGGCACGAGCCCCCACGCCAAGCTAACCTTGTTCTTCAAGGGTGTCCTTGGTGCCCTGGAGCAGTTCGACTCCAACCGGGCGAGCTCCCTGGCCAACGAGCCCCGGATGATTTGCCAGGGTGCCATGACCAAGGTTCTCACCAAGCTAGCATTCTGGAACCCCGACCTCGACTTCGACGCCACGCTGGACAACTTGCCGGGTGATGCAGACCTCTCGGGGGTCAAGGAGCACATCGATTCCATCATCAGCCGCATCGGTGGAATCTAGAGCTTGGAGGGCCAGCACCGGGACTAGGCGCCCGTTTCTTGTTACCACGCAGGTTCATGACCAAGACAATTCATATCTTTAGTTAGAACCGCAGCAACAATTGATGTAATATAACTCTGCAGTACTTTAAATTTGATGCATGTTATTTCCCTGTTTAACTTTTCTCTGTACGTCCACCCTACGCTTACTGGGTAGGCTTGCCGGTGCGTAAACCCAAACCGCTGCGCTTCAAAGGATGGATCCATTAGTGGCCGGCGGGGCGTGCTTGCCGCCGTGCAAACCACCTTGCTATTTTCAGCGCGACTGCTCGAATTGCCGAGTGGACTCGAGGTAGAGTGAGAGCGTTGCTGATAGTGGAAGGCCACCCTGCCGCTCTCGACGTAGCCGCTCAATCCATTGAGCGGACTTGAAACAGACCAAGAGCGTTGCCGATAACGGAAGGTCCCCACTGCGTGCAGGTTTCCCATACAGAGAAAAGATCTCTGAGGAAGATAACCTTATATAAAAAGAAATTATTCGAAGTTTTTGCATGACTTAGCTTCTTTTTGTCGTCGTGCGAGTGCTCGCCGCATCCGCCGATGGGGCTGCTCGCCTGGTCGCCTTCTTCCTCGGAAGCCATGGCGATTCAGAGCTGTGCTACTGGCTGCAAAACCAGATGCTCACTACTGCTCCCCCTACCTAGCGCACCAAAGATGTCGGTGGGAAACAACACCTATGGGATCACAAGAATCCCTACTACGGTTGCGGGGCGTTGGGTGGTGAGGAGAGCAGGATCAGTAGTCAGTACGAGCACGTGGATAGTTTACCCAGGTTTGGGCGGCAGAGATGCATAATACTCTAGTCCTGCTTTGATGTGTGTATTTGTGTTCTTGAGGTTCTTGAACTAGCTAAAATGGGCGTAACTTGTCCAAAAGTCCAAATCCCCCTCCTGGATGCCCCGGGCCTCCTTTTATAGGCAAGAGGATCGCCACAGTGGCACATAGGAGGTGGCATCGGGGTACTGTGGTTAAGCCTATCACTAGCTTTTACGGGACAATGTGCATTTTATGTGCCCCTGACGTGTCCCCTCCACTTTACCGCTGCCTTGCCCTGCTCTGACGTGCGCCTGGGCCAGCGAGGCGGTCAGTGCCATGTAGGCTGGCAGGCTGCTGAGGTGGCGCGGAGGCGGGGCCTTCACGAATATTTGCATGCCACCACGTAGGCATGCGCTGAGTTGGCTGAGGGGCCTTGTGCTGACACGCAGGTGCCTGCCCAACTGGTGGGCTGGCAGCTGCATGGGAGTGGTGGCAGGAACCTGGCGGGTGCGGGCCCGGCCGCGGCCTCGCGGATGTCCTCGGCAAGGGCCCTACCAGGGCCCCGGCAAGGGTCTTGCCGCGGTGTTGCGGTCGTCCCCGGCAAGGATCTTGCCGGGGGTCTTGTTGGTCTCCTCGGTGAGGGTCTCCCCGAGGTTCGTCATCTTCTACTCTTCTGATTTGAGGTGTTCCTTGTCTTTACAAAGATCTGCATGTCACCATGGAAGCGCCTCCCGAGCCTATGTTCCAATGTGGTCGGTGATGCTGGAGAAACTGGGGCCCAAGGGTGGTGCGTCATGCTGGCGTCAGGTAGGCTGCCCCGGCAAGGGCCTTGCCGGGGTCGTGGGGGCTGCCCCGGCAAGAACCTTGCCGGGGGAAACCACTTTGCCTTCTGGCTCTTTATGCTTCTATCTTGCCTTTGCTTTGGCCGTCCCGTGGCTTTGATTCCCTGTCCCTGCCCTGCTTAAGTGTGGCCGTCCGCGCGGCTCTTACTGCCCCATGCACGAATAAGGGGTACAAAAGAGCACCCTATTTTAGTACACCGACATATACCTAAATGAAAAATCTATATGGAATCTGCAAAGAAAAATTATGCCATAATAACGTTCTGGAAAGAACTGCCATGGCTGTTGTGGCATTGCCATGTGGCGCGACATGAGTGGCCAGATGGTGTGTGCTGCTGGGCTTAAACAATGGTCGGCCGCTATTTAGTGCATACTGCTTCGAAGAAGAAGAAAAATGGAACATGATCTAGTCTGGGTTGTCCAAGATAGATCAGACGGACGGGAATGGCTCACCGGAAAATAGAGGATGGCCAGACTTGAAGACGATGGCCACAGACGGCTCGGTGGTTCTTGCTCCGTTGGTCTCCAGACTCCGGAGGGTAGCATACGGGGCATGGAGCTCTGCTGCGGTCTCGAATACGTCCTCAATGGTGTCGGTGGAGAGCGGGAACGACGGTAGAGGGTGGCTGGAGCTCGGGCGGTGGGCGATCTGCTCCTGGTTGAGGTTGCAGTGCTCGGTTCGGTGAAACCCCTGCATAACTAAGAGGTGAGGTCGAGAAAGGAGCTCGAGGCGATCAATAATAGGTTAACAGAGGTGTTGGAAACCGATGGTGGCGACGAAACGCATCAGCAGAAGCTTTAGGCAGTGACAGTCTCCGGCAAGATCGGGATGATGCCCTAGGGTATGGGAAGATGGATTTTTTGGCAAAACTCACAAGAGGAGGGGTTTGAGATTGTTTATACAGAGTCTTGTGTCCTCGAGGAGCCAAGGTTTGATCGAATCGATTGATCCGACAGAGGTTTGATTCGACAGCTATAGTGTCAGGGAAGAACACGAACGAGGGACAGAGATGACATACGGGACCCAGTGTCAGCGGCAGAGAGGAGAAAAGAGAATAAAACAAATAGGAAAGGCTGTGGAGTGGGCTGCGACTGTGCGGGGAAATGGGCCGGCCTGCTAGCTGCTTAGCTGCATCGCATGCGCGGGCAAGGTAAGGGAGTTTGGCTACGGCATTGCAGACCGACTGCGCAGTAAAAGCTAGCTATTAACATTACTATATACAGATCATATACTTGGCTACAATAAAATACCTAAAGACTTCCTAAAATAAAATAGCACATCATACAATAAAATATTAATGCTAATATATAAGACAATGAACATTTTATCAACACAAATTCATTTAAAAAAACATTTATGCAATACAAGCATATAAAGATCATTATAACAACTATAAAATAAATTTGAGTTTCCACAAAGCCAAGATAATTTAGGTAGACACTAGAATATATTCTTAGTGTTTTCCAAATATAACTAATAGGGGAGAAGTCATATTATCTTCACTCCAAATATATTGCCTTGAGTCGGAAAACACTTCAAATATTCAGAACATTCTAATATGAATAGAAATCATGATGAAAAAGAATGATCCTATTAACAGACCAAATTTGAAAATTTGGGATGTTACATAGTGTTCCTTGGGAGGATATATCTATGGACTTTGTTTTAGGTTTACCTCGAACAAAGAAGGGGAGGGATAGCATATTTGTTGTCATGGATAGATTCTCGAAAATGGCACACTTTATAACATGTCATAAAAGCGATGATGATGTTAATGTTGCTGATTTGTTCTTTTGTGAAACTATTCGCTTGCATGGTGTGCCAAATACTATTGTTTTTGATCGTGATACTAAATTTCTTAGCCACTTTTGGAGATCTTTATGGGCTAAATTGGGGACTAAACTGCTTTTTAGTACTACTTCTCACCCCCAAACTGATGGACAAACTGAAGTAGTCAATAGAACATTGTCTACTATGCTTAGGGCTGTTTTGAAGAATAATATGAAAATGTGGGAAGAATGCTTGCCTCATATTGAATTTTCTTATAATCGTTAATTGCACTCTACTACTAAGATGTACCCTTTTGAAATTGTGTATGGTTTCCTACCTCGTGCACCTATTGATTTGTTGCCTCTTCCATCTTCAGAGAAGGTAAATTTTGATGCTAAACAACATGCTGAATTGATTTTAAAACTGCATGGGTTAACTAAGGAAAACATTGAGCATATGAATTCTAAATATAAACTTGCTGGAGATAAGGGTAGAAAACATGTTGTGTTTGCACCTTGAGATCTTGTTTGGTTACTCAGGGAGTCCTGGATTAGGAGGTGTCCGGATGGCCAGACTATGACCTTTGGCCGGACTCCCGGACTATGAAGATACAAGATTGAAGACTTCGTCCCGTGTCCGGATAGGGACTTTCCTTGGCATGGAAGGCAAGCTTGGCGACACGGTATGAAGATCTCCTCCCATTGTAACCGACTCTGTGTAACCCTAGCCCTCTCCGGTGTCTATATAAACCGGAGAGTTTTAGTCCGTAGGACGAACAACAATCATACCATAGGCTAGCTTCTAGGGTTTAGCCTCTCTGATCTCGTGGTAGATCAACTCTTGTAATACCCATACCATCAATATTAATCAAGCAGGAGTAGGGTTTTACCTCCACCGAGTGGGCCTGAACCTGGGTAAAAACATCGTGTCCCTTGTCTCCTGTTACCATCCGCCTAGACGCACAGTTCGGGATCCCCTACCCGAGATCCGTCGGTTTTGACACCGACATTGGTGCTTTCATTGAGAGTTCCTCTGTGTCATCGCCTTTAGGCCCGATGGCTTCTTCGATCATCAACCACGACGCGGTCCAGGGCGAGACTTTTCTCCCCGGTCAGATCTTCGTATTCGGCGGCTTTGCACTGCGGGCCAACTCGTTTGGCCACCTGGAGCAGATCAAAAGCTATGCCCCTGGCCATCAGGTCAGGTTTGGAAGCTTAAACTACACGGCCGACATTCGCGGGGACTTGATCTTCGACGGATTCGAGCCACGGTCGAGTGCGCCACACTGTCTCGATGGGCATTGTCGGTGTCAAAACCGGCGGATCTCGGGTAGGGGGTCCCGAACTGTGCGTCTAGGCGGATGGTAACAGGAGACAAGGGACACGATGTTTTACCCACGTTCGGGCCCTCTTGATGGAGGTAAAACCCTACGTCCTGCTTGATTGATATTGATGATGTGGGTATTACAAGAGTAGATCTACCACGAGATCAAGGAGGCTAAACCCTAGAAGCTAGTCTATGGTATGATTGTTGTTCGTCCTATGTACTAAAGCCATCTGGTTTATATAGACACCGGAGAGGGCTAGGGTTACACAGAGTCGGTTACAATGGTAGGAGATCTACATATCCGTATCGCCAAGCTTGCCTTCCACGCCAAGGAAAGTCCCATCCGGACACGGGACGAAGTCTTCAATCTTGTATCTTCATAGTCTTGGAGTCCGGCTGATGATGATAGTCCGGCTATCCGGACACCCCCTAGTCCAGGACTCCCTCAGTAGCCCTCGAACCAGGCTTCAATGATGACGAGTCCGGTGCGTATATTGTCTTCGGCGTTTGCAAGGCGGGTTCTCCTCCATATTCCATGTGTTTGCCGAATAGTGTCCGGTTTCCTTATAAATGTTGCGCTCCTTGGCTTCCACGTCCAATAATGGCCCTCTTCCACGTGTCGTATGAATGCGAAAAGCCAGGGTATTTTTACATTTTACCCCCCTAGCTGCGCGAATAAGCCGCCTATAAGAGAGGCGAGGATCCAGATCCGAATCACACCATCCTCCTTCCGCAAGTACTCATCGAAGCGCATCTGACAAAAATCCATTCCAACATGGACAGTCGACGCGGCTCCTCCTCTCGCGCTCCCAGTCCTCAGCCAGGAGATTGGAGGAGATGTTCAGTCCCGCATAGCGAGTTAGTGACGCTCCAAGCAGAGGGATACCTTCCCCCAGCCTTTATGGTTCCGGTTCGAGCCGGACTGGCCACCTACAAGGGTGGGAAGCAGGCGGAGAGCGTCCCCAATCCCTCCAAAGGAGAGCGGGTATGCTTCGTCCCCTACCTAATAAGGGGACTCGGATTTCCCATACATCCGTTTCTCCGGGGGCTCCTGGAGTTCTATGGACTCCAACTTCACCACCTCACACCTGCCTCCATCTTGCACATCGCGGGCTTTGTAGCTCTTTGCGAGCTGTTCTTGGGCATCGAGCCCCATTTTGCGCTGTGGAAGAGATTGTTTTGCCTCGTACCCCGTTCTCACGAGGGGTCGATATATCAAGTGGGCGGAGCCGAAATATGGCGCATCGCCGGGACCGGATATCTATCCGGAACCCCGAAGAAGGCGTCCGAAGACTGGCCTTCGGAGTGGTTCTATATGGAAGACGCCCCGCTGCCGGATCCAGTTCGGATCGGCCTCCCGGAGTTTAGCAACGCTCCTCTGAAGAAACGCCTGAGTTGGCGCCCGCGGAGCCCTCAACGGGAAGATGATAGGAGCGTCCAATATCTGATGGGCCGGATAAGGTTACTGGCCCATTCCGGATTGACCATGATTGGAGTCATGGCCACATGCATTATGCGAGGGGTGCAGCCGCTCCAATATAGGGGCCACCCCATGTGGGATTTCAACGGGGAGAATGACGCCACCCGTCATGGCCGCAAGGGGCCGGGATCGGCCGCCGATCTGGTGAAGATCCTGTCCGGCTTGTACAAGGGGGAGAAGGAGGACTTCCTCCGCACGAGTCCATTGAATGGATTCTCCATGAATAACCCTCGGAGCTGGGTAAGCGGACGTTTATATATCCGATCCGTGCTTTCAAAGATAAGTGTCTTACTTTATGATTTCGACGCAGGAACTGCGCCGGGATGTGGAGGGCATAGAGAGCCCGACTCCACAACCCGAGGATCCGGGAAGATCCCTTGATCCGGCCTCCGGGGAGGATCCGGACATAATGGTGGAACTGATTGACGGGGTGTTCCACCAACTCAGCATAGACAATGCTCTAGTCGCCATTACGGCTGACTACCCCGGTTTATCTCCGGCTTCCCAGGTGAGTACGACCGAAGTCCTGACACCATTACTTTTTTAATGCTTATTTCTGACCACCGTGTACCAACGGTGCTTCGCAGGAGGTGCCTTTACGGCGGGAAGCCGAGCCCGCGGCGACTGACCAACCAGGGTCAGTGCGGCCCAGCAGGCGGAAGAGGAGTGTGGCACGAATCGAAATGTCGCCGCAAAGGTATGGCGCACCATTGTCTTAAGGGAAAGACTCCTGGGAGGTATATTAATGCTCATGATTCTTCCAGGAGAAAGAGCGCTCGCCGGACTGTGCCCGGAGAGGTTGCCAACCAAGCCTCCGCCAGCCAGGCTCCAACACCTGGTCCGGAGGGGGAGGCGAGCGCAAGGCGCGAGCCGGATGCTCCTCCAACGGAGGATGCCGACAGGTTGTCCGCCACCAGGTCTGAGGTGGAGAGCGCCATGAATCACAAGCGCCGTCGGACAGTTCTTCGTGACGCGTGTTTCTTCCCAGAGGCATTGAATGCCTTTAATGCGGGAGACGTGCACCTCCGTGCTGCTCAAGATGGTTTAACCAGAGCCACGGAGCAGTATGTGAAAGACATACGGGTGAGGAATTTTAATAGTTATATATGCCAGTAGCCCCCGAGACTTAAAATAGTTAAACTAACTGATTTAAGGATCATTTGTTATGCAGGATCTTACGGAGAAGAATACCCACCTGTCCCAGGAGCTTCAAGAATGCAAGGCCCAACTTGAGGCCGCACTAGCCGCCGCCGGGGGAGCCACAGAGACCCCCTCTGGTAATACATATTTCGAAAAGATAAGTAGTTTATGAAGTGCGGCGTGTGCGTTTAGTCTGACAATAATATTGCAGAGGGTGCCGGACTAGATCCGGACAAGCAACATCTGCTGCGCCAGCTGAAGGCCGGCGAGAAGGTGCTTATGAGGGTGCAGCAGGAGAGGAACAAACTCCAAGATGCCAACACCCAGCTGGGCGAAGAACTAAAAGATGTTCGGGTCCAGCTGTCTAACTCCGTAAAGGAGAATCGGCGGCTTCGTCGCGGCATTTACAGTAAGTGCTTGAGCAAACTCTTTTGAAAAGAAGAGTTCGGCGAGGAAGTCGATTGACAGAAATGTGTCTGTAGGTGTGCTCACGGGTCGTCCGGCGGAGGAAATGCCTGGTTCCACGGGTGACCTTCTTCCCGAGCTGCTGCAACTGCACGAACATGTCCGGCAGGCGATGAGCGGCGTCGTTCAGGCCTTATGGCCTTCCGTCTCCCTACCCGAGGGTCTTGGAGGGCTTGCTGAGAAGCTTCAGGGAGTACGGCAGCGCTTCCGTCTGTGGAAGATATCGGCCTGCCGTCAAGGCGCCAGGGAGGCCTGGGCCATGGTGAAGACGCGGTACACGAAGGCTGATCCAAACCACATGGCCGAGGTCGGACCTGTGGGGCCCGATGGGAAGGAGATCCCTGTGAGCCTGATGTACGGCCAAGTAGAGTTGGCCGCGAAATATTCCCAACGGGACTGTAAACTAGACAGCCTGTTAGATGGGATTGAAGAGGAGTACAATCAGTCAGTTTGACGATGTAATTGAAAATGACATGTAAAATGCCTTCTAGCCGGATTGTAGATCGTTTGTCTTTGCGGACCTTTTCGCTTCAACCTCGGGACCCAACAGTCCGGAGTGTGTCCGAATACCCTCACGGTTATACAAAAACCGGGGCATGCATGGAGACCAGGCGTAGGGGTCATAAGTGCTTTATCAGACAAGTGCCCAACTAGCTATGTTATATTACATGGTTAGTAAGAAACATCTTCCAGGGAGAATAGTTCCGTTAGGGGTTCCTTTCCCTGGGAGGCATGCCCTAAAGTGCATGTCCGGACTGCGAAAAGAGCAGAAAAAGCATCTGGGGGCAGATAAATAAATAAGTAATAAATCATCTTTCAAGTCACCGACCGAATATTCCCTTAAGAACGCTAGCCTTCGGCTTCACCCAGTCTGAGGTACACATCCGGCTGACCCGGCAGTAACAATCGCAGAGGTGCTCCCTTTACCTCCTAGCCGAACAATCGGGAACGTAGGGGTAAGCACAGGAGCCAGGCAACCCAGCTTGGCCAAAACTTAAGTCATATCGATGCATATAATGGTGAGTAAAAGGTACATGCGGAAGTATGACACATGTGTTGGGCATGAAGCCCGTATAAATAAGCTTCTGTTAAAGAAGCCCCCAGGTATAACGAGTGCGAGTAGCACATCAAGTGTGTGCGAACAATGCGCAGATCAGCCCTCAAAGGCTTTTACTGAAAGAGGGAGGAAAAAGGAGGGAAACCAAAGACAGCGAAAAAATATGAAAGGTGGACGGAGGAAGGAGACGAACTCTGAGTCCGGCGCTAGGTGTAGAATCTTCGTAGACGGGCTGCGTTCCATGGGTTCGGCTCGAGTCGGTTGTTAGATGCATTGCATAGACGGTATGCACCGCCGGTAAGGACTTGGTCGATGATGAAGGGACCTTCCCATTTGGGCTTAAGTTTGTCCTTTTTCTTGTCCGGCAGGCGTAGAACTAGCTCGCCAACATTGTAAGCTTTGGCCCGTACTTCTCTGCTTTGATATCTTCGAGCCTGCTGCTGATAGAATGCAGAACGGGATTTTGCCACGTCCCGCTCCTCCTCTAAGGCGTCCAAACTGTCCTGTCGATCCAACTCAGCTTCTCTTTCTTCGTACATGCGCACGCGAGGTGAGTCATGAATTATATCGCAGGGCAAAACTGCCTCAGCGCCGTATACCATAAAAAATGGTGTGAATCCGGTAGTGCGGTTTGGCGTGGTCCGCAGCCCCCAGAGTACGGAGTCGAGCTCCTCTACCCAGTGCGTGTTAGATTCCGTGAGGGACCGCACTAATCTAGGTTTAATGCCGCTCATGATTAGACCATTTGCTCGTTCGACTTGACCGTTAGTTTGAGGGTGATAGACTGAAGTGTAGTCGAGCTTGATGCCCATGTTTTTGCACCAGAGTTTAACCTCGTCGGCCGTGAAATTCGTGCCGTTATCAGTGATGATGCTGTGGGGGACGCCAAAACGGTGTACTACCCCGGATATGAAGTCTATCACAGGTCCGGATTCTGCCGTTTTAACCGGCTTGGCCTCTATCCATTTGGTGAATTTGTCCACCATGACCAATAAGTATTTTTGCTTGTGGGTTCCCCCTTTAAGGGGTCCAACCATGTCAAGCCCCCAGACCGCGAACGGCCAAGTGATGGGTATAGTTTTGAGGGCGGTGGGTGGCATGTGGCTTTGATTAGCAAAGAGCTGGCAACCGACGCATCGTTGGACTAAGTCCTGAGCATCTGCCCGGGCTGTCGGCCAATAAAATCCTGTACGGAAGGCCTTGCCTACAAGGGCCCGGGCTGCGGCGTGGTGCCCGCCGAGTCCGGCGTGAATTTCAGCCAGGAGATTTCGCCCTTCCTCTTCGGAGATACACCTTTGAAGGACTCCGGTTGTGCTTTTCTTATAAAGTTCTCCCTCATGGACCTTGTAGGCTTTAGATCGCCGAACTATGCAGCGGGCCTCATTTTGGTCTTCGGGAAGTTCCTGCCTAATTAAGTAGGCTAGGAATGGTTCCGTCCACGGGGCAATTACTGCCATTATTTCGTGGGCTGAAGGTGTTATTTCATTGGCTGAGCCACCGATTGTGTCAGAATGTTCCGTGTTGGGTGGTGCAGTTGGTTCCGGGTTGTTATTTCTGGACTCCTCTTCCCATAATACGGATGGCTTAAAGAGCCGCTCTAGGAAGATGTTTGGAGGGACGGCGTCGCGTTTTGCGCCGATGCGTGCCAACACGTCTGCTGCCTGGTTATTATCCCGGGCTACATGGTGGAATTCGAGTCCTTCGAACCGAGCTGACATTTTTAGGACGGCGTTACGGTAGGCTGCCATTTTCGGATCCTTGGCGTCAAAGTCTCCATTTACTTGGGATATTGCGAGGTTTGAATCCCCGCGCACCTCTAGGCGTTGAATACCCATGGAGATTGCCATCCGGAGACCATGTAGAAGGGCCTCGTATTCGGCTGCGTTGTTGGAGTCCGTGTACATTATTTGAAGTACGTATTGGACTGTGTCTCCGGTTGGGGACGTCAAGACGATGCCAGCCCCCAAGCCAGCCAACATTTTGGAGCCGTCGAAATGCATGATCCAATTGGAGTATGCGCCGTACTCTTTAGGGAGTTCGGCTTCGGTCCATTCAGCGATGAAGTCAGCCAAAACTTGCGACTTTATAGCTCGCCGTGGTTTGTAGGTTATGTCAAATGGTAAGAGCTCAATGGCCCATTTTGCAATCCTGCCCGTCGCGTCGCGGTTGTTTATAATGTCGTTCAGAGGAACTTCGGAGGCCACTATTATGGAACACTCTTGAAAGTAGTGTCGCAGCTTCCGGGATGCCATGAACACCGCGTACGCTATCTTTTGATAATGTGGGTACCGGGACTTGCATGGAGTTAAGACAGTGGATACGTAGTACACTGGTTTTTGAAGAGGGAATTTGTGCCCTTCTGTTTCTCGTTCGACGACGAGTACCGCGCTGACAACTTGATGTGTTGCCGCGATATATAATAACATCGGTTCGCCCAGGTTGGGCGCGGCCAGGACCGGATTTGTTGCCAATATGGCCTTAATTTCTTCGAGTCCGGCCGTGGCAGCATCCGTCCATTCGAAGTGTTCGGTGCGCCGGAGGAGGCGATAGAGGGGCAGTGCCTTTTCTCCCAAACGGGAGATGAAGCGGCTTAGGGCCACCACGCATCCAGTTAGTTTTTGTATTTGTTTGAGGTCTTTTGGGATATCCAATTGTGACAGAGCTCGGATCTTGGCTGGGTTTGCTTCAATTCCTCTACCGGATACAATGAAGCCCAAGAGCTTTCCGGCTGGTACGCCGAAAACACATTTTTCCGGGTTGAGCTTAATGTCGTATGCTCGGAGGTTGTCGAATGTAAGCCTCAAATCGTCTACTAGAGTTTCGACGTGTTTGGTCTTAACGACCACATCGTCTACGTATGCCTCCACTGTTTTGCCTATCTGGGTAGCCAGACATGTCTGAATCATGCGCTGATATGTTGCGCCGGCGTTTTTGAGTCCGAAGGGCATTGTGTTGAAGCAGAATGGTCCGTATGGAGTAATGAATGCCGTTGCGGCCTGGTCTTTTTCCGCCATCTTGATTTGATGGTATCCGGAGTATGCGTCGAGGAAGCACAATGAATCGTGCCCTGCGGTAGCATCGATGATTTGGTCGATGCGGGGGAGGGGGAAAGGATCCTTTGGACAGGCCTTGTTAAGGTCTTTGAAATCGACACAAAGGCGCCAGGATTTGTCCTTTTTTGGTACCATTACCAGGTTTGCTAGCCAGTCCGGATGTTTTATGTCTCGGATGAATCCGGCTTCTAAGAGTTTGGCTAGCTCCTCTCCAATTGCCTGTCTTTTGGATTCGGAAAATCGCCGAAGAGCCTGTTTGACTGGCTTGAATCCTTTTAGGATATTTAGGCTGTGTTCTGCCAGCCTGCGTAGGATTCCTGGCATATCTGAAGGGTGCCAGGAAAAAATGTCCCAATTTTCCCGAAGGAATTCTCGTAGTGCGGCTTCTACATCAGGGTTTAATGGTGCCCCAATGGAGGCCGTCTTTTTGGGGTCCGTTGGATGGACCTGGAATTTGACTATTTCGTCTGCTGGTTTAAAAGAGGTGGACTTAGATCTCTTATGGAGTATCACATCGTCCCTATCCACCGTGGAGCGCAGCGCAGTGAGTTCCTCTGCCGCTAGGGCTTCGGATAGTGCCTCTAGGGCTAATGCGGCTATCTTATTTTCAGCGCAGGGTGCTACATCTGGATCACTGACAAGAGTGATGATTCCTTTGGCCCCGGGCATTTTATGCTTCATGTACCCGTAATGGGGTATAGCTTGGAAAATTGTGAATGCCTCTCGCCCTAACAAGGCGTGATACCACTGGTGAACGGGGCCACTTGGAACGTGACCTCCTCGGACCTGTAATTGTCCGGTGAGCCAAACACTACATCTAGTGTGATTTTTCCTGTGCAGCGTACTTCCCGACTAGGGATTATTCCTCTAAAGGTTGTGCTGCTTCGCTCAATGCGGCTCCAGTCTATTTCCATTTTTTGGAGGGTTTCCTCGTAGATGAGGTTTAATGCGGCTGGTGCTCGAGTTGTTCGGAATTTAGGTTCGTCGCTGGCATTGAAGGTGATAGCCGTGTCGCTCCATGGATTTGTTGTTGCTACTTGGTAGACTTCGGCGAGGCTGCGGATTGTTTGTTTCCGCATATTATTTGATGCAAAAGTCTCGAAGACTGTTAATACCGTACTGGTACTGTTGGGCTGGTTACCCGGGGCTAGAAAACCTTTGCCACTTTTGGCCACCTGCCGTAGTATCCAACATGCTCGAAGGCTATGTGTTGGAGTGGCGCCCTCTGTACTATGGATTTTACAGGGTCCGTTGAGCCATCCCTCCAGTACGGTTCCATGCCCTTTAGGGGGTTTTTGCTTTTTGGTTTTTAACCCAGGTGCTTGAGTATGACGCACCCTTTTATTTCGAACTAGGGTTGTGTTCAGGGCCAGATTGTCCCAAAACCTGGTTTCGGTTTTCCAAGCACTCTCCATCGCACAATATTTTTGTACTATGGTTGCCAGGTCGGCGAAGCGTGTAACTTCGCGACGACTTATGGCGTTCATGATTCCCTTGTCCGTGCAATTGTTGCAGAAAATTGAGATTGTGCTTTCCTCATGGCAGTCCTTTATCCTGTCCATAACCAGGAGGAATCTGGCCCAGTAATGATGTACTGTTTCATCGGGCTCTTGCCGTATTTGAGATAGATCGCTTATGTTTGGGTGGGCGGGCGGAATTAAATTCGGAACCCCGCCCAATCTGAGGCTCAAAGGCCGAGAAGTTTCGAGATTTGGAAGCTTGGATTGTTGGATATTATCCAATAAATCTGGTCTGATGCTTGACTTTAGGTTCAGTACTTGATTGATGTCCGTCCCTCCGCAGGAATCCGGCATAGAGGGATCGGGAATCCAGACATAACTGGCCTTTGACATAGAAGAAGAGTCGCCGCGTTGTTCCTCTACCACAACAACGTGGTGGGTAGCCTGGGGAGAGTTAATTTCTCTCAGATTGGTTTTAAGCCCAATCTGATCGTAGTCTGTAGCGACTCCCAGGGCGGCGATGCGATCCAAGAGCTCATTTACGGAGGAGAGCTCCATCGGATCTAGCTGTTCGGCGAATTCCGAGTTGACGTGAAGATCGCTTTTGATGACCTGAGAGGTCATTGTCGGAGCGGCGGCCGAACAGGCGGTCATAAGAAAACCGCCTAGCCGGATAGTTTGGCCGGTGGCCAAAGCTCCCTTGACGACGGCGCCGTCTTTAAAGAGGGGAAAAGCCATCCCTCTTGATTGCGACGGCATAGAGGAACTCTCAATGAAAGCACCAATGTCGGTGTCAAAACTGGCGGATCTCGGGTAGGGGGTCCCGAACTGTGCGTCTAGGCGGATGGTAACAGGAGACAAGGGACACGATGTTTTACCCAGGTTCGGGCCCTCTTAATGGAGGTAAAGCCCTACATCCTGCTTGATTGATATTGATGATGTGGGTATTACAAGAGTAGATCTACCACGAGATCAAGGAGGCTAAACCCTAGAAGCTAGCCTATGGTATGATTGTTGTTCGTCCTATGGACTAAAGCCATCCGGTTTATATAGATACCGGAGAGGGCTAGGCTTACACAGAGTCGGTTACAATGGTAGGAGATCTACATATCCGTATCGCCAAGCTTGCCTTCCACGCCAAGGAAAGTCCCATCCGGACACGGGACGAAGTCTTCAATCTTGTATCTTCATAGTCTTGGAGTCCGGCTAATGATGATAGTCCGGCTTTCCGGACACCCCCTAGTCCAGGACTCCCTCAGGCATGATCTTGCTCTGCCACCGGACAGCGCCCAGAGTGCCGCTCAGGAGTCTGCTCCAACTATTAGCTCGGAGCCGACTGCGCTAACCATGGACGGATGGTTGGACGCCGCCCTAGGAGCCGCAATCTCTATGGCGATAGAGCCGAATACCAGCCTAGTCCTTTGCAAGGCCCGTGACTCCAAGGTGTCGGACTCCGTACCGGACTCCAAATCTTCCGCACCCCTTCCGATAAAACCCGATAGGGCTCCGATCATGGAGTTCACCGCCGCGGACGTCTTTCAGCACTCGTCCTTTGGCGATATCCTGAACTCTCTAAAATCTCTCTCTTTGTCAGGAGAGCCCTGGCCGGACTATGGTCAGAAGGGTTGGGATACAGGTGACAAAGAAATTCGAAACCCACCCACCACCCACTTTGTAGCCACGGTCGACGATTCAACCGACATGCTCGACTTTGACTCCGAAGACATCGACGGTATGGACGCCGATGGAAGAGACGACCAAGAACCAGCACCTATAGGGAACTGGAAAGCCACCCCATAATACGATGTATACATGGTGGACACACCCAAAAGGGATAACAACGAGGATCGAAAGGGCGCAAACAGGGATCGTTCCCTTGAAAAACAATCAAAGTGGCGACGCAAGCGCCACGCAAAGCCCCACCTCGACAAAGACCCAGCCATAGAGCAGGGTGAATCAACGGAAGACGAACATGCCATTGAGCAACCGTCCAAACAACCAATCCCCGGTAAAGATAATAGTCCGGACGACCTCACGCCGGACAAATTGCTGGAACATCAGAACCTCCACCAAAGACTCATCGCCACTGCACGTAGCCTGAAAAAGCAGAAGCGGAGGATCAAAACAGCAGTAGATGCACTCAGGATCAGATGGAATAAAGTACTGGATACTGCACACAAGTACGGCAACAGTCGTCACACAAAGAGCTATCCAAAGCGGAAACTACTACCGGAATTTGATGAAGAGGCCATAAAGCCCCCACAGTCGAAAAACAAGGAAGCCACCAGGTCGGATAGACGACCCAATGATTGATCTAAAGTGACAAAGGGTGCCGCACTCAATCCGGCGAGCGATCCCCCTAAGGATTCGCATCAAACAACCTGCCCAACCAGATCCATCTATGGCCCAAGAAAGCATGCTCCGGCGAGCAATACAATGCAAAAAATACCCGAACATCGTGGCACACCTGCATACAGGGGCGCCGCACATCCCTTATGTTTTACCGATGAGGTGCTGGATCACGAATTTCCAGCGGGATTCAAGCCCGTGAACATAGAAGCATACGACAGAACAACAGACCCCGGAGTCTGGATAGAGGATTATATCCTCCACATACACATGGCCAGAGGAGATGACCTTCATGCCATGAAATACTTACCCCTCAAGCTGAAAAGGCCAGCCCGGCATTGGCTTAAAAGCCTTCCCGAAAACACCATAGGAAGTTCGGAAGCACTCGAGGAGGCTTTCCGGGCAAATTTTCAAGGGACCTATGTCCGACCTCCGGATGCAGATGATCTGAGTCATATAACTCAGCAACCCGGAGAGTCATCCCGGAAACTCTGGAACAGATTCCTTACTAAAAAGAATCAGATAGTCGACTATCCGGACGCTGAGGCCCTAGCAGCTTTCAAACATAGCGTCCGAGACGAATGGCTCGCCAGACACCTCGGCCAAGAAAAGCCAAGAACGATGGCCGCATTAACAAGCCTCATGACCCGCTTTTGCGCAGGAGAGGATAGCTAGTTGGCAAGAAGCAGCACCAGCAACCCGAGTACATCCGAACCTAGAGATGGAAACGGGAAACCGCGCCGTAACAAAGAACATCGCCGAATCAAGGACAACAGCCCAACGAGCACGGCAGTCAATGCCAGATTCAAAAGCTCTCGGCAAAATTAGAAAAAGCCGCTGCCCAAAGATGACAGGGACGAGCTGTCTAACCTCAACAAAATCCTGGATAAAATATGTCAAATCCACAGCACTCCCGGGAGCCTTCAAACCACACCCACAGAGATTGTTGGGTTTTCAAGCAGTCCCGCAAACTCAATGCCGAACACAAGGGGCTCGACACACCAAGCGAGGATGACGATGCGCCCCACAAGCAGAAAACCGGAGAACAAAAGAAGTTCCCACAAGAAGTCAAAATAGTAAATTCACTTCTCTAGGTTCAAAAGGGCAAAACAGAACGGCGCTTATGAAGACACGCGCCATACAGCCAGCCCTAGAGGAGCACCGCCACTGGTTGTTACAACCAATCACCTTTGACCATCGGGATTACTCCAGAGGGGCCCGGAATGCAGGCTGGACTGCCTTGGTCTTGAATCTGGTTATTGACGGACTACAATTTACAAGAGTCCTTATGGACAGCGGCAGTGACTTAAACCTGTTATATCAAGACACAATCCACAAACTAGGGGTAAACCCAGCGCTAATACGCTGCGACAAAACTTCCTTTCGAAGAGCCACGCCGGGTCCAGATACCCAGACTATGGGTTCCCTTCCGTTAGAAGTCAAGTTCGGCTCACCCGACAACTCCCGAAGCAAAAAGCTAACCTTCCACATCGCTCCATTCGTCACTCGCTATCAAGCGCTACTGGGACGTGAAGCTTTTGCTCGCTTTAACGCAATACCACATTATGCATCCCTTACACTCAAAATGCCCGGCCCACGAGGCATCATCTCATCACAGGGGTATGAAAATTGACCCCCAAAATACGGGTAAGGGTGCGGCCGCCTGGACAGCCGCACACTAATCTAGCCCGGACACGGCTAGACGAGTCCGGCGTCAACACACATGGACTTAATAGCCGCACAACCCTATACAAGGGGCTCCGCGCGTTCACGCCAGGAGACAATGCGGCTCCCTTCTTGCTCCAACTATATCCTGTTTACTCTAATATAGATTTCTCGCACGCCTATTTACTAAAGTTCCTCTTTTTCGCAGACGAACACCGTGCTACGCCCGTCCAAGATACGGCACAACAGAGACACATGCGTAGATGTGCAGTAGGGACCCATTCTAAGGATTCTTTTCAGATTAAGACCCTGCGTAAACCTTTTTTACTGTCTCTTGTTGAAAACATCCCTCGGTTTTCGTCATAACCGAGGAGGAGACTGGCGTTTTGGCATGTGGCCATGCTAGAATTTTGCACGTACCTGGACACAAGGGGCTTTCTTACTAAGGGCTCTGTTTCAGCCCGTCTTCATAAAGATCGAATACCTTAGGGAGTGTTCGGCGTCGCGAGTTAGGCCTTATATGCATCAGCTCTGAATCATGTCTTTGGTCAAATGTTGGGTTTGCCCGGCTCCTGTGTTTTGCTGCCTTACGTTCCATTATATCGGCTAACGCGGCACCAGGAGAACTACTGCGATTGGGACCAAATGTTGGGTTTGCCCGGCTCCTGTGTTTTGCTGCCTTACGTTCCATTATATCGGCTAACGCAGCACCAGGAGAACTACTGCGATTGTGCCCCAGTTCGGCCGGGCGAGCACCTCAGTACAGAAAGCCGAAAACGGACTGTCATGATATAGCGAGAGACTGGTAAACCACTCGATGACTCTCGGAATCTCTAGGATTCCTCCGCATTAACGAAGGACCGCTTCCCGGTCAGGCACACACGCGCCCCGGATTCGGGAGAGCGCGGTGCCTCCAGTGGCTATTGAGTAGCCCAATGTCAAACTCCTATGGCTAAGTGAAAGTGATAAAGCGTTATAGTTTGGTTGCCTCGTTCACCGTGCCATCACCTCCTTTGTAGGACCAAGACGTTGGATTAAGTGTGAAAAGGCGCATTTTTTGCGAACACCCCCGCATTATATGCGTGGGGGCTGAAGCCAACGACTGCCATCTTTCAGGTTATATACACATATACATTAACGGCCGCATAGAAGGCGTTATAGTTCTTGCAAGCACAAGTATAAAAAGCTTTTATATTCTATCAAAATATTTCTTTTACAATAGCACCTGCTATTCGAACAAAACATCCTTCGAGCACTATGCTTCTATTAAACGAGCGCCCGGAAGAACTTCCTCAAGGTAGTGCTCGGCAGATACCCGGCCTTCGTCCGAATCCTGGGATGCGACAACACTGGCCTGCATATCCGCCCAGTATGTCTTGACACGGGCAAGAGCCATTTGTGCACCCTCTATGCACGCTGACCTCTTCAGTACATCGACATGCGGCACAGAACCAAGGAACTGCTGCACCAATCCAAAATAACTTTTTGGCTCCGGCTCCCTCGGCCACAAACGACTCGCGACATACTTCATGGCGAGTCCGGATAACCTGTTCAGCTCCGCAAAGGCGGCCAAACGGTCGGGTACCAAAAGTGGGCGCTCTGGCTTGTGGAACTGCGACCAAAACAGTTCTTCCAAATTATGGTCGCCTCGTCCTCGGAAGTGTTCGGTTGCATCAGCCGCACTCGCTGCCACATCCAGATAAGTGTTTTCCGCACTCCACTGCTGGTCTAACGGAGCATACCTAGGATCCCTGAACTTCATTTGCAGCATAGAAGGCTTTCCAGCCATGATATCCCCGGCCTGACGCAGCTCCTCCTTCATAGCTCTGAATGCAGAGCGAGCATCCTTGACCTCGGTAGTGATCTTCTCAAGGTCCTTCTGAGCCGCCCCTTTTTCTTGTTCGAGAAATTCACAGCGGTCGGCAGCATCCTTCAATTTTATAGCCATCTCAGCTATTTCCTTCTTACTCTGGCAGTGAGCAGCCTGTTCGGCTTTCAGCTCTTCAGCCGCCTTAACGGCCGCCGCATCACTTTCTCTTGCTTGCTCCTTGGCTCGGGCAAGTTCCGCCCGATAGTTCTCCACGGAAGCAGCACTATCTGCAATAAGCATATATATATTGTAAGAAATGAGCATCGAACTCCTCTTATCAGATATATGTGGAGTATACCTTGTGCCTTGTCTAGCCGCTTATTTACAAGCGCGATGTCGACATCTGCCACGTCGAGTTGCCGCTTTAACTTGGCAGATTCATCAGTCCGGCTAGCCACCGAATGCCTCGCCACCTTCGTAAAAAGGTAACGTTTTATACCTGGGGTTTTGATCCTCTGTGCGCCATCACTCTTGACGACACACAGAGTCTCAGGGGCTACTATTTATACAGGGCACATTCTATGCGACTCTACCAATAGGTACACCTTTTCACGTACCTCAAAGTCTGTCAGTAAACTCCTGGCGGCCTCGTACAATCCGCTTTCCGCGGATGCAACCCTTCCTATCACCATGTTCATCAACACACGGTGTTCTTCTGAGACGGATGCACGCCCGAGTAGATCCCTCAGCCTCTTCGACCGCGCACCAGAGGGCACCGGACGAGCCCGACGACCTTTTTCAGGATCTGGACTTGGAGAAACCTGCCGGGACGACACCTCAGGGTCGCCTGCCTCGTAAGTCGGTGCAGCTAGGGGAGGCGTTTCACTCTCTATCATCTCCGGAAGAAGATCCCCTGAAGACGAGCTCTGCTGAGAAGGGTCAAGATCCGAACTGCAAGGTAATAATTCGGTTATCTTCCTCAGAAATTGATAGAGGCAAAGGTGTCCCGTCTTTCGATGAGATGATGGATATCGCTTTGGTGGAAGTCGACTTTGACGATCCGACTACGAACGTGCGAGGACGTCGCGCCTTAGCAATCGCTAAACCAACTCCGAGAGGTTATTGACCACGCCGGAGCACGATCAACCTGACCACAAGGGTCTGTTTCCTACGAGCAAATGAAGAACAAGCAAGAAACTAAGATTGCAATCTGGATATTGCGAATATAAGATGGAAGCTTTATTGATCAAGGTGGGGTTCTGTGACGCCTTTGTCTGGTCGTTGAACACAAACGAAGTACGCGAAGTTGCAGCTATGGCAAACTTTAATCTAAACAAAACCCAAAGTCTAAACGGTGCCCTAAGGGCTGTATATATGGAGGAAGAGAGGGGGAATTTCGTGGCCCTTGGTGGAGGGGTCCGAAATCAACCCTATCTCTTGTTTCCCCACACATACGGACTCTAAAAATAGCCTATACTTATGTATTTCGAAATTACATGGGCCTGGCCCAATAAAAAGGTGACGCAGCACCTATAATAGCCTCTGGACGAAATTTATGAAGTGACATCTTGTATATTTCGTCCAAGGCTTCATGCACTCGTTATGGTGGCTTCAAAGACCTGAAATCATCACTTGTAACTCTGTTCTTGTTCCCCTTGCGCATGCCATCATCTCCATGCTTGTTCTTGCTCCAATGTTCATCCTTCTCCAAGCTAGGCCCTTCATTTGTAAGCAAAACAAATGTATCCAATTTAGGCAGCATCATATTCTCATGAACATTAGAATCATTACCAAGAAACGAAAGTACCTGGTAATTTAGTTGGCGTGCGCGAGCTCTAGTAATTGGTCCACTATGTATAGCAGCAGGGGCTGTGGGTGTAACAATGGTATTGATGTCCTCATCATCTTCCCCTTCTTGAAATGAAGTCGTCCTCGACGGAAGCTCATCTTCCTCACCCAAATAAGGCTTCAAATCTGCAATGTTAAAAGTGGGACTAACCCCAAAATCTGCAGGCAGCTCAAGTTTATATGCATTATCATTTATTTTCTCTAACACCTTAAAGGGACCATCAGCCGTGGCATGAGCTTTGATTTGCGCAAATCAGGAAATCTATCCTTACGCAAATGTAACCAAACAAGATCTCCAGGTGCAAACACAACATGTTTTCTACCCTTATCTCCAGCAAGTTTATATTTGGCATTCATACGCTCAATGTTTTCCTTAGTTAACTCATGCATTTTTAAAATCAATTCAGCATGTTGTTTAGCATCAAAATTAACCTTCTCCGAAGATGGAAGAGGCAACAAATCAATAGGTGCACGAGGTAGGAAACCATACACAACTTCAAAAGGGCACATCTTAGTAGTAGAATGCAATGAACGATTATAAGCAAATTCAATATGAGGCAAGCATTCCTCCCACATTTTCTTATTACTCTTCAAAACAGCCCTAAGCATAGTAGACAATGTTCTATTGACTACTTCAGTTTGGCCATCAGTTTGGGGGTGACAAGTAGTACTAAAAAGCAGTTTAGTCCCCAACTTAGCCCATAAACATCTCCAAAAGTGGCTAAGAAATTTAGTATCACGATCTGAAACAATAGTATTTGGCACACCATGCAAGCGAATAATTTCACGAAAGAACAAATCAGCAACATTAACAGCATCATCGCTTTTATGACATGGTATAAAGTGTGCCATTTTCGAGAATCTATCCACGACAACAAATATGCTATCCCTCCCCTTCTTTGTTCGAGGTAAACCTAAAACAAAGTCCATAGATATATCCTCCCAAGGAACACTAGGTACAGGCAAAGGCATATATAAACCATGAGGATTGAGTCGTGACTTAGCTTTTTGACATGTAGTGCAGCGAGCAATAAAACGCTCAACATCCCGTCTCATCTTTGGCCAAAAGAAATGTGTAGCAAGTACGTCCTCCGTCTTCTTCACGCCAAAGTGTCCCATTAATCCTCCTCCATGCGCCTCTTGCAACAACAAAAGACGAACGGAGCTAGCTGGAATGCATAGCTTGTTAGCACGAAACACAAATCCATCGTTAACGACAAACTTGTTCCACATTCTTCCTTCTTTACAATTCTGCATTACATCTTTAAAATCAGCATCATGCACATATTGATCTTTGATGGTCTCCAAACCAAATATTTTGAAGTCAAGTTGTGAAAGCATAGTATAGCGACGAGACAATGCATCAGCAATAACATTTTCTTTTCACTTCTTGTGTTTAATGACATAAGGGAAAGTCTCAATGAATTCAACCCATTTAGCATGTCTACGATTCAGTTTAGCTTGAATTTTAATATGTTTCAAAGATTCATGATCAGAATGTATAACAAATTCTTTGGGCCATAAATAATGTTGCCATGTTTCTAAAGTCTGAACAAGAGCATATAATTCTTTATCATAAGTAGAATAATTCAGACTAGGCCCACTCAATTTTTCAGAAAAGTATGCAACAGGTTTGCCATCTCGTAATAACACACCTCCCAATCCAATTCCACTAGCATCACATTCAAGCTCAAAGGTCTTACTAAAATCAGGAAGTTGGAGTAAAGGAGCATGTGTCAACTTATCTTTCAATACTGAGAAGGCTTCTTCTTGTGCGGTACCCCAAAGAAAAGGCACATCTTTCTTTGTAAGCTCATTGAGAGGTGCAGCAATGGTGCTGAAATCTCTCACAAAACGCCTATAGAATTCAGCAAGGCCAAGAAAACTCCTCACTTGTGTGACCGTTTTGGGCTGCGGCCAACTCTCAATAGCTTCAATCTTGGCTTTATCAACTTCAATTCCTTGTGGAGTAACAACATAGCCAAGAAAAGATACTCGGTCGGTGCAAAAGGTGCACTTCCCAAGGTTACCAAACAAACGTGCATCACGTAGAGCAATAAAAACAACACGTAAATGTTCCAAATGTTCTTCCAAAGATCTGCTATAAATCAGTATATCATCAAAATAGACTACCACAAATCGTCCAATGAAAGCACGTAAAACTTCGTTCATTAGTCTCATGAAAGTACTAGGCGCATTAGTTAACCCAAAAGGCATGACTAACCACTCATATAATCCAAACTTAGTTTTAAATGCTGTTTTCCATTCATCCCCCAATTTCATACGAATTTGATGGTATCCACTACGCAAATCAACTTTGGAGAATATTGTAGAGCCACTCAATTCATCAAGCATATCATCTAGCCTAGGAATAGGATGACGATAACGAATAGTAATATTATTAATGCCTCTACAATCAACACACATATGCGATGTACCATCCTTTTTCGGCAATAGAATAATAGGAACAGCACAAGGACTAAGGGATTCGCGTATATAACCTTTGTCGAGAAGCTCTTGTACTTGATGCATAATCTCCTTCGTCTCCTCTAGATTGGTACGGTATGGCGCACGGTTTGGCAGTGAAGCACCGGGAATTAAGTCAATCTGATGCTCAATCCCTCGAATAGGTGGCAATCCTGGTGGTACGTCTTGTGGAAAGATGTCAGCGACCTCCTGCAAAATGTTAGTGATAGCAGGAGGCAAAGAGGAAGGCATGTCCTCGAATGAAAATAATGCCTCTTTGCACACAAAAGCATAGCAAACAGATTTGCTGAAATCTAGCTCATCAATATCAGATTTGGTGGCAAATAAACATGCACTTTTCAATTTAATTTCAGAAGCAACACTAGATGGTTTATGATTAGGCTTCATTTGTTGCTCAAATTCTTTTGCCACAATCTGATTTTCACTCTTATTCTTCTCCTGTTTTGCTTTATTAGCTCTATTAATATCATCTTTCAAAATAGAATCAGGAGTCATAGGAAGCAAAGTAATATTTTTATCCTTATGAACAAGAGTATACTGATTGTTTCTACCATGGTGTATAGAATTTTTATCAAATTGCCATGGTCTACCAAGTAACAAGGAACATGCTTGCATAGGTACCACGTCACAATCAACATAATCAGCATATGTAGAGATACTAAAATGCACACGAACAGTACGTGTTACCTTAACCTTGCCGCTGTTGTTGAACCATTGGATGTAGTAAGGATGTGGATGTGGTCTTGTGGTGAGAGAAAACTTCTCCACCATCTCCATGCTAGCCAAGTTGTTGCAGCTCCCTCCATCTATGATGACGCGCACAGAACGTTGTTTCACAACTCCCTTGGTATGGAACAAATTGTGCCTCTGATTTTGCTCAGCTTGTGTGACCTGCACACTCAAAACACGTTGAGCAACTAAACATTCATACCTGTCAGCGTCTTTAGGAGCCATGTATTGCGTCTCATGATCAGAATCATCTCCACCATGTTCTTCACGTGTAATAAGAGCCAAAGTCTCCTCATCATAGTCACTAGCGGACTCATATCCATCATCCACGGTAGCAATCATCACACGCGGAGATTTGCATTCTCTCGCATAATGACCTCCTCCCTTACAACGACGACAAATAATATCACTTGTGTGCCCTGTTGATGCCATGGAAGAAGAAGAACTCTGTGCAGGCCCAGCAGGTGCGCTCTTGGCAGATAATGGTGGCTGTGCCTGTTTTCTTGTATCACGACTGGAGGAGGCACCTGATTGAGGTGCTGGTGCGGTTGAAGTAGAAGATGCACGCGGTGTCCATGATGAAGGTCGGCCTGCAGAAAAGTTAGTTCGCGCCAATGCTTGTCGATCCTGCACTTCACGTTCAGCTTTACAAGCAAGATGGAATAAACGAGTGATATTAGTATACTCCTTATAGTCTAGAATGGTCTGAATCTCTCTATTTAATCCACCCAGAAAACGTGCAAGCATAGCTTCATTCTCCTCAACAATACCACATCTAATCATGCCAGTTTGTAATTCCTGATAATATTCTTCTATAGAATTTTTTCCTTGTCTTAAGCGCTGTAATTTTTGAAGCAATTCACGTTGATAATATGGTGGAACTCAACGAGTACGCATAGCAGTTTTCAAAGCAGCCCAAGTAGTTGGAATAGGATATAATCTACAATGTTCAGACCACCATACACATGCAAAACTAGTGAAAGCACAAACAGCAGCGGCAACCCGTCTCTCCTCGGGATATTGTAAACATGTAAATCGTTGTTCAGTTTCTAACTCCCAAGTAAGATATATATCAAGAACATATCTACCCTCGAAAGGTGGAATATTCAATTTCAGTTTAGGAAGATGGTCATGATCTCGTACCTAAGGGAAAGCCCTACCATTGTGATTAGATGCATGTGGACGACCTGGTGGTTGTGGTGCAGGTGGTTGCACGTAGTTATGATTTTGAGCAACCTCATCCTCGTAATCTCCCACATAATCATCCTCCTCCGCATCAGCAGCAGGAGCCACAGAAGTATCAACAGCAGCACCAACAGTTTGGCCAAACGCAAGAGGAACACGGCTCGCTTGGCGGAGGTCTGTTTCGCGACGTGGAGGTAGTCGTCGTTGTTGTTGTTGCAGAGGTGCGTTAGGTGCAGCGGGTGGTGGTGGTGGAAGACGCGCGAGCAATTCATTAAACTTGTTATCGAGCTTTGTTTCAAACGTCTTCTCCATGCCATCTATCTTCTCCATGGCCTCTTCAAATCTGTTTAGCACATCTTGCACCTGTCCACTCATCATTTGCTGAAATTTATCATGCAAATCCTTATTCGTCATGTTCTCCCAGTTAGTCTCGTCGGCTTGTGATCCTGGCATGGTTAGCAGCAATAGAAACACACAAGAATATGATCCTACAGACTACTAACAAGAGGTGGTGGTGGGTGTCACAAATCCGTCAAGCAAATCTCAAATTCTTACCAGTTCTTACCCAGCAGCAGGCGGTGATCGGCAACCGTTGTAGTCAAAAACTCTCAAAGCTTGGATAGAGCGATTACCAGGGAGAGTCAAACGCACGACGTAGATGTATGTGGAGCTGGGAAGGCTTATAATATGGTAGCAAAAAGGGTCAGAAATAATCAATTCAGAGATGCAAAGTTGAATAAACGCTCAACGACGGTACTATGCTGGTCCTAGGCTAGACTGTGCTAGAGACGCGAGCCTAGAACACCAACAAAATCACGGCGCGGCACGTAAACAAGGGAAAAGCACACTCTGGATTTTTTTTTCGCTCTTTTTTTTGCGCTGTTTTTTTTGCGCTGCTTTTTTTTTGCGAAAAATCACTATAATGGCGAGTGTCTCAAAACTCTTCCTAGGTCAAACTGACAGGATGGGCACGAAATTTTTTCGACCAATTTTTTTTTCGACTGCCCGGACCCAAAAACTGGAAACGGGTCAAAAAAAACTTCCTATAATGGCACCTGTCTCAAAACACTCAGAAACACCTAAAAATAGGATAGCCAGAAATTTTTTCGAAAAATGCGTTTTCGAAAAATTTTGGGCCTAAACGGAGGTGGTTTCCGGACTCTTTTCTTTACAAACCTAATATGACAAGAACTCGGATTGGTGGTGGATATATGGTGGTAGATGGCAGCGGTGGTGGTATATGACAGCGGTGGTGGTATATGGATACGGATTCGAAGCGGTGGTGGTAGATGGCAGGGGCGATGATGATGGTGCGGCGGCAGCGTGACAACTTATGACCAGAACTCGAAACTCTAAAAGACTAGACTCTAAGACCAGCAACTAGACACGACGATGTAACCGCAAATTCAACAAAGCAAAACCCTAAAAAGATTATGCAAAGGCTCAGATTGGTTCGGATATGATGAACTAACCCTAATTTTTTTGTGGCTTTTTCGTGGACTGTAGGTATGAAGAACAGACTCGATCTAAACTACGAAAAACTCTAAAATCTCACCGAGCAACCTGGAAATCTGATACCACTTGATAGAGGCAAAGGTGTCCTGTCTTTCGATGAGATGATGGATATCACTTTGGTGGAAGTCGACTTTGACGATCCGACTACGAACGTGCGAGGACGTCGCGCCTTAGCAATCGCTAAACCAACTCCGAGAGGTTATTGACCACGCCGGAGCATGATCAACCTGACCACGAGGGTCTATTTCCTGTGAGCAAACGAAGAACAAGCAAGAAACTAAGATTGGAATCTGGATATTGCGAATATAAGATGAAAGCTTTATTGATCAAGGTGGGGTTCTGTGACGCCTTTGTCTGGTCGTTGAACACAAACGAAGTACGCGAAGTTGCAGCTATGGCGAACTTTAATCTAAACAAAACCCAAAGTCTAAACGGTGCCCTAAGGGCTGTATATATGGAGGAAGAGAGGGGGAATTTCGTGGCCCTTGGTGGAGGGGTCCGAAATCAACCCTATCTCTTGTTTCCCCACACATACGGACTCTAAAAATAGCCTATACTTATGTATTTCGAAATTACATGGGCCTGGCCCAATAAAAAGGTGACGCAGCACCTATAATAGCCTCTAGACGAAATTTATGAAGTGGCATCTTGTATATTTCGTCCAAGGCTTCATGCACTCGTTATGGTGGCTTCAAAGACCTGAAATCATCACTTGTAACTATGTTCTTGTTCCCCTTGCGCATGCCATCATCTCCATGCTTGTTCTTGCTCCAATGTTCATCCTTCTCCAAGCTAGGCCCTTCATTTGTAAGCAAAACAAATGTATCCAATTTAGGCAACATCATTTCTCATGAACATTAGAATCATTACCAAGAAACGGAAGTACCTGGTAATTTAGTTGGCGTGCGCGAGCTCTAGTAATTGGTCCAGTATGTATAGCAGCAGGGGATGTGGGTGTAACAATGGTATTGATGTCCTCATCAGAAATAAAACAGGGATACCACTAATTTTTGAGCCCCTCTCTTTACTTACGGCTCGGAGGAAAGCTGATCCCTTTGAGGGCGCAATGCGGTCGGGACAGTCTCCGGCGCTGGATCCTCTGACAAAGATTTCTTCCCCCATTTCGAGGTCATCTCCTCCGGGTCTTCAGAGGCACTCCTTTTCTTTCCCAGGTTGGGGGTATTCTCGATTCCTCCCTTCTTGACAGTCTCCTTCGTGGAGGCGGCAGTTCCTTGGTTCCCCTCTTCGCCCTCTGCTGAAAACATAATCTACAGCATCCTGGTTAACACGGGGTCTGGCGCGGTCTCGGGAAGGGGGGCTGGACACCTGATAAGATTTGCCTTCGCTATCCACTCATGTTCAAAGGATAGCTCTGTTAAAGGGCCGCTTTATGATGAAAATACGGATGGTGTGTCCAAATATGGGGTTGCTTACCTTAACATCTTGGCGATTGCAGCTCAGACCTGCGTCCTCGGATAAATCCGGACACCTTGTTTGTGGTCTGAAGAACAATTTGTACATCTCCATGGGCGTTGCGCCCATAAAATGTTGGAGGACTCGCGGTCCCTCCGGATTAAATTCCCACAGGCGGAGGGGGCGATGTTTGCAGGGCAGCGTGCGGCGAATCAGCATAACTTGCGCCACTACGGTCAGGTTAATATATCTTTCCAGGAGATCTCGAATGCGGTCCTGCAGTAGGGGCACGTCTTTGGACGGACCCTAGATAAGCCCTTCATTGACCCATGACGCTCGCCGTGGTGGGGGACCCGAGCGAAAAGCAGGAGGCGCCACCCATGTGGTGCCCCTGGGGGCTGTGATATAAAACCAGTCCCGTGGCCATAAGCCGAACTCTTCTTGGAAAGTGCCCTCGGGCCATGGAGCGCCGGCTATCTTGCTTATGATAGCTCCTCCGCACTCGGCGTGCTGCCCCTCGATCATCTTCCGCTCTACTTTGAAGGTTTTGAGCCGCAATCCAAAGTGAGGGGTGACATGGAGGAAGGCTTCGCACACTACGATAAACGATGAAATTTGGAGGATGGACTCCGGAGCTAGGTCGTGAAATTCCAGCCCGTAATAGAACATCAACCCCCTCACAAAGGGATCAATCGGGAAACCTAACCCCCGAAGGAAGTGAGATGTGAACACCACGCTCTCACCGGGCTGAGGAGAAGGAATGGCCTGCCCTTGAGCAGGCAGCCTATGCGGGATTTCGCAGGTTAGATACCTGGCATCTCTCAGCTTTCGCACATCTTCTTCCGTAACGAAGGAAGGCACCCACCGGCCTTGAAGGTTGGAGCCGGACATCGTCAGAGGTCCGAAGCACCTAAAACTAGAAACCTTGAGTGTTGGAACTCGAGGAGAGGGGCGGATTTGATTGGATTGAAGGAAGACGGAGTCGAGCCTTGGCCTCTTTATAAAGGAGTTGAATACCAAGAGCCCTCCCTATAACCGTTTGGGACTCGCTTTCAATCAGAGAGTCATACCAAAAGGCGCGGTTGGGTTACCCACGCCCGTATTGATGAGAATCCCGGAATAAGGGGACACGATCTCTGGTTCGACAAGACGTGCCAAGGAAACCGCCTCACTAAGCGCGCTGAGGTGGAACGGTAAAATGAATAAAGGCTAAGGCCGTGGCATGATGTCACGCTGCGGAATACGTCAGCAGATTAGATTTGTGTAAATATTATTCTCTCTACGATGGCATGTGGAACCTATTTTTGCAGAGCCGGACACTATCCTTGTGTTCAAACATCTTCTATTAAGTATTTGGAGGAGGAACCCACCTTGCAATGCCGAAGACAATTTGCACATCGGACTCGTCGTCATTGAAGCCTGGTTCAGGGGCTACTGAGGGAGTCCTGGATTAGGGGGTGTCCGGATGGTCGGACTATGACCTTTGGCTGGACTCCCGGACTATGAAGATACAAGGTTGAAGAATTCGTCCCGTGTCCGGATAGGGACTTTCCTTGGCGTGGAAGGCAAGCTTGGCGATACGATATGAAGATCTCCTCCCATTGTAACCGACTCTGTGTAACCCTAGCCCTCTCCGGTGTCTATATAAACCGGAGAGTTTTAGTCCGTAGGACGAAGAACAATCATACCATAGGCTAGCTTCTAGGGTTTAGCCTCTCTGATCTCGTGGTAGATCAACTCTTGTAATACCCATACCATCAATATTAATCAAGCAGGAGTGGGGTTTTACCTCCACGGAGAGGGCCCGAACCTGGATAAAAACATCGTGTCCCTTGTCTCCTGTTACCATCCGCCTAGACGCACAGTTTGGGACCTCCTACCCGAGATCCGCCGGTTTTGACACCGACAGTTACATTTGCGTAAGGATAGTGATACAGAGCATCCACGTTCATCTCCATGTACACCTTCATAGCACATCAAGCCCCAAGCGGACCTACCGGAGTTAAGGTGAACCCGCTCTTCTTCGAGAATATCATGAATATCCATTGGACTTCCTTGCTACCTCACCAAAGAGCTCTATGTGTCCTTAGATACGAAGACCGTCGACCACAAGCTGGTGAGGAACACCCCAAAGGAGTAGGAGAATGACCCCAAGGCCACAAGAAGGAAGAAGGAGGGCAACGAGACCAACTCTGCACCTCCCAGGCGACCCCGTGCCCACGGGCCTCGAAGACCCCGTGCGCACGGGCTACTCAGAGAGTTTGTGCTGGAGCACCCCGTGCGCACGGGCCTGTACCGTGCCCACGGGACCCCCGTGCGCACGGGCCCAACTTACCCCGTGCGCACGGGCCCTACAGGATGGACGGCTGTGATTGCTGTTTGGGCCTCCTCTTCCTCCACTTCGCCCCCATGCCTATATATTCCGTACCTAGACCATTTGTTAGGGTTAGCAAAGGATATGTTAGACATATGAGAGCTTTGCTCCATGGATCCACTCCACTAGGAGATCAAGACCTCCTCTTGGAGTGACCTAGCTCAAGACCCCCTCATGGGTGGCCCCTATCAAGACCTCCTCACGGAGAAGAACCCGGTTACCTCTTGTATCGTCCTTTGTTGATCGTGGATCGTGTATCTCTCTTTGTGTTCATCGTTCTAGTGCATGTGTAATCGAATCTTGTTGGTTTTAGTGATTCTCTTGTGTTTTCCCCATGATTTCCCTCGTGCTCTTCTGCTCATTCTTCGTGTTCATCATAGGGATCCACTCCAAACGTGAAAGATCATCCCCATAGGGTTCCACCCTACATCATATGGTATCATGAGCCACGTTGATCACATTTTTGGAGCCCCTACCCCGTGTCTTCTAGCTTGATTTTGTTGTTTTTGTCCTAAATTTGAAAATTCCATTTTTTTTTGTGATTTGTTGGTTTAGTGTGATTTTGTTGGATTTGATCCATGAATTTGCATGGTTTCAAGTGGATCTAGCTTTCCTCCACCTTCCCCTACCTTCCATCCTTCGAATTTGACCACAATTTCGAAATTCCCAACGGATCCGGAGCAGTTCGTCCGCTCTCAAACGACCCCGTGCACACGGGCCATCAGGACCCCATGCACATGGGCCTGTCAGACCCCGTGCGCGCAGCCCTTCCAGTGTGTTTCTTCCGTTGTCCCTTCGTCCTCCATACCACCCCCTACCCCCACCTCAACCCCAGCCACGAGATCCATCCATTTGGAGCCCAAATCGCCAAGAAATCTGCCAAACCCGTGAGTCCCAGGTGACCCCGTGCCCTCGGTGTGTGTACCGTGCGCACGGGACCCCGTGCCCACGGCCCCTAGACCCCGTGCGCACGGCCCCCCTACAGTAGCCGCGTGCACTTCACCGTTTTGTCCATAACTTCCACATCCGGAGTCCGATTTTCGCGTTCTTTAGGTCGTTGAGTAGCTATTCAGATCCCCCATCCACCTAGATAGGTTCCCACACCATTTGACTACACCAAAATTTCGGCATTTTGGCAAGATTGCCTAGGCCCTCCACCATATCATCCGCTACACCACCATCGACTTTCGCAACCTAACCCATCTTGATCCCCTTAGCATTATTGGTTGCTTGAGGAGTGATTTGAGTCTCCTAAGGTGTTTCGGCTACTTAGGGACAATTGCTTCTTCACAAACCACCACCACTTCCACATTGCTATGTCCACTTCCACCATTTGACATTTGTCATTTGAAATTTTGAGTTTGCGGTTTTTACCGTTTCCTAAGGTGTTTTGGCTACTTAGGGACGGGTCTACATCATCTTGGTATCTACATCAAGAACACCGCCACTCATCATCGCAAAGGACGGTAACCTCGACGACACCATTGTATATTCCCCTTGCAATTGCATTGTTAACCCCTAGCCCATTTTGCGTTACTTGCCTATCGAGACTAGCCATTTGAGTATTGCCGGCAACGTTACTTGTGCACATTAGTGATCCACCATTCCATTGCATACATACCATATCATATTGGTATAATATCATATCTCGTGTCACAAGTTTGTTCCCGCATATACGCAATTGCTATCTTGGTTTGTGCATTGTGCAAAAGTGGCCATAGAAAAAAAAGAATAAGAAATAAAGCTTTTAAGCAAAAAGAGAGGAAAGAGCTCGTGAGCAAGTGCCATAGCATCGTACCCCATTGCACATAAGATTGTCATATCCGATCATCTTGGATCATCTTGAGAGAAACACCGGGAACCATACATACATAGAATACTTGGGATAGAAAGTAAACCCATTTTGCATCTTATAGGTTGTGCACAAGTGTCGTATCCGCCGATTGAGCAATCGTGCTAGCGTCTCTCTTGAGTTGTGCAACATGAGCGTTTTCCGTGGACTCCACATTTTGTGCTCATTCCTTGGTTGCACGACCCCATTTATCTATCCGTGTGTGTGTTTCTGTGTGCCATTCTTTGCTATTGGTCTACTTGTTTCACTTGCGAATTTGTGAATCTTTTCCAACATTATTGACTCTTGCTAACATTTTTGCATCAAATTTTTGTGCAACTATCCTCACCGAGCTCCACCATAAGCCTTATTTGCGTAGGTGTGAGAAACCGACAAGAATTGGTACCAATTGTGCTATTTCCTTGTTACACATTGAGTGATCATCGATCCATTTTCAACATCGGTCAAGGTACATTTGGTATAAGTTCTTCTCTTTCTCCCACTCATATTTGCTCGAGTCTTGTGATGGATAGGCAAGGCATTTCCTCTCCGGTCTTCAACAACAACGACGACGTGAACAACTACATCACCAAAAGGTCCATCTTCGGACTACAACACGAAATGCAAGGAGCACAATCCACCTTGCAAGAGCGCATCAAGAACCTCTCCATCGACATTCATCTCTCTGAAGCAAGGAAAAGGGACTACATCAACAACAAGCTTGCCACACAAAAGGAGGAGCAAGATGCGAGGATGGAAGAGATTCGGGCCTTGATCAAGTCTTCTTCCCCTTCTCATCTTCAAGGCGGCGACGTTCAAGCCACAAGTCTTCGGAGCGCCCAAGCGATGCAAGAGCAAGTCGTCCACGTCCACATCTCCATGGCGATCATCATCACGTTCGTGATCCACATCGTCATGAAGGGCAAGTCACCTCCAAGCATCATGTGCACAACAACGACGAACAACATCTCCTATGAGCTCAAGCACGACAACGACATCATCAACAGGAAGATGCTCCACAAGCGCAAGTGCACAAGTCCCAACAAGCCCTACTTCACGCCAAGTCCAAGCTTCAAGAGCACAAAAGAAGACAGCGAGACGACCACCACCAAGACGACGCTGCGGCTACATCAACCACTTCGGCATCTTCGCCAAGTGTTCTCAAGGCATCTTCGCCTTTGGACGTACAACATCTTCGCCTACTCCCCGTGAGTTCGCCTACATCGACAACTTCAACAACAAGGCGACCACCTACGAGCGAGGGCGACACTTCCATCTTCGGAAGCCCCTCAAGGAAGATGGCCGAGCATGGGACATTCCCTTCGGTCATGGAGACGAGCTATGAGGTGCCACATCATATGGGCCTCCAACAACAAGACGGTGACAAGAAGGTTGAGCATGGGACTATCCCTTCAACCAAGGCGACGATAGTAGTTGAGCATGGAGACATTTGCACCAACATCTCTCCGACACCCACATATCATGAGATGACCCAATTGCCATGTGAGGAGAGCCACCAACCCATGAGTGAGATGAGTGACTCCACCATATATGAAATTGAGTGCATTCCCTATGAGAGGATGAGTGTGACCACCACTAGCCCCACACATGAGAGCATGCCACACACCCTATGTGAGGTTGAGCGCCATTTGAGTGACTCCACCAACCATATGAGTGAGTGCATCCTTGAGGGAGTGAGTGAGCCACAACACTTAGTGAGTGAGGTAGTTGACACGGCATGTGAGGCCACCATGATTTCTAACGACTTAACCTCTACTCCTAGTGTGTTTTCTTCTTTGGTGCTAGGTCTCATACATGACGACATACCTATCCTCGATGAGTCCATCCCTCCAATGGACAAAATGATGGCCATGGTGGACGATGATGCACCCCCCCACATGGTTCCATCAATATGAAGATGACAACGAGACGATCTTCAACACCTCACCTACAACACATGAGCGACACTCCAAAGGTAACATAGGTGATGGTGCTTCTCTTGTCCCACTAGTGGACTCTCTTGACATAGATTGCTCCCATGATGTTGACCCACCTATTGCCATGCTTCATGCTAGTGAAACTCCTTCATGCCTTGACTTACCTATTTATGATGAATATGATGATGAGCATGTTGAGTTGCCTAGTTGTGATGCTATGCTTCATAGGATATCTTGTGAAAATTCTATTGGTCATGTCATGTTTGACAATCCATTGAACTTGTCATATGCTATGAGTGAGGTCTCCCATATCGCATCATTTCAATCACAACATAGTACCTATGCATGCCCCATTAAAATAAATCCCATTTGTACTTATGGCATAGATGACAAGTTGATGGCCATTGGCTTTTGTTTCTCTTGTGATGATATTGCCATGCTTCCTTTACATGATTTGCGCAATTCATCTAGTATACCATGCCATGATCACATTGTTCCAAATATGCATTGTTTTAGATGTTGTCAATATTCTCCATGTGATGTTTCCATTAATGCTCATGAGGAGACCCCCATAGTTTCCTCATACATATTAGGAGATCTTGATGCATTTCATACTTTGCATGATTCCCATGATAGTATACACCATATGCGTAACATGAATAACAATGCTCTAGATATTTCCCATGATGCATTGCACAATTTGAGTCTCCATTATGCTATACATAACAACAAACCTATCATGATGGATGACATGTTTCTATATCACGCATCTCATTTATTTGAGCATTGAATAGTTGGTGCTAACCAACACAAGCACGTATGCATCATGATGGATGATGTGTACATCTACCACGCACACACAATTTCCCCTTTGACTTTGTTTTGTGTAGGTACTCATGTATACTCGTCGACCTCTCAATCCCAAGAGTTGACGAAACGAGCTCTTGAGAGCAATGATGACTTGGGATCCCGTGGACTATCCTTACCACCGTCCCCTTCGCTCAAGGAGTATGCGCAACTCCTCTACTTGGCTCTCACACGGCTATGGGCCATTTACCACTTGTCACATTATGCTCATTCTACCGTGTTCACTTTGCATGCTATGCTTGCTTCTATGCCTTTGCCATGCAATTGTGACCCTTGCTTGCATCTACCCATGTTTCATCATTATTCTACTATTATGAGTATTTGCATGCTTGGTGGAGATCCTTGTTGCTATTGCCATGCTTATCATGTGCCCCATGCTATTGATGCTTGTTGTGTTGGGAGAGTCATAATGCCCCATTGCTATTTACATATGGCCTCTCGACAATACATTCATGTCCTTCTACCCCTATCTTGCTTTCATGCTTGTGCTATAACATGTGAATTATTCAAGCCCACTATTTGCAACAATGACATGTTTGCCATGATTCCTTCTAGTATGTTGCATCTTTGCACTACTAGCATGCTTGACTTGATCGCTATGATAGCTCGCTATGTTGCATCACCCATGTTCCACTATTACTTGCTTTCTTGGGTTGATAGCACCTATGCTCATGCCTCTCACATGATTTATACCGATCATTATCTATTGTCTCCATTACTTACATCTCTCATATCACCTTGTATTGAGTGCCAACTTGCTATGCTTATTGATCTTGGATACTTGGCCACTTTACTTGTGAAGCATGCTTGTTTGATTGAGCCTATTGTATTTGGTTGTTCTCGCATCATATGCCTCCTTACTATGAAATGCCCCCTTGTACCTTCTTATGATGAGCTTGATGCATACACTTGTTGGGTATCTCACCCCTCGAATGATAGGTCTTGCATTTGCACTAACATCACTTGTTTTTCCAAGTGTTTCTCATGTTCTTTCATTTTGAAGGATTCACAAGGCGGTACCATAAAGACACATTTTGGTTATGTGAAGGCGTACATGATGTGCAACACCAACATTTGTGAGAATCTCCTAAAGGTGAACTCCTTCCCTTTGAGCCATTTTCAAATATGCATATTGGATGGGCCATTCTTTCATTGTTGTTTCCTTCTTGTTGTCTACATGATACATCTATTGGATGGAGGACTGACATTGGAGATGGACCCTATGGACCTTCAAGTTGAGGAGTGCCACGACATCGACCTATTGTACATCCATGCCTACCGTGTACATGGCGATACGGTTTACGATCCGAGGTCGGATCTTTCCAAAGGGGGAGGAGATGACATGGAGCATCCCACATTCATCTCCATGTACACCTTCATAGCACATCAAGCCCCAAGCGGACCTACTAGAGTTAAGGTGAACCCGCTCTTCTTCGAGAATATCATGAATATCCATTGGACTTGCTTGCTACCTCGCCAAAGAGCTCTATGTATCCTTAGATACGAAGACCGACGACCACAAGCTGGTGAGGAACACCCCAAAGGAGTAGGAGAATGACCCCAAGGCCACAAGAAGGAAGAAGGAGGGCAACGAGACCAACTCTGCACCTCCCAGGCGACCCCGTGCCCACGGGCCTTGAAGACCCCGTGCACACGGGCTACTCAGAGAGTTTGCGCTGGAGCACCCCGTGTGCATGGGCCTGTACCGTGCCCACGGGACCCCCGTGCGCACGGGCCCAACTTACCCCATGCGCACGGGCCCTACAGGATGGACGGTTGTGATTGCTGTTTGGGCCTCCTCTTCCTCCACTTCGCCCCCATCAATAGTAGAAAAAGGACCTAATATGAGACACATTAGTGCCGGTTTGATTTTGAGCCGGCACTAATGTGTCCAATAGTGCCGGTTCCAACGGCTAGCCAGCCGTTCTCATTAGTACCGGTTCGTGGCGAACCTATAGTACCGGTTCGTGCCACAAACTAGTACTAAAGAGGGTGGTGGCAGGGTGTTGTCAGTCTGGGGCCCATCCAGCACCTTTAGTACCGGTTCGTGGAACGAACCGGTACTAAAGGTCGACATACATAAACCCTTCGTCCCCCCGAGCCACTCTGTTCTTCCCCTTTCCCCTCACTTCCTCTGTTCTTCCCCCTCTCTCCTCGAGCTCCTCACAAATTTTGCCCAAAATTTGTCAAGATTTGAAGGCCCCCATCCATTCAAATGATCACAAAGGTTAGCAACTTTGTCCTTTCAACTCTCATTGCTAGATTAGCTCTTGCAATGCTTTGTATAGTGATTAATTTGGGAGGAATAAATATATTTGCTAGTATTTGATTTATATGCAATTTGAGCACAAAAATAACACTTAGTTTGCATATGTAGGTGTGGTTTACTTAGTGCCTTCTAAATCTCCGTCGTAACCACCGTCGATCGCCCGCACCGCCCCATCGCCGGCACCACCTTCTGGTGAGGCTCTTATTCATGAATGTTTTACATTACCAAATTGATGTTTATGTGATTTGGATATATAGTTACTCGTATAATTATCTTACCAGTACGTTGTTTGTTATACATAGTGCCATGGTTTTGATATCCGTCCCCGTCGGCCCTCGTCCTTGTTATGATTCGGATGTGGTATATTCTCTTTTAAAACTAGTTGTTGCATTTCGTGTTTATGACAAATTATGCCCATCAAGTTGACATAGATATTTTTATCTAGGAGGTATGTGAACCGGAAATTCCAACCGACCCTATTGTCGAGAGGTTAAATTTAGTTGAAAGAGAAAACGAGTATTTGAAAGAAAAATTGAAAAGAATTGAGGGGGATAAGATGGAATTGGAGTTGCATGTTGCCGATGTCGTCGATGATCACAAGATCAAGATGGAGAAAACGAGGTTGAAGATTAGAAAGATTAGAAAATATGCCATTGATAGTGTGGCTTGGTATCATTATGCTGTTGGATCAATTGTTACCTTAATTGCGATCTTCATCGCATTTGTTGTTGCATTTAAATTCTTTAGCTAGAGAGTTATTTGTATGTTGCATTTAATTAAGTGTTGTATATGAACTTTATGTATGAACTTTATGTATGAACTTGTATTAATTTGGTCTATTCGGTGTTGTGTAATGAAGATGAGCCGACAATGGATGTATGATGACAGATGCTCTCCCGAGTTCATTAATGGCGTGCATACTTTTCTGCTTGCCGCTGAGGCAAACAAGCGGGCGGATGGTTTTATGCCTTGTCCATGTGCTGGCTGTAAGAATGGTCACAGTTACTCTACGTCAAGAACCATTCACGTCCACCTATTTGAGTCCGGTTTCATGCCCCACTATAATGTTTGGACCAAGCACGGAGAAATAGGGGTTATGATGGAAGACAATGAAGAAGAAGAGGACGACAACGGCTATCCTGGCCATGGGTTCCCTGAATACGATGATACAACAATGGGGGAAGAAGCTGAGCTGGCAATGCAGAAAGAAGCTGAAGAAGAGGCATTAGATGAGCCCGCTGATGATCTAGGTCGGGCCATTGCCGATGCAAAGAGAAACTGCGCAAGTGATCTGGAGAGGATGAAGTTGCAGCGCATGTTAGAGGATCACAAGAAATTGTTGTACCCAAATTGTGAAGATGACAAAAAAAAGTTGGGCACCACACTTGAATTGCTGCAATGGAAGGCAGAGAATGGTGTATCTGACAAGAGATTTGGGAAGTTGCTGGTAATGATAAAGAATATGCTTCCAAAGGACAACGAATTGCCCGAGAGTACGTATGAAGCAAAGAAGGCTGTTTGCCCTCTAGGGTTAGAGGTGCAAAAGATACATGCATGCCCTAATGACTGCATCCTCTACCGCGGTGAGTACGAGGATTTGAATGCTTGCCCGGTATGCGGTGCATTGCGTTATAAGATCAGTCGCGATGACCCTGGTGATGTCGAGGGTGAGCGCCCCAGGAAGAAGATTCCTGCCAAGGTGATGTGGTATGCTCCTATAATACCATGGTTGAAACGTTTGTTCCAAAACAAAGAGCATGCGAAGGCGATGCGGTGGCACGCAGAAGACCGTAAGAAAGACGGAAAGTTGAGAGTACCCGCTGATGGTTTGCAGTGGAGAAAAATTGAGAGAAAGTACTGGGAGGAGTTTGCAGGTGACCCAAGGAACGTATGGTTTGGTCTAAGCGCAGATGGCATTAATACTTTTGGGGAGCAGAGCAGCAACCATAGCACGTGGCCTGTGACTCTATGTTTGTATAACCTTCCTCCTTGGTTGTGCATGAAGCGGAAGTTCATTATGATGCCAGTGCTCATCCAAGGCCCTAAGCAACCCGGCAATGACATTGATGTGTACCTTACGCCATTAGTTGAATAACTCTTACAACTGTGGAATGGAACAGGTGTACGTGCGTGGGATGAGCACATGGGGGAAGAATTTGACCTAAAGGCATTGCTGTTCGTGACCATCAATGATTGGCCTGCTCTCAGTAATCTTTCAGGACAGACAAACAAGGGATACCGCGGATGCACGCACTGTTTGGATCATACCGACAGTATATATTTGAATAGTTGTAAGAAGAATGTGTACCTGGGACATCGTCGATTTCTTCTGAGCAGGCATCCCGTAAGAAAGAAAGGCAAGCATTTCAAAGGTGAGGCGGATCATCGAACGAAGCCTCGCCACTGTACTGGTGCTGATGTACATGATATGGTCAAGGATTTGAAGGTAATCTTTGGAAAGGGTCCTGGCAGACAACCTGTTCCGAAGGACGCTGATGGACGCGCACCCATGTGGAAGAAGAAATTTATATTTTGGGACCTGCCATATTGGAAATACCTAGAGGTCCGCTCCGCAATCGACGTGATGCACGTGACAAAGAATCTTTGCGTGACCCTGCTTGGCTTTTTGGGCGTGTATGGGAAGACAAAAGATACACCAGAGGCACGGGAGGACTAGCAACGTATGCACGGAAAAGACGACATATATCAGGGTTAGGCCAGCTACGCTCTTACCAAAGAAGAGAAGGAAATCTTCTTCGAATGCCTGCTCAGCATAAAGGTACCGTCTGGCTTCTCGTCGAATATAAAGGGAATAATAAATATGGCAGAGAAAAAGTTCCAGAACCTAAAGTCTCATGACTGCCACATGATTATGAATCGCGGCATAAGGTCAGACTGGAAGGAAAAGGCACGCTAGGAGGGCATCAAATAATATGTATGGACGGGCATTCTCTCACTGAAGCACATTACACAGTTCTACAGAATTCCGCCTTGGTGGCTCCGTATATGGAGGAACACAAGAATTTTCTACAGTCCAAACACCCGGAGAAGTCTGACGACTGGATTACACGCGAACAAACGAGGACTTTCGCCAGTTGGTTGCAGAAACGTGCCCTGAATGATGGTGATATTCAAAATGACCTGTACTCACTGTCCCAGTTACCATCTTTAAATATAATGACTTTCAAAGGGTACCAGATAAATGGGAATACATTTTACACGATTGCCCAAGATAAGAAGAGCACCAACCAAAACAGCGGTGTCCGCTTTGATGCAACAACCAACACGGGAAAGGAAACATATTATGGTTACATAGAGGACATATGGGAACTTAACTATGGATCAGGTGATTTGAAGGTCCCTTTGTTTCGGTGCAAATGGGTCAATATGACACAAGGCGGGGTAACGGAAGACCCGCAGTACGGAATGACAATAGTGGATCTCAACAATCTTGCGTATGCAGACGAACCATTCATCCTAGCCAATGATGTGGCGCAGGTTTTTTTATGTGAAAGACATGTCTACCAGGCCGAGAAAAAGAAAAGATAAGGAAGCGAATGGATCATACGACGAGCCAAAGCGCCACATAGTTCTTTCAGGAAAAAGAAACATCGTGGGAGTGGATGACAAGACAGACATGTCAGAATATTATGAAAAGTTTGATGAAATTGCTCCATTCACAGTGAATATTGACCCGAGCATCCAGTTAAATGATGAAGATTTTCCCTGGCTACGGCGCAAAGGGACACACGAGAAGAAAAAGTTTCACACCCAAAGATCTGGGATGTGATCGGTTTCACTATCATCACTTTCTTCTGTGTTTCACACCCAGGAGGGAATGTCTGTAATAGTTAGGGTAGTTAATTATGTGTTTTGGCATCTGAAACGCGAAGAAATTTTATGTGCAAACAAATTCTTTTTCATGCATTTACTGATTTTTTCCAGCTAAATGACCCTGAAATTGAAAAGCATTTGAAATGAACTCAGAAAAGGTTGAAAGTTGGCATGGTATCATAATTTCATACAAATAGCATGTGCAAAAAAGTAGAGAGGGTTACGACAAAAACTGGATACACTTCGTGTACAAAATGGACAATCTTTTTTGAAGTATCAGGGTTTCCGACGAAAACTAAAATGTTACAAAGGCATTTCATTTTTTAGATAACCTAAGCATTACCAAATTGAATATAATCATAAAACACACTAATATTAAACATAAGAAAAAAGAATCACTGAAAAATCTTTTTCCAAAGTTAAGTTATTCACAAACTAGTGATTCACACAAATTTCAAATAATTCAAAAATTTAAACTATTCAAATTTGAAAACTACCGGCACTAACAGATCAAAGTTTGTAAATTTTTGTACCTAAAGCAAAAATATTCACAAAGAAACTCTAAATATAGCAAAAAACAACTCAAAAATAAATAAAACAAATAAAAAGCAAAAAAATTAAGAAAATAAAAAAAGCCCGCCTACTGGGCCAAAGCGGCCTGCATACGACTAGAAACTCAACCTTTTGTTGGGCCAGGATGCAGGCCCGCAAAGGCCCAATAGGCCCACATGGCAGCAATGAATTGGTAGGCCCAGTAGGCCTGCTTAGGAGAGGAGCTCGAGAGAGCTACCGCACTGGGGCTTATAAACCAGTGCGGTAGCCCTTCGACTGGCGAGGTGGGACTAAACTTGCGCACTGCCTTGAGCCAGCACACACCTTTAGTACCGGGTCGTGGCTCCAACCGGTACCACCCGGTACTAAAGGGGGTGCGCTTCCCGCCGCTTCGCCTGGCCAAAACAGACCTTTATTACCGGTTGGTGGCTCCAACCGGTACTAAAGGTCCATCCTATATATACAACACTTGAAAAAAATTCAGTTTCCCTCTGTTCTTCCCTCTGTTTCCTCCCTCTATCGCGCCGCCCTGCCCCGATCGTCGCCGACCCCGGCCGTCCCCGCCCCTCGTCGCCGCCCCCGTGGACGTCGCTGCCCCGGCCGTCCCCGTCCCTGTCGTCCCCGTCGTCCCTGTCGCCGCGCCCCGCCCCGCCCCGTCGTCGCCGCCCCGTCCCGTCGTCGCCGCCCCATCCCGTCGCCCCGTCGTCGCCGCCCCGTCCCGTCGCCCCTTCGTCGCCGCCCCGTCGTCGCCTCGCCGGTGACCTCGCCCCGGCTGCCAATGTCCACACACACAGTACTACACACACACACACACACACACACACACACACACACACACACACACTACACACACACACTACACACATTAGTTTGTTTGTTATAAATTTTTCTGTTTTTTAGTTATAGAAATGTTAGAAATTATTCTGTTTTTTAGTTATATAAATATTAGAAATGTTAGTTTTATAGAAATGTTATAAATGTTTTCTTTTTTTTGTTATAGAAATATTTATAGAAATGTTAGCAATTTTTCTGTTTTTTAGTTATATAAATATTAGAATTGTTATGGAAATGTTAGTTATATAATCATGAAATTTTAGAATTAGTTTTAGTTAGATGAATTAGATTAATGTCAAATTGTTAGAATTTGCATATATATAGAATTTTAGTTATCACAATCCAATCATTTAAAAAATGTTACTTTTTGCGGGCATATAGTATTTGTTCTCGATGATATGCCCGGCCCGCATCCTTGCCGTCGACCCATTCGTGATGACGTCATGCTTCAGAGGACCCATGTCCGGGACTGGGCTCCGTCGGGCTGGCACTGGGAGGTGCTACCTGGAGGGGCGTGCCGCTTGGTGAGGAACCCGACCTCGGGTCCCGTCGTCGACACTGATCTTCTTTGGTGGCGTTCGCGTGGGCCACATTCAGTGCAGAGGCAGCCGGCCCCGCCGGAGGTGGTGCGTCGCCGTGTCAGGGAGGAAGATGAGCACGTCCATCGCTACATGGCTGCTATGGACGGCGTCAGGTTCTCCACTACTTGGCGGGTTCTTTGGGCAGATGACCGGAGATATGATCCTGTGATGGTTCCTTCTCTTTGGGTGTGCACCGCCCGCGCCCCAGGAACCGCGAGTGGCGCCCTAGATTCTTCTGTTGTACTCGATCTTTATTAGGTACCTAGCCAGTGATGTATTCGATATATAGTATTCGAGACAATGTATTTGAGATTATATATATTAAGACGATGATGTATTCGAGATTATATATTCGAGAGGATGTATTCGAGATTCAGATTTTCCTTATTGATTAATTGCATCCATGCATTGTAATTTGAATACTAAATTGTTTTATATTTTTTCTGTATTATTAGTAAAGTAAAAGCTATGGCGGACAATACCGGTAGAGAGAGAGAAGAGGAATTGTTTGACATCATATGCAGCCCTCACAGGCTAGATGATCTGAATGAAGCAGATGACGGCTCCCAATATCTTAACAATACCGGAGAGGGTGATGAAAAGATATTCGATCTCGACGACCAGGCTGATGAAGTCATGAACTATGATTATGATTATGACACATACAATGTTTGTGATGACACAGACAATGCTGATCTTCAAATAACAAACACTACCGGCGAGGTATATTTATATAAGCATGCATCATGGTGATCATCACATGTTTTTTTATTGAAGATATATTAACGAATCGATCTTTCTTCTTTCAGCCCTCCGGATCGAGCAAATCTGCTTCTATAGACAGCAAGACAAAGCGAGGCCCGGGCAGATTGTTGAAGGATGGTGTAAAGTACCACATCAAATCCATCAAACCTAGTGGCGAACCCCTCACGCCTAAGAACATTGCGAACAAGTGGACTCGTCAGTGCGGAGTTCTTGTGAAGGAAAAACTCCCGATCTCCATTCAAGAATGGAAAGAGCCAAAGACTAAACGTCCAGGTGTTACTTGGGTCGATGGCAGAGCCAAAGAAGACCTGGTTAAATCTCTGATGGAACATTTCACCCTACCAGATCATTTCACTAAAGCAGATGTGGACAAAGTCAAGGCCGCTACTCTTAAGAAGATAGCAATTGCATTCAACACCCACAAGAAAACTGTATGGGCCAACTACCTCGCTAATGAAAGGAAGACTCCAGATTTCAAGGGAACACTGGAGAAGCAAAGAGAACATTGGGATGATTTCATGACCTTCAAGGATTCAGAAATATCTAAAAGGAGCCGAACAAAAGATAATTGACGCAATAGATGAAGCTCGAAGGGGGGTGCTCACTCCCAACAGAGAGAACGACGAGCTTACGCGCACCCTGGGAAATCCTGAACACCCAGGAAGAACACGAGGCGTGGGTGTTATTCCCTGGTATGAGGGCTTTTCAGAATGGAACGAGGACTACAGGAGCCGTGCAAGAAGGAAGATGGAGGAGGAGAAGAAAAGGAAGCTGGAGGAGGAGCAGAGGAAGCAGGACGCAGAACGCCTTCAAGGCCTAGAAGCAAGGCACGCGGACCTGGCACTCAAATTCCAGCAGCAGCAACAACAGATCGACTCACTTAGCCAGGAAAGGGGGTCTCAGCAGCGGCAGCAGCAAGCGGATGATCGTCCAGCATTGGATAGCACCGTCACATCCATGCCGAGAAGCAGCGTTGGTTCTGCCCCGGGCGACACACTGCTGGATAAATACCCTGTGGATGACATCATAGAGAACACTAACTGCAAGCTACACTCCAAAATGAAGAACATATCCATGAAGGTGGCGGACGGCGTTGCTTTTCCAGTTACCCCCAAAGCAACCTACCATTGCATCCCGATTCCAGAGGGCTATGCTCGTGTCATGGTTGATGAAGTGGTGGACCCATATTCGGGGCTAACGCTTGACATTCCTGGAGGTGAAGACGAGCGCACACTCGGAGAGGCCATACATCGTATCATCCTATGGAGAAAGGATTGCATAATCTTTCGAAGTCCACCGACACCGCGTCGTCTGCCGACTCCTCGAAGTCCGCCACCAAGTCAGCAGACTCCCGCTCCTCCAAGTCCACGAACGCGTGAGACGACTCCTCCTCGAAGTCCGCCACCTCCTCCAAGTCCCCGAACGCGTGAGCTGACTCCTCCGGTTTCCAGCCCGGCACAGCGTCATGCCACTTCTCCGGTTGCAAGTCTGGCACCGTGTCAGGCCACACCTCCTGCTTCAAGTCCGGCACATCGTCAGGCCACTTCTCCTGGTCCAACTCCACGTCAGCCGTCTCCGCCGTCTCAGCAATCGCAGAAGAGACATCCTGCAGCTTTGGTGCGTAGCGGTACGAGTCAAGGTAGTTCAGGAAGTACAGGCAAAGGCAAGCGATATAAATATGGTCCAAGCCTCGCTCCTCTTCCTGAGAGGCCTTACGACATGACTAAGGAGCAAAACACAGCCATAGTGCAAGCCCAAGTGGACGCCCATTTTGGACCGAAACCGGCACCGCCGCCAAAGGAGAAAGTGCCTGAGAAAGTAATTGACCACTTCATTCGTATGGCTAGAGAACCAGCTCCCAAGCCTGTTGACTCGGACTATGAGCGCCAAATCAGGAAGGCACATCGAGCACGACTACAAAAGGAAGCGAGCTCAAGCTCGAGCCAACAAGCAGCTGGCAAAAAATGCGGGAAAACCATTCCCCAGTTGGGAGAACAGGCGGCGCAAGCGATCCCCCCGCTTGTTGTGCCAACAACACATGACAGGAGTAGTACGCGCGCCAAATATTATTGTGGGCAAACCGTTAGCGTTCCCAGCATGGCGATGTGGTAATAACAGAGGATCATATAATGCAGGCTCAAATGCTCAATATCTCTGTTGGACAACTCCTCGAAATCGAGCCCATGCCTACGCTTAAAGAATCAGAAATAGCATGGCAATATGTCCGGGGCAAACCTTTGGTCCATCCAGACAAGGTCAAGGACCTCCCAACAAGAATGTATCAATTGCATCAATGGTACATGAACATTACCAAGATTTCCAATTGAGAGTCCCTCATGGTGAATGTCAAGCATGAGCATTATTACCATGAGAAAGCTCTGGCCATTGAGTATCCAGAACTATTTCAGTTATTTAATCAAGACGCACTCGACAAGTCTATCGTCAGTTGCTATTGTCTGTAAGTGATTTCTTTCTGTAATTTAAGTCTCAAGCTAGTTATGTAGTGATAATTTTGATCAGTCATTACATGTAATTATCCTCACTATATTCTTTTTCTGTGGTATTATATGCAGGATGAAGATGTATGAAATGAAAAAAGCTGGACGCTATGGCGTTGGGTTCATTGACCCAAATACCATTAATCAGGACATATGGGAGATTGAACATTGTAAAGCTGCTGTAGAGGAAAGCATGCTAGAGTTCTTGAAGCGCCTCAATACCTTCGAAGATATACTACTTCCTTACAACTTCCCGTGAGTCACACTGTCTTGTACTACAAATTCTGCTTTTGCTTACTAGCTAGCTAGATGTTAATAATTAAGTGTATACAGTTTACGGTAGTTGATTAATTTTATGCACATGCCCGCTTAATTAAGACATGAAAACGTGTGTGTATGTAGTTGGCACTGGGTCTTGATAGACATTAAAGTTGAGGAAGGAAAAGTTGAATTACTGGACTCACTAACTAAAGAAGATAAAGGCTACACCATCGTGAAGGGGATAGCCAACATGTAATTTCAATCATTATTAACTATTAGTTCCTGATATGAACTATTTAATAACCCCTTTATTAATTTTCTTTGCCGGCGGGCAGGGCATGGGCAAAGTTCATCGCGGTGACTCCAGGAGAATGGAAAAAAATTGTTTTGGCATCGACCCAAGGTAAGTAATTAAGTAGTACTAGCTAGCTACCATCTCTTTAATTCTTGTTTCAATATCATTAATTAATTATTATGCTTGATTAATCATTATCTGATTCAATTCCATTCTCGTAAAGGCCCTGAGGCAGGCGAAAGGGAATAATCTGTGTGCATACTATGTTTGCGAGAACATTCGCATGATGACATGCGAAAGGAGCAGATCTGATAGACAGGACTGGGTACGTTTTTCTCAGAACACTATTCACACCATTATCGATATCTAGTCACACAACTAACACACATGCATATTGATCTCCTTCTTAATAGTTCAGATCGGTGCGGGATAAGCTCCTACCATCGGACCGCATACAAGCACTTCAAGAGGAAATAGCCGGATTTTTGCTCGACCAGGTCATAGATCCGAAAGGAGAATACTATTACCCGCTACCGCCCCCATGAACCACTTGTCATCGTGCTCCGAAGGCACCAAGGCAACATGTAGTAGAAATTGTATACGTATATACATGTGTATATGTGTGAATAGTTAATGGTGTTGGCTGTGAGACATTCGATGATATATTATATATATATATATATATGCGGTTCTACGTACGAGAAAATCTATTTAATATATATGCATAACGTGTACAATTTGTAGTATTGTGAAATACCAGCAAACAAAAAAGAATTAAATGGAAAATAAAGCCAAACTGAAAACACAAAATTAAAGCAAAAATTAAAAAAAACACCCAAACATTTAGTATCGGTTGGTGTTACCAACCGGTACTAATGTCCTACACGCACATAGGCCTGGCTCGTGCCACGTGTTTGCACTTTAGCGCCGGTTCATGACGAACCGGTACTAAAGGGGGGGGGGGCTTTTGTCCCCACTCTTTAGTGTCGGTTCGCCAACCGGCACTAAAGGCCGTCACGAACCGGCACTAAAGCCCGGTTCTGCACTAGTGCATGCCTATATATTCCGTACCTAGACCATTTGTTAGGGTTAGCAAAGGATATGTTAGACATATGAGAGCTTTGCTCCATGGATCCACTCCACTAGGAGATCAAGACCTCCTCTTGGAGTGACCTAGCTCAAGGACCCCCTCATGGGTGGCCCCTATCAAGACCTCCTCATGGAGAAGAACCCGGTTACCTCTTGTATCGTCCTTTGTTGATCGTGGTTCATGTATCTCTCTTTGTGTTCATCGTTCTAGCGCATGTGTAATCGAATCTTGTTGGTTTTAGTGATTCTCTTGTGTTTTCCCCGTGATTTCCCTCGTGCTCTTCCGCTCGTTCTTCATGTTCATCCTAGGGATCCACTCCAAATGTGAAAGATCATCCCCATAGGCTTCCACCCTACATCAGATAGATTTCTTGATTTGCGCAAATCAAAGATAATGCCACGTGCTGATGGTCCTTTTAAGGTGTTAGAGAAAATAAATGATAATGCATATAAACTTGAGCTATCTGCAGATTTTGGGGTTAGTCCCACTTTTAACATTGCAGATTTGAAGCCTTATTTGGGCGAGGAAGATGAGCTTCCGTCGAGGACGACTTCATTTCAAGAAGGGGAGGAGTATGAGGACATCAATACCATTGTTACACCCATATCCCCTGCTGCTATACATACTGGACCAATACTAGAGCTCGCGCATGCCAATTAAATTACCAGGTACTTTTGTTTCTTGGTAATGATTCTAATGTTCATGAGAATATGATGTTGCCCAAATTGGATACATTTGTCTTGCTTACAAATAAAGGGCCTAGCTTGGACGAGGATGAAAATTGGAGCAAGAACCAGCATGGAGATGATGGCATGCGCAAGGGGAACAAGAACGGAGTTACAAGTGATGATTTCATGGCGTTGAAGCCACCATAATGAGTGCATGAAGCCTTGGACGAAATATACAAGATGCTACTTCATAACTTTCGTCCAGAGGCTATTCTAGGTGTTGCGTCACCTTATTATTGGGCCAGGCCCATGTAATTTCGAAATACTTGAGTATAGGCTATTTTTAGAGTCCGTATGTTTGGGGAAACAAGAGATAGGGTTGGTTTTGGACCCCTTCCCCAAGGGCCAGGAAATTCCCCCCTCTTCCTCCATATATACAGCCCTTAGGGCGTCGTTTAGACTTTGGGTTTTTTTAGATAAAAAGTTCGCCATAGCTGCAACTTCGCATACTTCGTTTGTGTTCAATGACCAGATCAAGACGTCACAGAACCCCATCTTGATGAATAAAGCTTTCATCTTATATTCGCAATATCCAGATTGCAATCTTAGTTTCTTGCTTGTTCTTAGTTTGCTCGCAGGAAATAAACCCTCGTGGTCAGGTTGATCATGCTCTGGCATGGTCAATAACCTCTCGGAGTTGGTTTAGCGATTGTTAAGGCGCGACGTCCTCGCACATACGTAGTCAGATCGTCAAAGTCTACTCCTCTGAAATGATAATCACCATCTCATCGAAAGATGGGACACCTTTGCCTCTATCACTCAACCTACTGCATCTACTGAAAATATTAGTTATGAAATTCCTTTGGGTATGATAGAGCAACTGCTAGCTAATCCTTATGCAAGAGATGGAACGAAGCATCCCGATATGCATTTGATACATGTGGATGAAATTTGTGGATTGCTTAAGCTTGCTGGTGTACCCGGAGATGAAGTCAAGAAGAAGGTTTTCCCTTTATCTTTGGGGGGGAAGCATTAACATGGTACAGGCTATGCGATGATATTGGATCTTGGAATTGGAATTGGAATCAACTGAAATTGGAATTTCACCAAAAGTTTTAGCCTATGCATCTAGTTCATCGTGATAGGAATTATATATATAATTTTTGGCCTTGTCAAGGAGAAAGTATCTCTCTATCTTGGGGAGGCTTAATTCAATGTTATATTCATGCCCCAATCATGAGCTCTCAAGAGAAATTATCATTCAGAATTTGTATGCTCATCTTGTAATGATCAATCCATGCTCAACACATCTTTGTGTTGGTTCTTTTATGAGGAAGACTATTGAATTCAAGTGGGATATTTTAGAAAGAATTAAACGCAATCTGAGGGTTAGTTGCTCGATGAAGGTAAAGAGTCAACTATTAATCTGGAGTTTGATTGTGTTAAATATTTTATGAATACCGATTGTTTTCACAAGTTTAGAACTAAATATGGACTTGACTCTGAGATAGTATCCTCTTTTTGTGAATCATTTGCTACTCATGTTGATATCCCAAAGGAGAAGTGGGTTTAAATATCATCCCGCTATTAAAGAAGAAATCGAAGATCGGGTAATAGTTAAAGATGAAACAATCATTTTCAATGTTGATCCAGTTGTGCCTACTGCTTATATTGAAAAACCACCTTTCCCTGTTTGAATAAAGAACATGCTGAGGTGTCAACAGTGGTTCGCAAAAGTAATATTAAAATACCTAAACCCTTTGAACAAATCAAAGTAGAACCTAGTGTTGCTATGGTTAAAGATCTCTTGGTCGAAAATATTGATCGACATGTTATTTACTTCTGGGATGAAGTGATAGAGGCAAAGGTGTCCCGATGTTTTGATGGGATAGCTATCGTTTTCAGTGGAAGTCGACTTTGACCATCCGACTACGAACGTGCAAAGACGTCGCGCCTTAGCAATCGCTAAATCAACTTCCGAGGGGTTATTGACCACGCCGGAGCATGATCCACCTGACCACGAGGGTCTATTTCCTGCGAGCAAACAAAGAACAAGCAAGAAACTAAGATTGCAATCTGGATATTGCGAATATAAGATAAAAGCTTTATTGATCAAGATGGGGTCTGTGACATCTTGGTCTGGTTGTTGAACACAAACGAAGTACGCGAAGTTGCAGCTATAGCGAACTTTTAATCTAAACAAAACCCAAAGTATAAACGATGCCCTAAGGGCTGTATATATGGAGGAAGAGGGGGGAATTTCGTGGCCCTTGGGGAAGGGGTCTGAAACCAACCCTATCTCTTGTTTCCCCACACATACGGACTCTAAAAACAGCCTATACTCTGGTATTTCGAAATTACATGGGTCTGGCCCAAAAATAAGGCGACGCAGCACCTATAATAGCCTCTAGACGAAATTTAGGAAGTGACATCTTGTATATTTCGTCCAAGCCTTCATACACTCATTATGGTGGCTTCAAAGTCCTAAAATCATCACTCTTGTTTCCCTTGTGCATGCCATCATCTTCATTTCTAAGAAAAACAAACATATCCAATTTAGGCAGCATCATATTCTCATGAACATTAAAATCATTACCAAGAAACGAAAGTACCTAATAATTTAATTGGCGTGCACAAGCTCTAGTAATTGGTCCAGTATATGTAGCAGTAGGGGGTGTGGGTGGAACAATGGTATTGATGTCATCATCACGAAGCTACTAGAATTGCCAAACCCAACACTAAAGATAAGAACAAACTTGTTGTTGGTATGCCTGTTGTTTCAGTTCAAATAGGAGATCATTGCTATCATGGTTTATGTGACTTAGGTGCTAGTGTGAATGTTATCCCTTTTACTTTATATCAAGAAATTATGAATGATATAGCAGCCGCTGAAATAGAAGACATAGATGTCACTATTAAACTTGCTAATAGAGATACCATCACACCACTTGGGATTGTTAGAGATGTTGAAGTATTGTGTGGGAAAATAAAATATGCTACTGATTTTCTAGTTCTTGGTTTCCCACAAGATGACTTTTGTCCCATAATTTTTGGTAGACCCTTCTTGAACATTGTCAATGCTAAGATAGATTGTGAGAAAGAAACTGTCAGTGTTAGTTTTGATGATGTATCTCATGAGTTTAATTTCTCTAAGTTTTGTAGACAACTTCATGATAAATAATTACCTAGTAAGGATGAAATAGTTGGTCTTGCTTCTATTGCTATACCTCCTACTGATCGACTATAACAATATTTGGTAGACCATGACAATTATATGCACTTACATGAAAGAAATGAAATAAATAAAATATTCTTTGAACAACAACCTCTCCTTAAACACAACTTGCCTATTGAAACTCTAGGAGGTCCTCCTCCACCTAAAGGTGATCTTGTGTTTGAATTAAAGAAATTTTTTAACACTTTGAGGTATGCTTATCTTGATGAGAAAAAGATATATCCTATTATGCTAACCTTTCAGAACATGAAGAAGAGAGATTATTAAAAATTCCGAGGAAGCACCGTGCTGCAATTGGATATAATCTTGATGATCTTAAGGGCATTAGTCCCACTCTCTATCAACACAAGATTAATATGGAACCTGATGCTAAACCCGTTGTTGATCACCAATGGCGATTGAATCCTAAGATGAAGGAAGTGGTAAGAACTGAAATACTAAAACTTCTGGAAGCACATATAGTCTATCCCATAGCTGATAGTAGATGGGTAAGTCCAGTTCATTGTGTCCCTAAGAAAGGAGGTATTACTATTGTTCCTAAGGATAAAAATGAACTTATTCCACAAAGGATAGTGATTAGCTATAGAATGGTAATTGATTTTAGAAAATTAAATAAAGCTACTAGAAAAGATCACTACCCTCTGCCTTTCATTGATCAAATGTTAGAAAGATTGTCAAAGCACACACACTTCTTTTTCTTGACGGATATTCCAGTTTCTCTCGAAAACCTGTATCACTATCCGATCAAGAGAAAACCACATGTACTTGTCCTTTTGGAACTTATGCTTATACATGTATGCCTTTTGGTTTATGTAATACACCTGCGACCTTTCAAAGATGTATGACTGCTATATTCTCTGATTTTTGTGAAAAAATTGTTGAGGTCTTTATGGATGATTTTTCCGTTTACGGAACTTCTTTTGATAATTGCTTAAGCAACCTTGATCGAGTTTCGCAGATATGTGAACAAACTAATCTTGTCTGGAATTGGGAGAAGTGCCACTTTATGGTTAATGAAGGCATTGTCTTGGGGCATAAAATTTCTGAACAAGTTATTGAGGTGGATAAAGCTAAAGTTGACGCAACTGAGAAAATGGCATATCCTAAAGAGATTAAAGGTGTCCATAGTTTCCTTGGTCATGCTAGTTTGTATAGGAGGTTCATTAAAGACATCTCTAAAATTTCTAGGCCTCTTACTAATATTTTACAAAAGGATGTTCCATTTGTTTTTTATGATGATTGCGTAGAAGCCTTTGAAACACTTAAGAAAGCCTTAAATTCTGCACCTATATTTCAACCACCTGGTTGGAACTTGCATTTTGAAATTATGTGTGATGCTAGTGATTATGTTGTTGGTGTTGTTCTAGGACAACGAGTTGATAAGAAATTAAATGTTATCAATTATGCTAGTATTACTCTAGACAGTACCCAAAGAAATTATGCTAATACTGGGAAAGAATTTTTATAAGTTGTGTTTGCTTGTGATAAATTCAGATCTTACATTGTTGATTCCAAAGTAATTGTTCACACCAGTCGTCAGTGCAACAAACCCTGTTTTATGTTGCCCAGACTGTACACAGGCCCAAGGGCAAGATTACAGTATCCAAGACAAGGACAAACAGAAGAGAAGGCTCTTTCAAAAATCAAAGGGCGGATCAAGAAGACCAAGACAAGCCAAAGGAACAAGATATCACTAAGGGAAAAAACTCCCTTGCCGGGCAGGCAAGCCTGGTCAGGTCGAGGCCACCCCAAGGGCAAGTCCCAAGACCTCCCGGCGCTGGCGGCCTGCTTTCCCGCTAAGGCACCACTGCTCCACCTCACAGCAACACAAGTCACTTATCGGTGCGGTGTCGAGCCCCCAAGTGATTAAGTGGTTGTCATTTGGCACATGGCAGCCACTTCTAAGGAAGATCACCCCTAAATGACACCCGTCTAGGGGCGTGTCATGTAGGCAGACGAGAAAGTGGTTGAATGGCACGGCAAGGCCTGCCAGGCTACATCCATGACGTGACACTAAGCGGTGCATTTAATGCGCCTTGTCCTGTCTGCAGAGTTAGGTATGATAGCATTGTGGCTATCTAATCACTGGATAATGACTATTTTTGCCATTGTGGTAACCCCTTGACCTATAAAATGAGGGCCAAGGAAACCTTAGAAAGGATTCAGACCCTTGTACACTCATACATGCGTAGCTGATATCCCCGAGGCGACCTTGCCGGGCTTGAGCGTTGCGTCTCCACCACGGTCCTCTTATCAATCCACCAAAGCAGGAGTAGGATTTTACGCTTCGCGACGGCCCGAACCTAGGTAAAAAAAACACCAGTTCCACCGCTGCCTTGCTGTTCTATGACCTCCGCTCTTTGTGCAACCTGCCCTTCCCCCTTGTCGAACTACTAGGGGCCGATGGCCCCATAGGTGATTGTGTTGAACCGCAACATCTTTGGCATGCCAGGTAGGGGGAAGCACTTGTGTGATCTCGAGGTCGTAAGGAGCGCGTCAATCTTCATCACCATATCCTTCATTGATGGCTTCATCATCCATGGCCCCCAAGAAAAAGTTCGGTGCAGCAGCCCACCCTTCCACCTTGAAGGCCCCCTCGCATGCAGCCACTAATCTCATAGGAGTTGTGGTAGCGTCGGGGGACACGGACGCCACGGGGAACGTAACCGGCGCGGGCGGCCCAGTCACCATTGGCCCTGCGGCTGAGGTGGGAGCAGGAGGCGCCGGAGGAGGATAGCATCAACACCACCCCGTCGGCCATGCTCCACAAGGCGCGGGCAGGGAGAATGTTCTGTCTCCACCTCTCCACCTTGCTGAAGGGTGCAACCGTTGCGATGGCGCCCGTTCTGGTGCGAATCGTAACCCCCTAGTTGTCCCTATTATGGGCGCGGCTACGGGGCACGTGCCTTCCCCAGGGCAAGGAAATCAAGACGGAGCATTGAATGGGGTCGTCAACCCCCGAGCGCATCCTTCATTTTGTCACTCTGCCCTTGCGACTGGATCGTGACAATGAGAATATGATGTCGCCACTACCTGTACCGTCAGAAGTCGGGCGACGTCGTGATCTGTGTCATCGTCCATGCCAAGCACTGCTTCGGAAGCCATGGCGCGAGCCCAGCTCCGGCTGAGATTCCTGCCAGTGGCCTATCAAATGGATGAATGGAGAGACACTCAAAGTTGATTGGTTTCACCAAGACGGGAGGATCACACCAGGCAGATCCGCCACGGCATCCGCAGGCAGCGACAACAGCCCGAGCCGCTGGCCAAGCTAAAGGGGCCAATCCTATGATGCATCCCCCCATGGCAGCCAGCGCAGGGGCCGCAGCCAGACCTATGCAACCAAGAACCCGACGAGGTGTCGATGGCCTCATTTGATCCTCGAGCCCGTCGAGATCAGCAGCAAGTCCTGGAAGACAGGCGGAGGGAAGACGCGCGCATAACCATAGAGCGGTGCTGCGAAACCCGCCGCCAGTCTGATAGGCGGAATGGCCCGAACGTCGACGAGCCCGCGTCCAGTGGAGACGGATACCCGTCTTTCGAGGTTGGGTGTCCTGCCTTCACTCACGAGCTGCGGCAAGTCTGCTGGCCATCTGCCCATATGTTTAAGCCAGAGCTACCGGAAAAATATGATGGAAGACTAAACCCCGCAGAGTTCTTGAGCATATGCACCATTGCCGTTCAAGCTGCCGGAGGAAGAAATAAAAGGTATTCGCCAAGTACTTCCCTTTGGCACTCAAGCCAAACGTGAGGTCATGGCTGCTGCACTTGCTGGAGAACTCCATCTCGACTTGGGCTAACCTGTGCCACGAGTTTGTTGGTGCCTTCCCGGGAGGCCATCAAGAACCAGGGTGGTCCAGCAATTTGTAGCTTCGTCCACAAAAGAAAGTGGAGAGTTTGTGGAAGTACATGCAGAGGTTCAGCCAGGTGCACGAGAACATTCCAGATATCCACCCGATAGCTATGATTGTCGCGTTCCAGTCCAACATACCCAACCGCATGATACGTTCCAAGATGAACGTTCGGTTGACCAGGACTCTGAATGAGCTTTACACCTTGGTAGATAAGTGTTCCCGACAGAGGAGGGGAGGCAGCTCCCCGGAGAAGAGGATGGCATTGACGTTGACTTAGAAGATGACGACAATGCTGCCAACCAGAAGAAGAAGAACAAGAAACATAACAAAAAGCGCAAGGAAAAAAGCAGTGCTTGTTGTTGAAGGATCAATCACTCCTAGTACCGACAAGAAGGCCAAGACCGAAGCCCCGGGCAAGGAAATTGTCGCGTGCACTGATTGTCGGGAAGCTGCCGTGGCCGAAAAGGCTAGGAAGGCTGATGGGCCGTACTGCAAGATCCATCGGACCAAGGGCCATGATCTCCAAGAGTGTCATCAAGTTGAGCAACTCGTCAAAAAGCAGAAAGCTGAGTACGAGAAGTGTGCGAAGGAGAGAGACCAAGATGGCGTTGGTGGGAAGGGTCGAGGCGGCCGAGCAGGCCGCCCCGGCAAGGCCCCCCAACATCAAGGGAAACCTGCTAAAAGGCATGAGAAGAAGGAATGTGGTGAGAAAAGCGATGAAGGGGATCAAGAGGAAACCAGCGAGCAAGAGTTCTGAAAGCCACTGATGCCCTATGTATTGACGGGGGTGTATCCTTGCACTCCTCTCACCGTCAGGTGAAACAATGGGCGCGTGAGGTCAATGTTGTGGAGCCAGCGACAGATTCGCGAAAACCACTCAAATGGTCTCGCACGCCCATCATCTTTGATGAAGAGGATCACCCTGACCGCACCACTGCGGTAGAGTGCTTGCCATTGTTGGTATCACCAACAAATCCGCAACCTCAAGGTCATGAAGACGTTGGTTGATGGCGGGGCTGGTTGAATCTAATTTCCCAGCAAGCTGCAGATAACAGATGAAGAGCTCAAGGTTACTGGCACGTTTCAAGGAACCAACCCCGGCAGTAGTAGTCCAAAGGGGAAGATCGCGCTACCGATGATATTTGGAGGAGAATTGAACTACTGGACTAAAAAGATTGTGCTCGATTTGGTCGAGCTTTCGTTGCCATACAATGGGATACTTGGATGACCCGCCCTGGCAAAGTTCATGGCAGCATCCCACTATGCCTACAACACCCTAAAGATTCCAGGACCGATGGGCGTTATTTCTATCCCATCAGACAAGAAGGACGCGATTATATGCATGGACAAGATGTACCGGGATGCGGTCGCTGCTGAGGCAGCGAAAGCCGCAGTCCCTGCCAAGGAAAATAAAGGGAGAAAAGATGGCAAGGATACCGGCAAGGAATCTGGGAAGCGCGCCTCTCCGGAGTGTGCTGGACATGTTGATGACTTGCCGGAGAGTTCCACTAGCAAGAGATCAAGGGTTGTTGCACCTTCTCTGAAGAAGGTCCCGACAGGGCTGGTTGGCGCTGATGGTACATTTACTATCAGCTCCACCCATGACGACAAATAGGAAAGTGCGCTCGTTGCCTTCCTGTGGGGAATGTCAATGTGTTTGCTTGGCAACAGTCTAACATCCCCAGTGTTCCCAGGGAGGTAATTGAGAACCACCTTGTTGTCTGCCCTCATGCCCGTCCCGTCAAGCAGAAGGTCTCGAAGCAAGCCTCAGAGCGGTAGCAGTTCATTTCCGAAGCGATCAAGAAACTTGAGGCAGTTGGTTTGGTCCGAGGAGTAGTGCACCCAATGTGGTTGGCAAATCTAGTGGTAGTGCGCAGGGCGAATGGGAAGTGGAGGCTTTGCATAGATTTCACAGATCTGAATAAAGCATGCCCAAAGGACCCATTCCCCTTGTCGCGCATTGACCAAATTGTGGATTCTACCTCCGGGTGTGATATTCTTTCCTTCTTGGATGCCTACTCCGGGTATCACCAGATATTCATGTGCAAGGAAGACGAAGAGAAGACAACATTCATAAACCCATGTGGCACGTACTGCTTCATATGAATGCCCTTTGGGTTAAAGAGTGTTGGGTCCACTTTTGCAAGGGCAGTGCAAATGGGGTTTGAATCCCAGCTACACAGGAATAATGACTTACATGGATGACATAATGGTCAAGACCAGGGACATATCAACACTCGTTCAGGACTTGGAAGAAACCTTTGCGAACCTGCGCAAGATCAACTTGAAGCTAAACCCTAAGAAGTGTGTATTTGGCATTCCCTCCGGCAAGCTACTTGGCTTCTTTGTGTCTCACCGGGGGATAGAGGCCAACCCCGACAAGATCAGGGCAATCGAACAGATTCAAGCTCCTAAATCAGTCAAGGACATGAGGCGTTTAACTGGATGTGTTGTCGTGTTGAGCTGGTTCATTTCAAAATCCGCCGAGCGCGCCCTACCATTCTTCAAAATCTTGAAGAACGCAGGGCCCATGGAGTGGACCTCGGAGGCGGAAGCAGCGCTGCAGGACTTGAAAACTTACCTTTCCTCTTTTTCCACCCTGGTCTCTCCTAAGCCACAAGATCCGGTGCTGCTATATCTGGAGGCAACCAATCAAGTGGTTAGTGCAGCACTGGTGGCACAATGAGAAGTGGTGGAAGGAGCAGCTATAGCTACTGCCCCCCTAGAGAAGGAAGCAAACCAGTCATGGCAAGGCTGAATGCAGATCAAGAAGAAGAAGAGCAGAGTAGTGAAGGCAATCCCAAGACTGCGGCAAGGAAGAAGGTGGTGCAGTGGCCTGTTTACTTTGCCAGCTCCCTATTGCAGGGGGCTAGATCAAGTTACTCTAGCGTGTAAAAGTTGGTCTTTGGCCTCATCATGGCCTCGAGGAAATTCCGCCACTAATTCCAAGCCCACGAGATCACAATTGTCACTCGTTTCCTTTGCAACGCATACTGAGGAACCCGGAGTCCACTAAAAGAATAGTGGAATGGGCTTTGGAGTTATCAAGCTTTGGTTTGAAGTTTGAGAGAACAACAACCATTCAGAGTAGAGCACTGGCAGAGTTTATTGCGGAGTGGATGCCTACCCTAGACGAAGCACTGGAAACATATATCCCCTGCAAGGAGGCCCCCCAAGAATGGATCATGTACTTTGATGGTGCTTTCTCACTACAAGGTGCAGGAGCTGGCGTGCTCCTTGTCGCACCCACTAGAGAGCACCTCAAGTATGTAGTACAAATACATTTTTCCCGGGAGAAGGCTACCAACAACACTGCGGAATATGAAGGACTCCTTGCCAGGCACAAAATCATGACAGAGTTGGGGATTAAGAAGTTAATCATTCGAGGAGACTCACAGCTCGTGGTAAGGCAAGTGAACTAGGATTATCAGAGTCCATTGACGGAGGCATATGTGGAGGAAGCTTTTGGCATTCTGGATAAGGGGGTACCCAGACTTGCCAGCCTGCGGCCCACTGCGTGGCTCCATCGACGGCCTGGTACGACCCAGCTTCAGCATCGACAACTCAAGACCCTCGCGTGGGGCCAAGCCTCGCGAGGCGGACGATGCCAAGACCCCCGAGGGATCGGCCTCCTCATGCTGGCTCCCGAGGGGCGGAGAGTTTTATGCAAGGTGCACCTCACGAGGCTCAGCTGACGTGAGCCATGACGACCAAGGCCAGGCGGGCGCCAGCGGGTGCAGAGCGCTAGTTTCCTCTTTGGTGCAAAGGAGGCAAGCAGCAGGCGCGGAGTCCCAAGGAATCAGCCAAAGGTTTCCATTCTGGTGCAACAAGACCAAGACCGCCAGGACGGCAGGACGGAGGTCATCACCGAGCCCATCGCAGCATCACAACCAGAGGCTTTTCGCAGGCGAAGACCACTTTAGTCAGGATAGGATGTACTACTTGTCCCCCTTCAAATTTGGTCGTTGTGGGATCCCTTCCCGCGGCATTTGGGAAGAGGACCAAGGCCACCATAAAATAGGACTTAGCCACCACCATAGAAGAGGGGCGAAAGAATACGAAGAGAACAGATCGGATCCATACTCATCCGACCATCTCACCAGCTCTCTCGAGCTCCAGAACACCTCACCTCCTGAGGCCAGTTTCATCCATTGTACTGTTCATCCTCAGCCCTTCGAGGCAATCCACCAAAACGCTGGAGTAGGGTATTACACCGCAAGGTGGACCGAACCAGGATAAACTGTTGTGTCTCACTGTTCCTTTGAGCTTGACACGCTAGGCCTAGAAGTTTGCAAGTAGGCAGCCTAGGTAGGTTGAGATCTCCGCACCCACCCAAGAGTTCGAACCTATCAAGGGTTTGCGGAACCCGAAATCCAACATTTGGCGTGCCAGGTAGGGGTGCGTCAGATCCTCTCTTCCGTTGATCGATCCACCGCTACTCTAACACTTCCATGGCTGACGCACGTCGGGCTCGTGCTGAGCGTTTGGCCGTGCTTGTTGTCCATGTCGCTCAGACAGCTCCAGCGGGCGACGGCTGTCCTCGTGGTCCTCCATCACCAGTGGCCAACGCCGCCATGGGCTTTGTCGGCCACAAGCAGCAAGCTTCATCACTGCACCCCTCGGTGCGCCGTGACGAGCGCACCGCCACTCCATCGCTGACCCTGGCTGCTTGATCCTCCCACCCGCGTTGCGGCCCGGCGAACCTGCAAGCTGCTCTGCTCATGGCGCGGGAGCTCCTTTGCTACCGCCCCTTCGACCACTTCTACGATGAGTGGCTAAAGCACATCGCCAAGCTCGTTAGTGCCGCGGAAGACTCCACTGCACTAGCCCGCTCACTGCCTCAGCAGCCACCTGCTGCGGGCGATGTGGCTCACGGGGCACCTCCACCACCTCCAGCCCAGGGCGCCATCGTCGAGCCAAGGCGGGTGGCATCACGGCGCGACCCACCGCGCCAGGCGCCTGCGCGCGAAGAGGCGAGCTTCAAAGTGTGCAGCGGCCCCAAGAAGATACAAGTGTGCTTCCAGCACCCCCACGCCAAGACTGTGCGCCGCCTGTGATGATGGAGGTGCGCGGGCACCAAGACCTAGCTCCACCTCCTCGACAGGTTGCCATGACCACAACAGGGTGCCACGCATTCACCCCAAAGCTTCGCAACGTCATTCGGTCGGGCAAGTTCAAGCCTGACCTGCCCCCATGCTACGACGGCACTGCCGACCCCGCCAAGTTCCAGCAGCTCAACAAGCTGAGCATCAAGGCTGCCAGTGGCGACGAGAAGATCATGGCAAACTGGTTCCCCATGGCCCTCAAGGATGGTGCACACTCCTGGCTCCTGAATCTCCCCGTGGGATCTATCTCCTCCTGGCATGAGATGCGGGACCGCTTCATTGCCAACTTCCAGGGCACTCGCAACCGCCCGCCGGCCGTGGGTGACCTACGACGCATCAAGTAGCAGCCGGGGGAAACCCTGCAGAAGTACATCCGGCGCTTCAACAATGTCCGCCTCAAGATCCCCAAGGTGTCGGACGAGGCCATCATCTCAGTGTTCACTGACGGCGTCCGTGATGTCAAGATGAATGAGGAGTTCTCCATCCACAAGGACCTCTGCACAGCCCTGGAGATGTTCAACATGGCGAACAAGTGCGTGAGGGCTGAGGAGGGACGCCTCTCCCTCCTCGAGCTCCCATATGCTGACCCAGAAGACAAGAAAGCCAAAAGTCCAAGGACGTCAAGCGTAAGGGGCCAGCTGTGCTTGTAGCTGAGCCAAAGATGAAGCATGGCCGCAACCACCCCGAATCATCGAAGAGCGATCGACCATTCTGTGTCTTCCACAATATTCACAGCCACAACACCAACGACTGCCAGGAGATCAGGGCCCTCCATGACGGGCGCCTCGGTCAATGCCCAGAGCGCAACCATCAAGGCTATGGTCATGGGGGTGGCCGAGGTGGAGGACGCAGAGACAACTGCGGCCATCGCCAGGAGTTGCGCGACCAGCCTCGGGAGGACCGCTGGCAGGGCCAGCATCGCGAGGGTGCCTGGAGGGACCAGCCTCACGAGGATCTTCCTCAAGGCAATGTCGGTCTACCTCCACTGCCTCCACCACCAAGGAGGAATGAAGATCATCACCAGGACGAGGGGGTTGGGGCCTTCCAGGAGCCTCGAGCCATATCCTGCATCTTGGGCGGCTCTCAGGCCCCAGCCTCTCACCGCATCTTCTAGCAGTTCACGCGCGAGGTGAATGCAGCGCTCCCCAAGCCCGAGGCAAGTCACCCACTCTGGTGGTCCAAATACGCCATCACCTTCAACTCCTCCGATCAGCTCAAGTGAGTGGCCACTACTGGTGTGCTCCTGATGCTCTACTCGCCTATCATCAGAAACATGGTTGTCACCAACACCCTCATTGCTGGTGGAGCAGGGCTCAATGTTCTATCTGTCCAGACGTTCAACAAGCTCCAAGTGCCGTATCACCAGCTTCAGCCCACCAAGCGATTCTCAGGAGTGACCGATGGTTAAACGCATCTGATAGGTCATATCCGCCTCCCTGTCACCTTTGGCGAATGCAAGAACTACCACACCGAGCTCACTGACTTCGACATCGCCGACATTCGTCTGCCATACAATGTTATCCTCGGGTACCCAGCACTGGCCAAGTTCATGGCGGCAACGCACCACGGCTACAACGTCTTCAAGATGCCAAGGAGCGGCGGCATCGTCACAGTCGCCTGCAAGGAAAAGCACGCAGTGTGCTCCGTCGAGCGCGCCTACCAGGCTGCAGCAGTCGAGAACCCTGGAGACGAGGGTGGTGTCCTCCCTCCTGTGGTCGCCCCCAAGATGAAGAAGCTGCAGCTGGGTCAGGAGTCTCACGAGAAGGCGTTACCCGACAACGCTGCGCTAAGCCTCGCGTCCCTAGATGGGGCACCTTCACCTATCGCATAGGAAGGCGTGCCCGGTGCCCCTCTCAGGCTGGGCTTGTGGGCTCTCCTCTGGAGGGCCTCAGACCTAGCCCATGTCGCGAGGGAGGCACTCGGGCACCATGTGGAGGCATGCTTCAGCGCAGGCTTCCCAGGAGAAGGCGCAGGGTTTGAGGCGCTAGGCATTCAGCAAGGCAGTTAAGGAGATTCAAGAGGCAATGGTTCTACAAGGCGATTGCTGCACACCGCAGGGAGGGGCTCATTACCTTGGACAGGGTAAGGAGTTCCACGTCTGCATCAACATCCCAGGGCTCAATAGGGCCGCATCTCGGCAGCTCTTGTGGTCGTCCCGTGTCGGTCGATGCGAGGGTCCTCCACACGGCAACGGTCACGTCCCCTTCGGCTTGCTGAGCACGGCTGTAGCATTCCAGCACTGCATGCGGGGCGTCCTGGTGGCTTGAGAGGCTAGGCACCAAGTGTCGGTGTCAAAACCGGCAGAACTCGGGTAGGGGGTCCAGAACTGTGCGTCTAACGCTCGAAGGTAACAAGGAGGCAGGGGAAACGATGTTTACCCAGGTTCAGGCCCTCTTAATGGAGGTAATACCCTACTTCCTGCTTGATTGACTTTGATGAGTATAGGGGTTACAAGAGTTGATCTACCTCGAGATCGTAATGGCTAAACCGTAGATGTCTAGCCTATAGAATAGGTATAACTACCGCCAAGTACTTCTCCCTACTCAGAAACTTGCCGCGACACTTCTTCTTGCCCCTCCTAATACCCTTCGAGGTGTAGTAGTCTCGAACGGCCTGCACCTGAGCCTCGTGCCATAAGTTCTGAAGTAGGCGCTTGCACTCGGCTTCGACAACCATAGCCGCGGCCTCTAGTTCTCCCTCTGAAACCCTGTAGAAGGTCTGTAATCAAACAAGACAACAATGATTAGTACAACCACTAGCTAGGTAGTGCCACTAGAAATCGTCCAAATACTGTCATCATCGCGTCGTAGCATTCTCTACCCAAGTTGAATTGAGCCTTCAATGCCATTATTTGTGAGATGGCATCTAGCTGACAAAGCTCAGTGTGCTCGTGGAGAGGACGTTTTGAGGACTCCAACATTTCATTGAAGGCCTTTGCAGATTCCTCCATCTCCTTGTCCGAGTCCCGAGCATCGTCAAAGTCTTGCACCATGTCTTCCATCCCGGTACCATGCTCGCCGGTGCAACGACGAACCGTCTCGGCTGTGGCACGTCGGGCAGACTCACCATGTAATGTCCAAACCATGTAACCAGGCGTAAAACCAAACTTTTGCAGGTGTTTACTCATTTGAAGCTCGTCCCACTGATTATAGTTGTCGCACCAGACATAGGGGCACCAGCTTAATTTCTGGCCATTGCAAATGCGGCTCTAACAAACCCCTTGGTTTTTGTTAACCATTCCTTGGTCCAAACATACTGACTAGTGTAACCGGTGTACATCCACACACGATCACTCATATTGACTTCCTACTGGACACACAAGAAATATATACATAATTAAGCAAACCATATCCATCAGTTAATGGAGTTTCTCAGTTTTATTACGTCCATGCAACCTGCACGCTAATAGGTAAGGATAGGTCCTAATACCACCCGAGTATGTGTAGATCGGGTTCGTTTTCCCATGCTTTGCTCCGGATCCGATGCAAAATTTCGGTAGCACCTCCCCGCTGTTCTCCTGATACACGTCTCGGCAACAAGCAGAGAGGATGTATACCCGGAGAACAACAGGGAGACACTGACGAAATTCTGCATCGGATCCGGAGCTGAGCATATGGGAAAACGAACCCGATCTACACATACTCGGGCTGTCCATGGATAATGTTGGACAATTTGAAAGAATCACGATTATAAATATGCAAATGCATGCATATTTATAGATGTAACCCTTTCGAATGGGAGACGCATAGTGGTTACGCATACTGATGATTAACACCTATAGCTAGCAAGTTTCATCGGCACGAAGACCGGAATAGAGCAAATGAAGGGGGGAGGAGGAGATGTCATTTGTGCTCACCAACTAACACAGGGGCGGAGCTCGTCGAACACACGGGAAGGTCGTCAAACACCACACCCTCGCAGCGACGAAACAACTGCACATTTAAATACACCTGATCAACACAAATATATATGATGTTTTGCATAACAAAATCGAAAAATATATGACCTAACTCATAATTCACAAATATATGACCCCGTCGGGGTCGGGGTCGGGGTGTGTTTGTGGTGTCAGGGTGTCGGGGTCGATCAGGGTGTCATGGTGTCGGGGTCGGGGTCGGGGTGTGTTGTTAGGTTGTCGAGGTGTGGTGTTAGGGTGTCGGGTGTCGGGGTCGGGGTGGGGGGTCGGGGTGTCAATTGTCGGGGTCTCAGGGTGTCGGGGTCGGGGTCGGGGTGTCGGTGGTCAGGGTGTCAGGTGTCGGGGTGTCGGTGGTCGGGGTCCAGGTCGGGTGTGGTGTCAGGGTGTCGGGTCGGGGTGTCGTGCCGGGGTGTCGTGTCGGGGTCGGGGTGTCAGGGTGTAGCGGTTGGGGTCGGGGTCGTGGTGTGGGTTGGGGTGTGGTGTCAGGGTGTCGGGGGTCAGGGTCGGGGTGGCGGGTCGGGGTGTTGATTGTCGGGGTCTCAGGGTGTCGGGGTGTTGGGGTCGGGTTGTTAGTGGTCGGGATCGGTGTCGGGGTGACGGTGGTTGGGGTGTCAGGTGTCGGGGTGTCGGTGGTCGGGGTTGGGGTCGTGGTGTCCGTGGTCTTCTTCTTCTCCTCCTCTCCTCTAGCTTTCTTCTTCTCCTCCTCCTTTTTCCTCTTCTTAAACCTAGCACTAATTAACCTAAAACAAAACGGGAAAAAACTACACCTAAACCTAGCTATTCTTCTTCTCCTCAACTTCTTCTAATTATTCTTAGTTTTTTTCATGACTAAACATAAACCTAAAACTAAACTAAACCTAAGACCAAACTAAAAGTAATCTAAACTAAACAAAATATAAAACGAAACTAAAAGCAATCTAAACTAAACTAAATCTAAAACAAAACTAAAAGTAATTTAAACTAAAAAAGTAGAAAAAACAGAAGAAGAAAAAGAGAAGAAGAGGGGTGCGGCCGGGGCTCACCTGCGGCAGGGGGGGGACGGCCTGCGGCAGGTCGACAGGGCCAAGGGGCGCTGGGCGGCGGGGTTGCTCCGCAGCGGAGGGGCACTGGCCGGGCGGTGGGGGCTCCGGGCGGTGTTGGCGATGGGGCCGCAGTGCTCCGGGGCGGCGGGGTGGCGCTGGGCGGGCGGAGGGGGCGCCGGGCGATGGTGGAGACGGGGCCGCAGGGCTCTGGGGCGGTGGGGTGGTGCTGCAGCAGGGCGGCGCTGGCCGGGCGATGGAGGCGCCAGGCGGTGGTGGCGATGGGGCCGGAGGGCTCCGGGGCGGCGGCGTGGTGCTGCGGTGGGGTGGGGCGGGGGCAGCGTCCGGCGGTGGCGATGCTTGACACCGTTGGTGCGGGCACGGGCCGGGTGAGTTGGGGGCACGGGGTGGAGGGGTGAGAGAGAGGGGAGAGAAAGGGGGGTAGGGCAATAGAGACAGAGAGGGAGCGACCGTTACTAAGTTGGGGCACGTTCTTTGCCGTCCGCTAGCGGATGGCAAAGGGCGCGCATAGCAAAAGGGGGAGACGGCCGTTAGTTGGGCCCTTTCTTTGCCGTCCGCCAGCGGACGGCAAAGTTCCAGCAGGCAGACGACAAAGATTAGGCAGACGGCAAAGACTAGGCAGACGGCAAATAGTCTGATCTAGCCACGCCGTGCCCTATGGGGCCCACCTAGCTTTTTGATGTCTGCCTTCTAGCTCTTTGTCGTCAGCTGGCTGACGGCAAAGAAGCAGCTGACGGCAAATAGCCTTTTTGCCATCTGCCCTTTCTTTGTCGTCCGCTTTGTGGAAGCGGACAGCAAAGAGGCTCTTTGCCATCAGCTGGCAGACGGCAAAGAGGAGGCAGACGGCAAAATGCCAGATTCCAGTAGTGCCTCGCCAGTCTTGGCCACCTGCTGGAGTATCCAACATGCTTGAAGGCTATGCGTTGGTTTGTTATCCAGCGTCATGTGAACTTTGCAGGGCTTGTCAAGCCATTCCTCGAGGACAGTTCTATGCCCCGTGACGGGTTTAATTTTCTTGTCCACGGGATGATGATTGGGTGCTCCGTGGGGGTGCATCCTCTTTGCCCGTCCGGGGGATGGCCTAAAGGCCTGCGGTTCCCAGCAGGCTGTCTGGGTTTTCCAGGCGCTTTCCATTGCGCAGTACTTCTGTACTATGTGTGCAAAATCGGCAAGTGTAGTACGCCATGGTGGTTGAGGGCATTCAGGATTCCCTCATCCGTGCAGTTGTTGCAAAATACCGAGTACTCCATGGTCGTCGTTGTTGCAAAATGGACAAGCAGTCTGCTCCGTAAGGAATTGTGATCTCTACTGCCAACTAACCTGCAGGTTGACCTGAGGCCAATCTACAGGCAGACCCCGGCGGTCACCATCTTGCACCGCGAGTCGCTTGCACGTTAAAGGGGGGACTCTTGAGCATCACGCCTCAGGAGCTCATACTGGCTCTCCGCCCCTCGCCCCCTGGCCTTGACCACGGCATCGCGACCTGGCATACCAGCGGCGACTGAGCCTGCTTGAGGGCCAGGACCCGAGGATGTAGAGCACCTAGGCAAGTAGGAAAGAGGGTGATCGTAACGGGCCCCGCCTAGTGACGCTACCAAAGATGCATGAACGGGCACCACCCAGGGGAATCACAATGAGCCTGCTAAAAGATAAGTCACATGCGCCATGATATAAGCCTTGCAACCCGCTCACCCAAGTCTTGCAGTCCCACTCCGGTAGTTTCACTCCCCTTTTCGTTTCTTGGGCAGCTGCTTGCACACCAAGGGGGACCTCGTGAGCATCGTGCCTCACAAGATCTCACCAGACCTCGGGCCGCTCACCTCCTAGCCTTAACCATGGCATCGCGACCTGGCATACTGGCGATGGCTGAAGCCTGCCTGGGGACTGGGTCCCACTGGCGTAGAGCGCTATGCTACCTGAGGGGAAGAAACGGGGGAATCATGCCAGAATGGGATACGCGATTTCATCATAAAACCAGAAGAGTGGCGCTGGAATTAAAACATTTCGACCCTTACATGCCCCGCGGGGCTAGTTCTAATTCCGCGTAGGGAAGCAAAAGGAGAAAGGTTTCTACTAGGCCAGCGCGCATCACCGACGACGCCGGGCGGCAGCCGCTACCGCGCTCCGACCACGGCGGGAGTTTGGCGACACGTAGCTGTCGTCGCTGGACTCTGGAGATTCGCTGGGCTCAGGAGAATTGCTAGATTCCCAAGAGTCGCCGCTGCTGCCGAAGGAGGTGCTGACAGGGACGGAAGCATATCTGGTGCCCTCGGTCGCGTCCTGCGGGCTGCTTCCTCCGAGGCAGCACTCCAGTCGCCGACCCTCCTCATTGAAGACCTTAAAGATCAGGGTGGAGGCACCATCATATTCGGAGTGGACCGCGAGGGCCCCCATTGCTCGGCAGGCATGGGCGACCTCGCCCCATCCGTGGATCATGAATACATCTCCAGGGGCACCACCTCGACGTCAGCTCTGACGGCTACGCTGCAGCACCCGGCGTGCTGCAGCCACAGCTCAAGTGGCCCCCTTGTTGCAGCTCATCGGCAAAGAACCTCGGGAGCCGGATCCACGAGTCTAGCGGCATCACTGCCCACACCATGAACTCGCGCGAGCTACCCTCGGCGTGGGTCCGCGACTGGGCAGGCAGGACGATGGTGAATCGTCCTTCGCTGCTTGGGATTGCTCGATGGTGCACGTTAACATCCCATGCACGGGCGTACATGAGAAGAGGAAATCCGGGGGGAGGCCTCGATTGCCAAGGCCTGGTCACCTCCCGCCTCGCGCCGGTGATGCGGGGAAGGCAGAACCGCTTCTTCGGCGGGAGAGGATCAGGCCCCTCCTGAGGGCCCTTTCCTTTTTCAGCCGTAGAAAAACCTCCTGATCGACGCCATGGGACCAAAAGCAAGATGGAGAAGGAGGAGAAATGAGCAGCGAGAAGATGGAGGAAGAGATGAGCAAGGGGGGCTCTGCCCCTTCCCTCATTTATAGCCGGATGGAGGCCAACCGCCGGCCGCCACGACCTGGCGCAATGATGATCTTTGGCATGCAACATCGACCCGTCAAGTCGAACGGTTGCCGAGGCAGCATGGGGAAGTGGAGATGCCCACGTCCCATCAATTGCCACGCATCGTTCAACGCTGCAGGCGGTTAGCACCCGCGGCTCTCCGCACTTGCCCTTTGGCTTCGCCTGGAAGCCAAGTCCGAGCGCGCCTTGGGTCCGGGGGCTACTGTCGACGTTCTGGATATGGGGGTACCCAGACTTGCCTGCCTGCGGCCCACTCCATGGCTCCATCAACGGCCTGGTATGGCCCAGCTTCAGCATCGACAACTCAAGACCCTCGCGAGGGGCCAAGCCTCACGTGGCGGACAACGCCAAGACCCCCGAGGGATCAGCCTCCTCAGGCTGGCTCCCGAGGGGCAGAGAGTTTTATGCAAGGTGCACCTCATGAGGCTCGGCTGACGTGAGCCATCATGACCAAGCCCAGGCGGGCGCCGGGCGGGTGCCAGCGGGCGCAAAGCGCCAGTTTCTTCTTTGGTGCAAAGGAGGCAAGCAGCAGGTGCGGAGTCCCGAGGAATCAGCCAAAGGTTTCCATTCTGGTGTAACAAGACCAAGACCGCCAGGACGGAAGGACGGAGGTCATCGCTGAGCCCACTACAACGTCACGACCAGAGGCTTTTCACAGACGAAGACCAGTTTAGTCATGATAGGATGTACTACTTGTCCCCCTTCAAATATGGTCGTTGTGGGATCCCTTCCCGCCAACATTTGGGAAGAGGACCAAGGCCACTATAAGTAGGACTTAGCCACCACCATAGAAGAGGGTCGAAAGAAGACGAAGAGAATAGTTCGGATCCATACTCATCCGACCACCTCACCAGCTCTCTCGAGCTCAAGAACACCTCACCTCCTGAGGCCTGTTCATCCATTGTACTAGTTCATCCTCAGCCCTTCGAGGCAATCCACCAAAACGCTAGAGTAAGGTATTACACCGCAAGGTGGCTCGAACCAGGATAAACTGATGTGTCTCACTGTTCCTTTGAGCTCGACGTGCTAGGCCTAGAAGATCGCGAGTAGGCAGGCTAGGTAGGTTGAGATCTCCGCATGCACCCAGAGTTCGAACCTATCAAGGGTTTGCAGAACCCGAAATCCGACAGAAGTGAGAAAGCTAGAGGAGCACTTTGATTGATTGCAAACAGAGCACGTGCCGCGTGCGAAAAATAGCATTGTTGATCACCTGCCAAAGTGCGCTGCACAAAAGATTCCTGTGGAACCATGGACTTTTGTTCTTCACCTGACTCACCGCACCGTATCCCCGGCAACAATGGCCAAAAAGAGGAGTAAACTGGACTCCGGCAAGCCTCTCCCTGCACGGCTTCCCGAAGCCCCCAGTAGAGAGGTTGGCAGGAACAACTCCACTTCACTTGGTTAGCAACACCCTCCAGCTGAACTACCAGAGGCATATGCTCCCACGAACGAGGAGGTGCCGCTGATCCTTGTTGTTGAGCCTCAGGCTCCAACTTGGGCGCGACACATAGTCCATTACCTCGAAACACGAGAACTTCCCGAAGAGCAAGAAGAAGCTGAAAGAGTATCCCGGAGGGCCAGTATGTATCAGTTTGTCGATAACGCGCTATACAGAAGGAGGCCCAACAGTGTGAAATTGATGTGCATTTGCTGGGAAGATGGGAAGGAACTGTTGACAGAGATACACAAAGGCATGTGAGGCTCCCATATTGGATCAAGAGCCTTGGTTCGAAAAGCTTTCCGGCAAGGTTTCTACTAGCCCATGGCCCTCTAGGATGCAATTGAGCTAGTCACCAGATGTGAAGCTAGCCAGTTCCACTCCAAGAATATCCATCAGCCTGCTCAAGCTCTCCAGACGATTCCTTTGTCATGGCCATTTTCGGTCTAGGCGCTCGACATCTTGGGCCCCTTCCCCCATCCTACGGGGGGCTTTGAATTCTTGTACGTTGCCATTGACAAGTTTACAATGTGTCCGGAGGTGGAGCCCGTGAGGAAGGTAACCGCATGGTCAGCTTAAAGGAATTGGTGTGCCGCTTTGGGATCCCCGCCAGAGTCATCACTAACAACGGCACCCAATTCACAAGTCGCGCCTTCATGCAATACGTTCAAGCCCTCAGAAGCAAAGGTCTCGGTTGCCTCTGTTGCCCATCCAAAAGAAAAAGGACAAGCTGAGAGGGTGAACGCTGAAGTGCTGCAAGGACTCAAGACAAGAACATTTGATAGGTTGAAGAAGTGCGGCATGCGCTGGATTGATGAGCTACCGGTGGTTCTTTGGTCCCTCTGTACGACACCAAATCGACCGACCCGATAGACTCCCTTCTCCCTAGTCTATAGGGCAGAAGCAGTGATCCCCACGGAACTCATATACAGGTCACCTCGAGTATTTCCCTATGATGAAGTAGAGAAAGAGCAGAACCGGCATGCCATACTCCTTGAGGAGAACCGCCTCCGGGCTGCTATGCGTGCTGCACGCTACCAGCAAGCCGCGCGTCGCTACCATAGCCGCAGGGTTAATGCTGGGAGCCTTGAGGAAGGCGACCTTGTCCTTAGGCGCGTTCAGTATGCCAAGGGTGCGAACAAGTTGACGTCGAAGTGGGAAGGCCCTTACCAGGTAGTACGAGTCTCCAGACCCAGCACAGTCCATCTAGAGACCGAAGATGGCATTCCATTGCAAAAGTCATGAAACATTGAGCATCTTCGTAAGTTTTACCCGTAAGGCGCGACTATTTGGCACTGCCTGGCAGCCACCCTTTTGTATAAGCTTTGCCGATGCTGCATGTAACCCTTTGTACAAAGCCAGGGGCAGACCCTGAGCAACAGATAAATAAACGAAGCGTTGGGGCCCCCAAAAGCTTGCATGCATGCATAGCAAAATATGAGCATGGCATGATCATGTAGATAAGGTCATATGTAGCTTTATTTTCCTCTGCACTAAACTAGAGGACTCTTGCTGCGGACTCGGTCCCGAAGAGAAGAAACGAAACAAGCCTACATTTTGGCCCCCGACAAGCCAAACAGATAAGTTCCTTCTTATCTATACATGTTCTGTAAGGAGAAAACTTGTGCATATAGAAACCTCATCACCTTCAAAGCATGGGTCCTCCCATCCTTTAACCCGAACGTTGCTTCAGTCAAGGTGGTTGTAGTGGCCTTTGACGGAGAAGGTTTGATGGGGGGCTGGTCCCTTTCCATAATTTTGAGCCTGGCAGGCCAAGCGCCGCGGCAACAAACGGAAGGCACCGGCAGGATAGCTTGCCGGAGAAAACTTGTTTACTCAAACGTATAGAGGCATTCCACCTCTACATGGACGTAATACATGCACAAGTACACGACAAGTACAGATCTTATAGAACACAAACATGGATAAACAAGATTACATATTTTAGACTAAAGTTTGGCAAGTGCCTACATATTTTAGACTGAAAAAAGATAAGTGCCCGTAATCCCTTTCTTGTCCCTCTCCTCCTAGGAACTATAGGGGGAGGTGAAGAGGGAAAAAGGAGCGCCTGGGAAAAAGCCTAGCCTGACCCCGTTAGGGCCTATGTGACGGAGCCTGAAAAGATTGGGAGGGCGCAGACGAAGGTGATGGATGGGGAGAGCGACTAGGCAACGCCCTGGTCACCGCCACCAGGGCTAGCAGGACGCGACAGGGTGAATGAAGCCGGAGCCTATGGGGAAGCCTGTCGGGGTCTAGCTGGAAGATTGTTGGAGGAGGCGAGAGCACCACCCGCACCCAACACCCCGACAACTCGCGTTTCCGGGAAGGAGATGCAAGTGTAGATGGTGGTGCCACCGGCTGATGGTGACAGTGCGGCTGGTGTTCAGCTAGAGTCGGAGGCGTCGTCCTCCCCATCGGCTCCACCGTCATCACGGTCACTGTCCTCCTCGTCGCTATCGCTCGAGCATGAGCTTTCATCGTCAATTGAGCTCTCCACGAAGCACCCTAAGCGAGCACCCGAGCATCCGAAGACTTTGATCGAGAGTAGGGTGGCGTCCATTAGCTTGACATGAAGGACGTGCCTGACCGCCAAATTGTGGGCACGAGCAAAAGTCTTCAAACCATGCCGGAGAAGCATGACACGAGGAGCGGGGAACTCTATGTTCGCATGTATGCTGCCATTACAGCAGCCTCTCATGTGCAGCCTCACCCCGGCGGCTGCACGACCTCCATCACCCTTGCAAATGGAGCAGGAAGCCGAAGACGGCTGCACGGAGGCGCTCGCAGCTTGACGATGAACTCCAGCGGTTGATTCCCGGCGTGGCCTTCATTATGGTCCTGGACAGCCGGGGGAGGTATGATCAGCGCACTGCCCCGTCCTCCTCGACCCCGAGCGCCACAGCAACCACGTCCCCGTCCTCTCCTGCCTCCCCTCACGATGGGCTCCGCTCCCGCGTCCCCAATAGGAGGCGGGAGGCGCTATCAAACAGAAGCCCTCACAGCCGCTACTGGAGTGCCACTACGCCCTCTCCCCCTTGCCATGATGGAGAAACAATACTAGAAGGAAGGAGGAGGAGACAGGTGTGAGCCAGCACCTCGCCCACATCCCCTTTTATAGGCAAATGAGGCCGGGGGCTGGCTCCTTGCTCAAGGGGGGGGGGCAACTGCCCCGCTCAGCCAATCCAGCTCCTCCACACCACCGACGGTTCATGAAATCAAGGTTGACCCCGTGTGCAAATCCGTGGCGCCTGGCTTTCTCACATGGCACAAATTTCTGCGCCCTCCGTGTCCGCCACCAACCATGCACAATGCATGTAGCATACATGGCGGAAACGCCAAAAGCGGAAAATCTAGTGGAATGGCAGTTATCGCCCTGTGAACGTGGGACGTGGGTAGCCCAGGGATCGTGGCTTAAAACTTCCCCATAACGTCTTGCACGATGCACGGAAAAACCAAAAACTGATTCAAGCACAGGCTAATGAAGAAGCAAAGAAAATCTCAAGGATGAGCTACCACAAACTCTTTTCTTGTGTGCTAGATAGGGCCTACCCCAATGATGCTCGGCAGCGCGTTTGGGCCAGGCCCCGGGGCTCCTGTCGGTGCAACAAACCCTGGTGTATGTTGCCCGGACTGTACACAGGCTCAAGGGTATGATTACAGTATCCAAGACAAGGCCAAGCAGAAGAGATGGCTCTTTGAGAAACCAAAGGGCGGATCAAGAAGACCAAGACAAGCCAAAGGAACAAGATATCACTAAGGGAAAACCCTCCCTTGCCAGGCAGGAGAGCCTGGTCAGGTCGAGGCCACCCCAAGGGCAAGTCCCAAGACCTCCCCGGCAAGGGTTGCGGGGACGCTGGCATCCTGCTTTCCCGCCAAGGCTCCACCTCATAGCAAGGCAAGTCACTGGTGTGGTGTCGAGCCCCCAAGTGATTAAGTGGTTGTCATTTGGCACGTGGCAGCCACTTCTGAGGAAGATCATCCCTAAATGACACCCGCCTAGGGGTGTGTCATGCAGGAAGACGAGAAGGTGGTTGAATGGCACGGCAAGGCTTGCCGGGCTACATCCACAATGTGAAACTAAGCGGTGCATTTAATGCGCCTTGTCCTGTCTACAGAGTTATGTATGATAGCATGATACGTCCATTTTGTATTATGCTTTTATATCAATATTTATTGCAATATGGGCTGGGCTGTTATAACAAGTTATGTCAAAATACTTATGCCTTTTCTCTCTTTTTTACAAGGTTTACATGAAGAGGGAGAATGCTGGCAGCTGGAGTTCTGGGATGGAAAAGGAGCAAATATTATAGACCTATTCTGCACAACTCCAAAAGTCCTAAAACTCCACGAAAGTCAATTTTGGAATATATTAAAAATATCGGGCTAAGAAAGCACTAGAGGGGGGCTACCCAGCAACCACGAGGGTGGAGGGCGTGCCCTACCCCCCTGGGCGCGCCCCCTGCCTCGTGGGCCACCAGGTAGGCCCCCGATGCCCATCTTCTGCTATATGGTGTCTTTTTCCCTGAAAAAAATCATAAGGAAGCTTTCGGGATGAAGCGCTGCCGTCTCGAGGCGGAACCTTGGCCGAACCAATCTAGGGCTCCGGCGGAGCTATTCTGCTGGTGATACATCCCTCCGGAAGGGCGAAATCGTGAACATCGTCATCACCATCGATCCTCTCATCGAGAGGGGGTCAATCTCCATCAACATCCTCACCAGCACCATCTCCTCTCAAACCCTAGTTCATCTCTTGTATCCGATATTTGTCTCAAAACCTCAGATTGGTACCTGTGGGTTGCTAGTAGTGTTGATTACTCCTTGTAGTTAATGGTAATTGGTTTATTCGGTGGAAGATCATATGTTCAGATCCTTTATACATATTAATACCCCTCTGATTATGAACATGAAAATGATTTGTGAGTAGTTATGTTTGTTCCTGGGGACATGGGAGAAGTCTTGTTATAAGTAGTCTTGTTATAATTAGTTATGTTGTCTTCCTCTAGTGGTGTTATGTGAATGTCGACTACATGACACTTCACCATTGTTTGGGCCTAGGGGAAGGCATTGGAAGTAATAAGTAGATGATGGGTTGCTAGAGTGACAGAAGCTTAAACCCTAGTTTATGCGTTGCTTCGTAAGGGGCTGATTTGGACCCATATGTTTCATGCTATGGTTAGGTTTACCTTAATTCTTCCTTCGTAGTTGCGGATGCTTGCGAGAGGGGTTAATCATAAGTGAGATGCTTGTCCAAGGAAGGGCAGTACCCAAGCACCGGTCCACCCACATATCAAATTATCAAAGTAACGAACGTGAATCATAGGAGCATGATGAAAACTAGCTTGACGATAATTCCCATGTGTCCTCCGGAGCGCTTTGCTTTATATAAGAGTTTAACCAGGCTTGTCCTTTGCTACAAAAAGGATTGGGCCACCTTGCTGCATCTTGTTTACTTTTGTTACTTGTTACCCGTTATGAACTACCTTATCACGAAACTATCTGTTACCGATAATTTCAGTGCTAGCAGAGAATACCTTACTGAAAACCGCTTGTCATTTCCTTCTGCTCCTCGTTGGGTTCGACACTCTTACTTATTGAAAGGACTATGATAGATCCCCTATACTTGTGGGTCATCAAGACTCTTTTCTGGCGCCATTGCCGGGGAGTGAAGCGCCTTTGGTAGGTGGAATTTGGTAAGGACAAATTTATATAGTGTGCTGAAATTTCCTACCACTTGTTACGATGGAAAATAATCCTTTGAGGGGCTTGTTCGTGGTATCTTCACCCCAACCATAAGAGCAAAGAGTTGCTCCTCAACCTACTAAACCTACTGAAAATATTTACTTTGAAATTCCTTCGGGTATGATAGAGAAACTGCTAGCTAATCCCTATACAGGAGATGGAACATTACATCCCGATATGCACATAATATGTGTGGATGAACTTTTTGGATTATTTAAGCTTGCAGGTATGCCCGAGGATGTTATCAAGAAGAAGGTCTTCCCTTTATCTTTGAAGGCAAAGGCATTGACGTGGTTTAGGCTATGTGATGATATTGGATCATGGAACTACAACCGATTGAAATTGGAATGTCATTAGAAGTTTTATCCTATGCATCTGGTTCATCGTGATCGTAATTATATAAATAATTTTTGGCCTCGCGAAGTATAAAGTGTCGCTCAAGCTTGGGGGAGTCTTAAGTCAATGTTATATTCATGACCCAATCATGAGCTCTCAAGAGAAATTATTATTCAAAAAATTTATGCTCGGCTTTCTCTCAATAATCGCTCCATGCTCGATACTTCTTGTACTGGTTCTTTTATGATGAAGACTATTGAATTCAGATGGGATTTATTGGAAGGAATTAAATGCAACTCTGAAGATTGGGAACTCGACGAAGGTAAGGAGTCAGGTATAACACCTAAGTTTGATTTTGTTAAATATTTTATGGATACCGATTCTTTTCATGAATTTAGCACTAAATCTGGGCTTGACTTTGAGATAGTAGCATCTTTCTGTGAATCATTTGCTACTCATGTTGATCTCCCTAAGGAGAAGTGGTTTAAATATCATCCTCCCATTGAAGTAAAAGTAGTAGAACCTATTAAATTTTAAGAAAAGACTATCACTTATAATGTTGACCCTATTGTTCCTACTGCTTATATTGAGAAACAACCTTTTCCTGTTAGAATAAAGGATCATGCTAAAGCTTCAACTGTGGTTCGTAAAAGTAATGCTAGAACACCTACACCCCCTTAGCAAATTAAAGTTGAACCTAGTATTGCTATGGTTAAAGATCTCTTGGTTGATAATATTGATGGGCATGTTATTTACTTCTTTTATGAAGCTGCTAGAAATGCTAGACCCAATACTAAAAATAAACATAGACCTATAGTTGGCATGCTTGTTGTTTCAGTTAAAATAGGAGATCATTGTTATCCTGGCTTATGTGATATGGGTGCGAGTGTGAGTGCAATACCTTATACTTTATATAAAGAAATTATGCATGATATTGCACCTGCTAAAATAGAAGATATTGATGTTACTATTAAGCTTGCCAATAGAGATACTATTTCCCAATTGGGATTGTTAGAGATGTTGAAGTCTTGTGTGGGAAAGTTAAATGCCCCGCTGATTTTCTTGTTCTTGCTTCCCCACAAGATGAATTTTGTGCCATTATATTTGGTAGACCCTTCTTGAATACTGTCAATGCTAGGATGATTGCGAAAAAGATATTGTCACTGTTAGTTTAGGGGATATGTCTCATGACTTTAATTTTTCTAAATTTTGTAGACAACCCCATGATAAAGAATTGCCTAGTAAAGATGAAATTATTGGTCTTGCTTCTATTGCCATGCCTCCTAATGATCCTTTAGAACAATATTTTCTAGACCATGAAAATGATATGTTTATGAATGAAAGAAGGGAAATAGATGAAGTATTCTTTAAACAGGGACCTATTTTGAAACACAACTTGCCTGTTGAAATCCAAGGGGATCCTCCTCCACCCAAAGGAGATCCTGTGTTTGAGCTTAAAACAACTACCTGATACTTTGAAATATGCTTATCTTGATGAGAAGAAGATATATCATGTTATTATTAGTGCTAACCTTTCAGAGCATGAAGAAGAGAAATTATTGAAAATTCTGAAGAAGCACCATGCTGCTATTGGATATACTCTTGATGATCTTAAGGGCATTAGTCCCACTCTATGCCAGCACAAGATAAAGATGGAGAAAGATGCTAAACCAGTTGTTGATCATCAACGACGGTTAAATCCTAGGATGAAAGAAGTGGTAAGAAATGAAATATTAAAGCTTCTGGAGGCAGGTATAATTTATCCTATTGCTGATAGTCAGTGGGTAAATCTTGTCCATTTTGTCCCTAAGAAGGGAGGTATTACTATTGTTCCTAATTATAAAGATGAATTGGTCCCACAAAGAATTGTTATGGGTTATAAAACGGTAATTAATTTCCGCAAATTAAATAAAGCTACTAGAAAAGATCATTAACCTATACCTTTTATTGATCAAATGTTAGAAAGATTATCCAAAGATACACATTTTTGTTTCTAGATGGTTATTCTGGTTTCTCTCAAATACCTGTGTCAAAAGTGGATCAGGAAAAGACCACTTTTACTTGCCCTTTCGGTACCTTTGCTTATAGACGTATGCCTTTTGGTTTATGTAATGCACCTGCTACCTTTCAAAGATGTATGACTGCTATATTATCTGACCTTTGTTAAAAGATTGTAGAGGTTTTCATGGATGATTTCTCTGTGTATGGAACTTCTTTTGATGATTGCTTAAGAAACCTTGATCGAGTTATGCATAGATGTGAAGAAACTAATCTCGTCTTGAATTGGGAGGAGTGCCACTTTATGGTTAATGAAGGTATTGTCATGGGGCATAAAATTTCTGAAACAGGTATTGAAGTTGATAAAGCTAAAGTTGATGATATTGAAAAGATGTCGTGTCCTAAGGATATCAAAGGTATAAGAAGTTTTCTTGGTCATGCTGGTTTTTATAGGTGGTTTATTAAAGACTTCTCTAAAATTTCTAGGCCTCTGACTAGTCTCTTACAAAAAGATGTTCCTTTTGTCTTGGATGATGATTATGTAGAAGCATTTGAAATACTTAAGAAAGCCTTGATTTCTGCACCTATTGTTCAGCCACCTGATTGGAATTTACCATTTGAAATTATGTGTGATGCTAGTGATTATGCTGTAGGTGCTGTTTTAGGACAAAGAGTTGATAAGAAACTAAATGTTATCCAATATGCTAGTAAAACTATAGATAGTGCCCACAGAAATTATGCTACTACCGAAAAAGAATTTTTACCAGTTGTATTTGCTTGTGATAAGTTTAGACCTTATATTGCTGATTCCAAAGTAACTGTTCACACTGATCATGCTGCTATTAAATACCTTATGGAAAAGAAAGACGCTAAACCTAGACTCATTAGATGGGTTCATTTGCTACAAGAATTTGATTTGCATATTATAGAAAGGGAGCTGAGAACCTCGTTGTAGACGACTTGTCTAGGTTAGAAAATGTTCTTGATGGCCCACTACCTATAGATGATAGCTTTCCTAATGAACAATTAGCTGTCATAAATGCTTCTTGTACTGATCCATGGTATGATGACTATGCTAATTACATTGTTGCTAAATTTATACCACCTACTTTCACATACCAGCAAAATAAAAAGTTTTTCTATGATTTAAGACATTACTTTTGGGATGACCCACACCTTTATAAAGAAGGAGTATATGGTGTTATTAGACGTTGTGTACCTGAGCATGAACAGGAACAGATCCTATGCAAGTGTCATTCTGAGGCATATGAAGGACACCACACTTGAGATAGAACTGCCCAATATTGTAATCCGGTTTTTATTGGCCTACTCTCTTCAAAGATGCCCGTAAGTTTGTCTTGTCTTGCGATGAATGTCAACGAATTGGTAATATTAGTAGAAATCAAGAAATGCCTATGAACTATTCACTTGTTATTGAACCATTTGATGTTTGGGGCTTTGATTATATGGGACCTTTTCCTTACTCTAATGGGTATACACATATTTCAGTTGTTGTTGATTATGTTACTAAGTGGGTAGAAGCTATTCCAACTAGTAGTTCCAATCATAACACTTCTATTAAGATGCTTAAAGAAGTTATTTTTCCGAGGTTTGGAGTCCCTAGATATTTGATGACTGATGGTGGTTCACATTTTATTCATGGAGCTTTTCGTAAAATGCTTGCTAAGTATGATGTTAATCATAGAATTGCATCTCCGTATCACCCCTAGTGTAGTGGTCAGGTAGAATTGAGTAATAGAGAGATTAAGTTGATTTTGCAAAAGACTGTTAATAGATCTAGAAAGGATTGGTCCAAGAAACTTGATTATGCATTATGGGCCTATAGAACTGCATATAAAAATCCTATGGGTTTATCTCCGTATAAAATGGTTTATGGAAAAGCATGTCACTTACCTCTCGAACTAGAACAGAAGGCATATTGGGCTATTAAAGAGCTCAATTATGATTTCAAACTTGCCGGCGAGAAGAGGCTATTTGACATTAGCTCACTTGATGAATGGAGAACCCAGGCCTATGAAAATGCCAAATTGTTTTAAGAAAAAGTTAAAAGATGGCATGACAAAAGGATACAAAAGCGTGAGTTTAATGTAGGTGATTATATTGTGCTATACAACTCTCGTTTAAGATTTTTTGCAGGAAAACTTCTCTCTAAATGGGAAGGTCCTTGCGTTACCGAAGAGGTCTATCATTCCGGTGCCATCAAAATCAACAACACCGACGATACAAATCTAAAGGTGGTGAACGGTCAAAGAATCAAACATTATATCTCAGGTAATCCCATAAATGTTGAAACCAATGTTTTTGATACCGTAACCCCGTAGGACTACATAAGGGACACTTTCCAGAAAGTTTCAGACTCCGAAAAGGAATAGGTATGTGGTACGGTAAGTAAATCGACTCCAAAACAGTTCTAATAGGAATTTTTCTCTGTTTTGGAATATTTCAAAAATTAGGAAAATAAGTAGTCCGAAAGGGACACGAGGCATCCACGAGGATGGAGGGAGGGCCCTACCCTCCTAGGCGCACCTCCCTGTCTCGTGGGCACCTCGTGTGCCCTCCGAACTCCGTTTTCTTGCACGATACTTCTTTTGGTCGGTAAAAATTCATTATATAATCTTCGGAAGGTTTTGACCACCGTACCATGACGAAATCCTTTGTTTTTATTTTTGAGTTGTTTCCGCGGTAGATTTAGAGCAAGATGTCTTCTCAAGAGTCAGTCGGGGAGAGTCGGGTAACTCATCCGACACCAGGGCCAAGAGCAAACAGCGATGCTGACCACTTTGTGCCATCAACGGAGGAAGAGATGGAGGCCGACTTGAAAAGGATAGATGCCATGGAGGAAGACTAAAAAGTTACCTCTCGTCTCCAAGCCAGATTCATGATGGAGGAACTTCAAAGCTCAACAATTCCAAATTTGGTCATCCCTCCCAATGCTAGATTTCTTTCTTATGAAAATATGAAAAGAGTGTTACTTGTTCTCCGGCAGCTATACAACATCCATGGGTGAAAGGAGCTTTGGCCGTCATGGGTAAACTCTGTAAGGAAATAATGGATCTTAAGCAACATGTCAATAAGCTCGAGGAAGAGAATCGTATCCTAAGGGGCATCATCGCCAAGAATATCGCATCACCACCTCCAAAGAAATAGACATAAATACATGGGTATGGGCACTCCCCTTGGTAACTGCCAAGCTTGGGGGAGGTGCCCTGGTATCGTATCACCAGCACCCTTCTATCTTTACCATTTTTCTTAGTTTGATCCTTCTGGTTATACTTTGATCTAGTAGAATAAAGTTTTAGTATGATCTAGCTTTGAGTTTTATGTTGATCCCTATCTATGTAATTGAGCCCGTGAGCTATATAATAAAGACTAGTTTTGAGTTGAGGGTTTTGCTATCTTGTTATGATCTTGAGGGAATAAAAGAAAGAACAAAAAGAAATAAAAAGATCATATTGATCTTATGGAGAGTAATGACTTCACATATAAAGAGTATGATGAATAAAAGTTGTTGAGAGTTGACAAACATAGTTTTGGTCATTGTTGCAATTAATAGGAAGTAATAAAGAAAGGGAGGTTTTCACATATAAATATACTATCTTGGACAGCTTTTATGATTGTGGGCACTCATTAAAATATGACATGCTAAAAAGTTGATGTTGGACAAGGAAGACAATGTAATGGGTTCTGTTATCTTATATCCAAAATAAATTATATTTTCATGGATCATCGAACATGTTGAGCTTGCTGGTAGAAACTAGGGTTCTACCGGGTCTAGGCCGGAGGTTGTAGGGGAAGGAGGGAGCCGGTCGTGGACGAACTCGCGGGCGCGGGCGGCTGGGTGCCGTTGTGCGCGAGGAGGCGGCGGCTGGGAGGAATATGGCGCACGAAAGGAGGCGGCTAGGGTTAGGTCTCCCGGCTCCCTAAGGAAGACGAGCAAAAATGATTGCTTCTTTTCTTGATTAGATTGATACATCTCCTCTCCTTCTATAGAGAGGTTTACTTGACTCCCAAGCCCCTAATAACGATAATTGGGCTAAGCCCCTAATAACGATAAGATAGACTGGGCCACAACTAACTGGACTAAGCCCCTAACATGCCGGTCATAACACTTCTCCCCGCCCGCACAAACAGCTCATCCTCGAGCCGGAAGGCGGGGAAGCGCTTGCGGATCTCCTCGAGGTGATCAACCGTCGCCAAACACCTCCGCGGTAGCTCGGGCAGGCAGGTCGCCGAGCCCGGCGGTGGCGGCGTCCTCCACTATGTAGTACGTAGCCTCCATGTAGAACAGTTGCGGGCAGACGAGGCCGGGTGCGTAGGGCTCGTCGCAGTTGAAGCACAACCCTTGGTGGCGACGCTCGAGTTGCTCGGTCGAGGTGAGCCAGTGGAACGGGCGCGTCACGGTCGCGGCGAGGGGTGCTGTGGAAACCTGAGCAAGCCGACCCTGCGAGGGAACGTCCGGCCCGGGTGGCGGCCTAGCAGCCCGGGACAGTGATGCCTGCTGGATAGCCACCGCGCGGTGATACGCCTCCATCGTATCTATGATTTTTGATTGTTCCATGCCAATATTCTTCAACTTTCATATACTTTTGGCAACTTTTTATACTATTTTTGGGACTAACATATTGATCCAGTGCCCGGTGTCAGTTCCTGTTTGTTGCATGTTTTATGTTTCGCAGAAACCCAATATCAAACGGAATCAAAACGGGATAAAAACAGATGGAGAATTATTTTGGAATATTTGGGATTTTTCAGAGGAAGAATCAACGCGAAACAGTGCTCGAGGTGGCCACGAGGCAGGGGGCGCGCCCTCCCCCCTGGACACGCTTGGCACCCTCGTGGGCCACCCGTAAGGCGGTTGACGCTCTTCTTTTGCCGCAAGAAAGCTAATTTTATGAGAAAAATCTGGGCGAAAGATTCACCCCAATCGGAGTTACGGATCTCCGGATATAAAAGAAACGGTGAAGGGGAAGGATCTGAGAACGCAAAAATAGAGAGATAGATGCAATTTCGGAGGGGCTCTCGCCCCTCCCAAGCCATGGGAGCCAAGGACCAGAAGGGAAACTGTTCTCCCATCTGGGGAGAAGGTCAAGGAAGAAGAAAAAGAAGGGGGCTCTCTCCCCCTTGCTTCCGGTGGCGCCAGAGTGCTGCCGGGGGCCATCATCATCACCGCGATCTTCACCAACACCGTCGTCATCTTCACCAACATCTCCATCACCTTCCCCCTTCTATATTCAGCGGTCCACTCTCCCGCAACCTGCTGTACCCTCTACTTGAACATGGTGCTTTATGCTTCATATTATTATCCAATGATGTGTTGCCATCCTATGATGTCTGAGTAGATTTTCGTTGTCCTATTGGTGGTTGATGAATTTCTATGATTGATTTAATTTTCTTGTGGTTATGTTGCTGTCCTTTGGTGCCCATCATATGAGCTCGCGCATGGATCAGACCATAGGGTTAGTTGTATGTTGATAGAACTATGTATTGGAGGGCAAGAATGACAGAAGCCTCAACCTAGCATAGAAATTTATGCATATGGGATTGAAGGGGGGCCAATATATCTTAATGCTATGGTTGGCTTTTACCTTAATGAACGTTAGTAGTTGCGGATGCTTGCTAATAGTTCCAATCATAAGTGCATAGAATTCCAAGTCAGGGATGACATGCTAGCAGTGGCCTCTCCCACATAAAACTTGCTATCGGTCTAGTAAAGTAGTCAATTGCTTAGGGACAATTTCACAACTCCTACCACCACTTTTCCACACTCGCTATATTTACTTTATTGTTTATTTATCTAAACAGCCCCTAGTTTATATTTACTTGCTCTTTATTATCTTGCAAACCTATCCAACAACACCTACAAAATACTTCTAATTTCATACTTGTTCTAGGTAAAGCGAACACTAAGCGTGCGTAGAGTCGTATAAGTGGCAGATAGGGCTTGAGAGAGTATTTCTTCAACCTTTAGCTCCTCGTTGGGTTCGATACTCTTACTTATCAAAAGAGGCTACAATTATCCCCTATACTTGTGGGTTATCAAGACCTTTTTCTGTCGCCGTTGCCGGGGAGTCATAGCGTGGGGTGAATATTCTCGTGTGTGCTTGTTTGCTTTATCACTAAGTAATTTTTATTTGCTGTTCTAAGTTGTTATCTATCTTTAGGTATGGATATGGAACACGAAATACCAAAAAAATTAGGTGTAGATGCTACTCATGGAGATGGGGAACCTCCTAAAACCCTCGATGCTCGTTATGTGAAAGAAATTATGTACTACTTTAATAATCCTGAGAAAACCCCATTCAACTTTGTTATGGGAGACACGTTGGATCAACGTGAATACTTTAGGAGTTATCGTTTGACACAAAAAGGGAAACTATTATGGGATCAAATTTCTATGTTGCATTGGTATGCTCGTCAACTATGCTTGATACATGATTATACTTGTTGCTCTCGGATGAAGGCTCCACACCTTCCCTTTTCCTGCAAATTCAATGATAATAAAACCTTGGCTTCTTATGCTAATGGTAGATATGATTACTATGATGTGGAACAAATAGAAGAATTTGTTGCTTTTATGGGTGCTTATGAGATTGAATCTATGTTTAAAGCATTTGACGATTTTGATGATTCAGTTTATAGACCAGAAAATTTAGCTATACTTAGATATTGCTATGAAAATTATGAATACAATTACAATATTAATGCATTTATTGAGAAAGTCTCCGCTGTCCAAGAAGAGACTAATATTTTGCAGGAAGCTATGGAAGAAGAAGTTGATGAAACTGTGAGCTCATTAGATGAAAAAGATGATGAGGAGAGGGAAGAATAAAAGGAGGAAGAGTGGATTGATCACCTGTGCCCACCTTCTAATGAGAGTAACTCTTCAACTAATACATTGTTTAATTCCCCTTCGTGCTTACCGAAGGATGATTGCTATGATGATTGCTATGATCCCGTTGATTCTCTTGAAATATCCCTTTTTGATGATGCTTGCTATGATTGTGGCCAAAATGCCAATATGAATTATGCTTATGGAGATGAACTTGCTATAGTTCCTTATGTTAAACATGAAATTGTTGCTATTGCACCCACACATGATAGTCCTATTATCTTTTTGAATTATCCAAACTACACTATATCGGAGAAGTTTGTGCTTATTAAGGATTATATTGATGGGTTGCCTTTTACCGTTGCACATGATAATTTTGATGAATGTAATATGCATGTGCTTGCTGCTCCTACTTGCAATTATTATGAGAGAGGAACTATATCTCCACCTCTCTATGTTCCCAATATGATAGAATTGCAAGAAACTGCTTATACTATGCATTGGCCTTTACTATGTGTGCATGAATTGTTCTTTTACGACATGCCGATGCATAGGAAGAGAGGTAGACTTCGTTTTTGCATGATATATGTTACTTTGTGTTCACTACTAAATCACAAATCATTATTAATTAAAATTGGCTTTGATATACCTTGGGATCCGGGTGGATTCATTACTTGAGCACTAAATGCCTAGCTTAATGGCTTTAAAGAAAGCGCTGCCAGAGAGACAACCCGGAAGTTTTAGAGAGTCATTTATTTCTGTTGAGTGCTTTTATATAGTTTAAAAACAAAAAAATAAAGAGGGGAACCTAAAAACTTTTCAAAAAGGAAAGTGAAAGTGACAGAGACAATCATTGTTGAAGTGGGAGAGCTCCTTGAACTTTGTTCATGCTCACGGAAACTTTGTGAATCTTGATTACAGAAACTTTTCATAAAAAATAATTATCCCCTTGTAAAATTCCATTGTATTATAAAAATAATGTGCCGAGGTTTGCCTTTAGGATGTTTACAGTGCTTGTTTGTTTGTACGGTGCAGGACAGAAACTTTGGCTGTAGTGCGCGATTTTACATTTTTAACTGGAACGCCAAACGGTTCTGATTCCTTTTGCACTGTCTTAATGTACAAATTGTTTATTTTCCTAATTTTGGTGGAATTTTTGGGGTAACATAAGTATGGTGAATGTTCATATTACTACAGACTGTTCTGTTTTTGACAGATTCTGTTTTTGATGCATAGTTTGCTTGTTTTGATGAATCTATCAATTTATATCAGTGGGTTAAGCCATGAAAAAGCAAAATTTGAATTGGTTTGCTACAGTAATTTGAGTGGTGATTTGCTTTATTATACTAAAGGATATTACCGAGTTTTCTGTTGAAGTTTTGTGTGGATGAAGTGACTAACCAAGGAGGTCTCGATATGAGGAAAAGGAAGAGAGGCAAGAGCTCAAGCTTGGGGATGCCCGAGGCACCCCAAGTAAATATCCAAGGATACTGAAGCGTCTAAGCTTGGGGATGCCCCGGAAGGCATCCCCTCTTTCTTCAACAAGTATCGGTATGTTTTCGGATCCGTTTCGTTCATGCGATATGTGCAAGTCTTGGAGCGTCTTTTGCATTTAGTTTTCACTTTTATTTTATGCACCATGCTGGTATGTGATAGTCCTTGGTTGATTTATAGAATGCTCATTGCACTTCACTTAAATCTTTTGAGTATGGCTTTATAGAATGCTTCATGTGCTATGGTTATATCATTTGAAGTTTGGATTGCCTGTTTCTCTTCACATAGAAAACCGCCATTTGTAGAATGCTCTTATGCTTCACTTATATTTGTTAGAGCATGGGCATACCTTTTGTAGAAAGAATTAAACTCTCTTGCTTTACTTATATCTATTTAGAGAGATGACAGGAATTGGTCAATCACATGGTTAGTCATAAAATCCTACATAAACTTATGGATCACTGAATATGATATGTTTGATTCCTTGCAATAGTTTTGTGATATAGTGGTGATAATATGTGGGAGGTACTAGTAGATGGTTGTGTTTCGTAAAGATGTTGGTGTTAAGGTTTATGATTCCCGAAGCATGCACGTATGGTCTACTAACTATGTAACCAAATTGGCGCGCATTGTATTTTGATTGTTTATCTTTGCGTGAAGGTCGGGGGTGCGCGATGGTTAACTCCTAACAACCTCCCCCCTAGGAGCATGCGCGTAGTACAAGGGCTAATAAATTTTTGCAATAAGTATGTGAGTTCTTTATGACTAATGTTGAGTCCATGGATTATACGCACTTTTACCTTTCCGTCATTGCTAGCCTCTTCGATACCGTGCATTGCCCTTTCTCACCTCGAGAGTTGGTGCAAACTTCGCCGGTGCATCCAAACCCCGTGATACGATACGCTCTATCACACATAAGCCTCCTTATATCTTCCTCAAAACAGCCACCATACCTACCTATCATGGCATTTCCTTAGCCATTCCGAGATATATTGCCATGCAACTTCCATCATCATCATATACATGACTTGAGCATTCATTGTCATATTGCTTTGCATGATCGTAAGATAGCTAGCATGATGCTTTCATGGCTTGTCCGTTTTTTGACGTCATTGCTATGCTAGATCATTGCGCATCCCTGTACACCGCCGGAAGCATTCATACAGAGTCATATCTTTGTTCTAGTATCGAGTTGTAATATTGAGTTGTAAGTAAATAAAAGTGTGATGATCATCATTATAGAGCATTGCCCCATGAAAAAAAGAAAAAAAAGAAAAAAAAAAGAAGAAGAAGAAGAAAGGAAAGGCCAAAGAAACCTAAATAAAAAAGGGGGCAAAAGAAGCCCACCCAAAAAAAGAATAAGAAAAAAAAAGAAAAAAGAAAAAGAAAAGGGGCAATGTTACTATCCTTTTACCACACTTGTGCTTCAAAGTAGCACCATGTTCTTCATATAGAGAGTCTCTTATGTTGTCACTTTCATATACTAGTGGGAATTTTCATTATAGAACTTGGCTTGTTTATTTCAACGATGGGCTTCCTCAAAATGCCCTAGGTCTTCATGAGCAAGCAAGTTGGATGCACACACACTTAGTTTTCAGTTTGAGCTTTCATACACTTATAGCTCTAGTGCATCCGTTGCATGGCAATCCCTACTCCTCGCATTGACATCAATTGATGGGCATCTCCATAGCCCGTTGATTAGCCGTGTCGATGTGAGACTTTCTCCCTTTTTGTCTTCTCCACATAACCCCCACCATCATATTCTATTCCACCCATAGTGCTATATCCATGGCTCACGGTCATGTATTGCGTGAAGTTTGAAAAGTTTGAGAATACTAAAGTATGAAACAATTGCTTGGCTGACACCGGGATAGGCATGAGGGGTACCATGTGTTAAGAAAAGGTAGCATACCAGACTATATGATTTTGTAGGGATAACGTTCTGAAGCATTGATATTTTGAAAGACATGATTGTTTGTTGGGATGCCCTAAGTATTATTGATTTTATGTCAAATGATAGACTATTGCTTTGAATCACTCGTGTCTTAATATTCATGCCATGATTAGACATATGATCAAGATTATGCTAGGTAGCATTCCACATCACTTTTTTTATCATTTACCTACTAGAGGACGAGCAGGAATTAAGCTTGGGGATGTTGATACGTCTCCATCGTATCTATAATTTTTTATTGTTCCATGCCAATATTCTTCAACTTTCATATACTTTTGGCAACTTTTTATACTATTTTTGGGACTAACATATTGATCCAGTGCCTAATGCCAGTTCCTGTTTGTTGCATGTTTTATGTTTCGCAGAAACCCAATATCAAACGGAATCCAAACGGAATAAAAACGGACGGAGAATTATTTTGGAATATTTGGGATTTTCCGGAGGAAGAATAAACGCGAAACAGTGCCCGAGGTGGCCACGAGACAAGGGGGCGCGCCCTCCCCCCTGGGCGCGCCTGGCACCCTCGTGGGTCACCCGTAAGGTTGTTGACGCTCTTCTATCACCGCAAGAAAGCTAATTTTATGAGAAAAATCAGGGTGAAAGATTCACCCCAATCGGAGTTATGGATCTCCGGATATAAAAGAAACGGTGAAGGGGAAGGATCTGAGAACGCAGAAATAGAGAGATAGATCCAATCTCGGAGGGGCTCTCGCCCCTCCCAAGCCATGGGAGCCAAGGACCAGAAGGGAAACCCTTCTCCCATCTAGGGAGAAGGTCAAGGAAGAAGAAGAAGAAGGGGGGCTCTCTCCCCCTTGCTTCCGGTGGCGCCGGAGCGCTGCCGGGGGCCATCATCATCACCGCGATCTTCACCAACACCGTCGTCATCTTCACCAACATCTCCATCACCTTCCCCCTTCTATATTCAGCGGTCCACTCTCCCGCAACCCGCTGTACCCTCTACTTGAACATGGTGCTTTATGCTTCATATTATTATCCAATGATGTGTTGCCATCCTATGATGTCTGAGTAGATTTTCGTTGTCCTATTGGTGGTTGATGAATTTCTATGATTGATTTAATTTTCTTGTGGTTATGTTGCTGTCCTTTGGTGCCCATCATATGAGCTCGCGCATGGATCAGACCATAGGGTTAGTTGTATGTTGATAGAACTATGTATTGGAGGGCAAGAATGACAGAAGCCTCAACCTAGCATAGAAATTTATGCATATGGGATTGAAGGGGGGCCAATATATCTTAATGCTATGGTTGGCTTTTACCTTAATGAACGTTAGTAGTTGCGGATGCTTGCTAATAGTTCCAATCATAAGTGCATAGAATTCCAAGTCAGGGATGACATGCTAGCAGTGGCCTCTCCCACATAAAACTTGCTATCGGTCTAGTAAAGTAGTCAATTGCTTAGGGACAATTTCACAACTCCTACCACCACTTTTCCACACTCGCTATATTTACTTTATTGTTTATTTATCTAAACAGCCCCTAGTTTATATTTACTTGCTCTTTATTATCTTGTAAACCTATCCAACAACACCTACAAAGTACTTCTAGTTTCATACTTGTTCTAGGTAAAGCGAACAATAAGCGTGCGTAGAGTCGTATCAGTGGCAGATAGGGCTTGAGAGAGTATTTGTTCTACCTTTAGCTCCTCGTTGGGTTCGACACTCTTACTTATCGAAAGAGGCCACAATTATCCCCTACACTTGTGGGTTATCATGCGGCGCTCAAATGCGCGGGCATAGTACATGGCCGTCTGGAGGTCTTGGGGTCCCCACAGCTCCACGTCGACGTGGATATGATCCGACAGACCGCCGCTGAAGAGCTCGGCCTGCTGGTGAGTCGTTACACCGGGCGCGTGGCACACCAGGGCCTGAAAGCGTTCGGCGAAGTCCTGCACCATTGAGGTGAAGTTGAGGCGGCCGAGTTCTGCCAGCCGGCTCCCGCGTATCGGCGGCCCGAAGCGAAGGAGGCATAGCTCGTGAAAGCGCGCCAAAGGTGTATGTCGCCCTTGTCTTGCTCGAGGGTGTAGTACCACATTTGTGCGGCACCCCGAAGGTGATATGAGGCGAGCCAGGTGCATTCCGACGCGAGCGTGCGTTGCCCCCAAAAGAATTGCTCACACTGGTTGAGCCAGTTGAGGGGGTCCTCATCACTGTCGTAGGTGGAGAAGTCGAGCTTGGCGAAGCACGGCGATGTCGGAGCATGACCGCCGTGAGCGTTTGGCTCGGCGGTATGGAGCAGCGAAGAGGACGGCATCGGGCCGGTGTGCACAGGTGGTCCGCTGGGAAGCGGTGGCCCGTCGAATCCATCATGGAAACCCACGGCACCGGAGGGCCCGCCGTTCGACAGGGAGGGCGCTGGCTGATCTACGACCATGGTGAAGACTGGCGGCGGTGACGTCTCGGCCAACCAGGCCGGAAGCTATGATGGTGAGGGCGGGAACCGCGCTTGCTAAATTGGCATGCCCGTCGGTGCGGTTGTAGTCAGCCTGGTGCAGTGCAGTGGAGGTGCCTGCAGAGGTAGCTGCGGCTACATGGAAACGGCGGAGGCGGCGGGCGCCACGTTGGCTGCGGCCGGCCATTGTGGCCAGAACGGGGCAGTGACGGGGGCTGGCTACAGCGGCAGCGAGGGCTGCAGTAGCCCGACCAGCGCCGCGGGGGCCCATGTGTGCGGCGGCTGCCAGGGCGGTGGCGGCTGTAGCTGCAGTTGTGGCTGCAGCGGCCCGGCGAGCGCGGCGGAGGCCGCCGGGGGCATCGGCTGCCACGGCAACAGCATCAGCCGAGTGGCGAGGGTTGGTGACGCGGCTGGCGACAGTCCGTATGGCCCGGCCAAGTAGAAGCAGATCCCCTGGACGGCTGTGACGACATCATTGAGGATGCTGGTGATTCATCCGGGGAGTAGACCAATGGCACGGTGGAGGGTGGTGGCGACGGACTGGTGGAGGGGACGGCGACTGATCGGTGGAGCCCAACGGCGCGGTGGGGAGGGCCAGTGGCGCGGTGGAGAGGATCGGTGGCAGCATGGTGGTGGTGAGCAGCGGTGGAATTGGTGGTGCTGAAGACATGGTCGAAACCGAGCTACGTGATACCAAACTCGTAGAAACTAGGGTTCTACCGGGTCTAGGCCGGAGGTTGTGGGGGAAGGAGAGAGTTGGTCATGGACGAACTCGCGGCCGGCGGCGGCTGGGCACCGTCATGCGCGAGGAGGCGGCGGCTGAGAGGAACATGGCGCAGGGAAGGAGGCGGCTAGGGTTAGGTCTCCCGGCTCCCTAAGGAAGCCGAGCAAATATGATTGCTTATTTTTTGCTTGATTTGATTGATACATCTCCTCTCCTTATATAGAGAGGTTTACTAGACTCCCAATCCCCTAATAACGATAATTGGGCTAAGCCCCTAATAACGATGAGATAGACTGGGCCACAACTCACTGGGCTAAGCCCCTAACATGCCGGTCATAACACTTGCCTTTCCCCCTCATGCTAGAATTGTATTAACCGGAAACTTAGTACATGTGTGAATACATAGAAAAAACATATAGTCCATAGTATGCCTCTACTTGACTAGCTCGTTAATCAAAGATGGTTATGTTTCCTAACCATAGACATGTGTTGTCATTTGATGAACGGGAGCACATCATTAGGAGAATGATGTGATGGACATGACCCATCCGTTAGCTTAGCATTATGATCATGTGAGTTTCATTGCTACTTCTTTCTTCATGACTTATACAATTTCCTCAGACTATGAGATTATGCAACTCCCGAATACCGGAGGAACACTTTGTGTGCTACGAAACGTCACAATGTAAATGGGTGATTATAAAGGTGATCTACAGGTGTCTCCGAAGGTGTTTGTTGGGTTAGCATAGATCGAGATTAGGATTTGTCACTCCGTGTTTCAGAGAGGTATCTCTGGGCCCTCTCGGTAATACTCATCACTATAAGCCTTGCAAGCATTGTGACTAATGAGTTAGTTGCGGGATGAAGCATTATGGAACGAGTAAAGAGACTTGCCAGTAACGAGATTGAACTAGGTATGATGATACATACGATCGAATCTCGGGCAAGTAACATACCGATGACAAAGGGAACAATGTATGTTGTTATGCGGTTTGACCGATAAAGATCTTCGTAGAATATGTAGGAACCAATATGAACATCTAGGTGCCGCTATTGGTTATTGACCGGAGACGTGTCTCGGTCATGTCTACATAGTTCTCGAAACCGTAGGGTCCGCACGCTTAACATTTGATGACGATTGATATTATGAGTTTTTGTGATATGATGTACCGAAGGTTGTTCGGAGTTCCGGATATGATCACGGACATAACGAGGAGTCTCGAAATGGTCGAGACATAAAGATTGATATATTAGACGGCTATGTTCGGACACCATAAGTGTTCCGGAGAAATTTCGAATAAAACTGGAGTACCGGGGGGTTACCGGAACCCCCCAGGGGGGTCAATGGGCCTTAGTGGAAGAGAGGACGAGGCGACCAAGTGGTGGGGCGCGCACCCCCAAGCCCAATCCAAATTGGGGAGGGGGCCGCCCCCCCTTTCCCTCTTCCCCTCTTCCCTTCCTCCCCCCTCCTAGTTGGACTAGGAAAGGGGGAAAACCTACTCCTAGTAGGAGTAGGAATAACCCCTTGGGGGGCACCCCATGAGGCTGGCCGGCCCCCTCCTCCACTCCTTTATATACGGGGGAGGGGGCACCCCATAGACACACAAGTTGATCAAGTTTATCTTTTAGCCGTGTGCAGTGCCCCCCTCCACCTATTTCCACCTCGGTCATATCGCCGTAGTGCTTAGGCGAAGCCCTGCACCGATAACTTCATCATCACCATCACCACACCGTCGTGCTGATGGAACTCTCCCTCGACCTTAGCTGGATGTAGAGTTCGAGGGACGTCACCGAGCTGAACATGTGCAGGTCGCGGAGGTGCCGTGCGTTCGGTACTTCATCGGTTGGATCGCGAAGACGTGCGACTACATCAACCACGTTAAATAACGCTTCAGCTTTCGGTCTACGAGGGTACGTGGACACACTCTCCCCCATTGCTATGCATCACCTAGATAGATCTTGTGTGATCGTGGGATTTTTTTTGAAATTACCGCGTTCCCCAATAGTGGCATCCGAGCCAGGTCTATGCGTTGATGTTATATGCACAACTAGAACACAAAGAGTTGTGGGCGATAATAGTCATACTACTTACCAGCATGTCATACTTTGATTCGGCAGTATTGTCGGATGAAGCGGCCCGGACCGACATCACATGACCACGTTCATGATACTGGTTCTACCGACGTGCTTATGCGCAAAGGTGGCTGGCGGCTGTCTGTTTCTCCAACTTTAGTTGAATTGAGTGTGGCTACACCCGGTCCTTGTTGAAGGTTAAAACAACACACTTGACGAAAAATCGTTGTGGTTTTGATGCGTAGGTAAGAATGGTTCTTGCTAGAAGCCCGTAGCAGCCACGTAAAACTTTCAACAACAAAGTAGAGGATGTCTAACTTGTTTTTCCAGGGCTTGCTGTGATGTGATATGGTCAAGTCATGATGTGATATAAATTGTTGTATGAGATGATCATGTTTTGTAACAAAGTTATCGGCAACTGGCAGGAGCCATATGGTTGTCGCTTTATTGTACGCAATGCAATCGCCATGTAATTCTTTTACTTTATCACTAAGCGGTAGCGATAGTTCTAGTAACAATAGTTGGCGAGACTAAAAAGATTCTACGATGGAGATCAAGGTGTCGCGCTGGTGACGATGGAGATCGTGACGATGCCTCGATGATGGAGATCATGAGCACAAGATGATGATGGCCATATCATGTCACATATTTTGATTGCATGTGATGTTTATCTTTTATGCATCTTATTTTGCTTAGTACGGCGATAGCATTATAAGATGATCCCTTACTAAATTTTAGGGTACAAGTGTTCTCCCTGAGTATGCATCGGTGCTACAATTCGTCGTGCTGAGACACCACGTGATGATCGGGTGTGATAAGCTCTACGTTTACATACAACTGGTGCAAGCCAGTTTTGCACATGTAGAATACTCGGGTTAAACTTGACAAGCCTAGCATATGCAGATATGGCCTCGGAACATTGAGACCGAAAGGTCGAGCGTGAATTCATATAGTAGATATGATCAACATAGTGATGTTCACCATTGAAAACTACTCCATCTCACGTGATGACCGGAAATGGTTTAGTTGATTTGGATCACGTGATCACTTAGATGATTAGAGGGATGTCTATCTATGTGGGAGTTCTTAAGTAAAATGATTAATTTAACTTTAATTTATCATGAACTTAGTACCTGATAGTATTTTGCGTGTCTATGTTGTTGTAGATCAATGGCCCGTGCTACCGTTCTTTTGAATTTTAATGCGTTCCTACAGAAAGCTAAGTTGAAAGATCATGGCAACAACTACACGAACTGGGTCCGTAACTTGACGATTATCTTCATTGCTGCATAGAAGAACTACTTCCTGGAAGCACTGATGGGTGTCAGGCCTGCTGCAGATGCTACTGATGACGTTAAGAAGGTCTGGCAGAGCAAAGCTGATGACTAATCGATATTTTAGTGTGCCATGCTTTACGGCTTAGAATCGGGACTTCAAAGACGTTTTGAACGTCATGGAGCATATGAGATGTTCCAGGAATTGAAGTTAATATTTCAAGCAAATGCCCGAGTTGAGAGATATGAAGTCTCCAACAAGTTCTACAACTGCAAAATGGAGGAGAATAGTTCTGTCAGTGAACACATACTCAGAATGTCTGGGTACCATAATGATGCGGAGCATCCCGATCATCCCCATGTACACTATGACCACTCCCCAAGCCCCAAGTGGACATACGACGAGACCTCTAACATACACCATTGGACACAAGGTGAACCCGTTCCTAAATGCTTCCCCTTTCCACTTGTGCGAGACATGGTTGCTACCTAATGCAAAGACACTATGTATGCTCAGGAACCGAGGAGACAACCATGGAGATGCTCAAAGCATAGGACAAGTCCACACGGAAGCGGATCAAGAAGTGCCTCAAGTGGAGTCACCATGGAGCTACAGCGGCCGGACATCCGGCAGGAGCACGATCATCCAGTGCCACCAACCAAAAAAAGACCAGAGAGAGACGGATGCCAGGCGACTCTACAGCAGCCGGACATCCGGCCGACCCCCAGACATCTGGCGCCCCATGACGGGCCGGACATCTGGCACCTGCCCGGAAATCCGGCGCAGGCTATCCAGAGAGAACCGAGACTGACTCCACTAGCCCGGACATCCGGCGTCTCGGGAAGTCCCGGACATCCGGCCCGACGCCCGGAGATCCGGCTCCCCCTGCCTGCGTGCAGCACATCTAGGCCGAGGCCCATGTACCCCTTCGTCCCTTAGACTATATATACTCCCCCACCTCCTCCTAGTTAGGGTTAGCATTGGTTTAGCTCACTTGAGATAGAGCTTTGCTCATCCATATGGATCTCCTCCTTGTAAGAGACCGCGGCCTCTTCGGAGAAGATCCACCTGGATTCAAGACCCCTTTACGGGAAGATCCCTCGTGGATTCAAGACCTCATCTCGGTGATGAACTACCGCCACTTGTATCGTCCTTTGTTGGATTTGGATCTTGTACCCTTTTGTGTTTCGAGGATCTAGCACATGTGTGACTTTATTCTTGTTGGTTGAGTGTTCTCTTGTGTTTTTTCCCTCGTTCCCCTCCTCGTGTTCTTCGTGTTCCTCGTAGGGATGCATTCCAATCGTGAAAGATCGGCCTCTAGGGTTCTACCCTACATCATCTTGGATCAGAGCAAGGTTGATCACAAATTTGGAGCCCCTACCCCTCTTTTTCTAGCCTAATTTTGTTGTGTTCTTCCCCAATTTCAAAAATCTCCACCAAAAATAGCCCCCAATTTTTTCTCTGTGATTTGTTGGTTTGATGAAGCTTTGTTGATTTTGATCCGTGGATTTGTTTGGTTTCGAGTGGATCTAGCATCCACCTAAGTTTCCCCACCTTCCATCCACGAAATCCATCAAGTTTTGCCCCCGAAATCATCAATTTCTGCCCCAAAATCGAGTTCCTAGAGTTCATCCTCGGATTTGGAGCCCGGACATCCGGCCCGACCCCTGGACATCCATCCACCCCGGACATCCGGCCCGACCCCTAGACATCCATCCACCCCGGACATCCAACCATTAGCCTGGACATCCGGCTCCTGGAGTGCATTTTCGCGCAAGTTTCTGGACATCAGGTCCCGGAAATCCGGCCCGAGCCCCGGATGTCCGGCCCCTGGGATTTCAGCTTTTCCCGTTTCACCGTTTTGTCCATAACTAATTCATCCGGAGTCTGTTTTTAACGTTCTTTAGCTCGTTGAGTAGCTATTGACATCCTCTATCCCTCTAGGTAGGTTCCATCACCATTTGACTCCATAATTTTTTTGGAACTTTGGCATCTTTGCCTAGGGCTTCCTCCATATCATCCGCATAACCACCACCGACTTCCGCCAGCTAACCCAATTTTGTCCATATAGCATTTGAGGTTGTTTGAGTTGTGATTCGAGTCTCCTAAGGTGTTTTGGCTACTTAGGGATGATTTCTTCTTCATCAACCACCACCACCATTTCCGCATAACCTTGCCCTCCACACATTTCTGCCAACCAAACTTAACCCATTTTTGTTTGAGCTTGTTTGAGTTGTGGCTTGTGTCTCCGAAGGTGTTTCGGCTACTTAGGGATGGCAACTTCAACTCCGACACGTGTATACCCATCATTTCACTTCCGCATTGCCAAGTGCAAACCACCACCACATTCCGCTACCACCATTTTGCCATTTGACGTTTGAGATTTTGAGTTCGCGGTTTTTCCGTTTCCTAAGGTGTTTCGGCTACTTAGGGACGAGTCTCCATCATCTTGGTTTCTACATCATGAACACCGCCACTCATCATCGCCACGGACGGTAACCTCCATATCATCTTGGTATCGTGGTATCCCTCCATTGTATATTCCCATTGCCATTACATTGATAACCCCTAGCCCATTTTGCGTTACTTGCCTATCGAGACTAGCCTTTGAGTATTGCCGGCAATGTTACTTGTGCACATTAGTGATCATACTTCCCATAGCATACATACCATATCATCATGGTGCATATATTTCTATCATATCTTGTGTCACAAGTTTGTTCCCGCATATATACAATTGCTATCTTGGTTTGTGCATTGTGCAAAGTGGCCATAACAAAAAAAAGAATAAGCTTTTAAGCAAAAGAAAGAGAGCAAAGAAGCTTATAAGCAAGTGCCATAGCATCATACCACATTGCATATAAGATTGCCATATCCGATCATCTTGGATCATCTTGAGAAAACCACCGGGAACCATACATACATAGCATACTTGGGATAAAAGTCCATATATTTTGCATCGTATAGGTTGTGCACAAGTGTCGTATCCGCCTATTGAGCAATCGTGCTAGCGTCTCTGTTGAGTTGTGCAACACGAGTGTTTTCCGTGGATTCCACATTTTGTGCTCATTCCTTGGTTGCACGACCCCATTTATCTATCCGTGTGTGTGTTTCCATGTGCCTTTCATTGCTATTGGTCTACTTGTTTCACTTGCAAATCTGTGAATCTCTTTCAACATTATTGACTCTTGCTAACATTTCGCATCAAATTTTTGTGCCACTATCCTCACCGAGCTCCACCATAAGCCTTACTAGTGTAGGTCTGAGAACCGACAAGAATTGGTACCAATTGTGCAATTTCCTTGTTACACATTTGAGTGATCATTGATCCATTTTCAACATCGGTGACGGTACATTTGGTCTAGTTCTTCTCTATCTCCCACTCATATTTCCTCGAGTCTTGTGATGGATAGGCAAGGCATTTCATCTCCAGTCTTCGACAACCACGACGGCGTGAACAACTACATCACCAAAGCGTCCATCTTCGATCTACAACGACAAATGCAAGGCGCACTATCAAGATTGCGAGAGCGCATCGAGAACATCTCCATCGACATTCGTCACTCCGAAGCAAGGAAAAGGGACTACATCGACAAGAAGCTTTCCGCACAAAAAGAGGAGCAAGATGCAAGGATGGAGGAGATTCGGGCCTTAATCAAGTCGTCTTCCCCTTCGTCATCTTCAAGGCGGCAACGTTCAAGCCACAAGTCTTCGGAGCGCGAAAATGATGCAAGCGCAATTCCTCCACGTCCACATCTCCATGGCGACCACCATCACGTTCATGATCAACATCGTCATGAAGGGTAAGTCACCTCCAAGCATCATGTGCACGACGACGACGAACGCCTACGAGCTCAAGCACGACAACAACAACATCATCATCATGAAGATGCTCCACAAGCACAAATGCACAAGTCCCAACAAGCCCTACTTCACGCCAAGTCCAACCTTCATGAGCCAAAGAGAAGACCGCGAGTCGAGCAACACCAAGACGGAGCTATGGCTACCGCCACCACTTCGGCATCTTTGCCAAGTGCTATCAAGGAATCTTCGCCTTTGGACGTACGTCATCTTTGCCTACTTCCCATGAGTACGCCTACAACGACTTCATCAAGTCCAAGGCGACCAGCTACAAGCAAGGGCGACACTTCCATCTTCGGAAGTCCCTCAAGGAAGATGGTCGAGCATGGGAAATTCCCTTCGGTCATGGAGACGAGCTATGAGGTGCCACATCATATGGGCCTCCCACACCAAGACGGTGACAAGAAGGTCGACCAAGGGCCATCCCCTTCGAGCACGGCAATAGGAGTTGAGCATGGAGACATTTGCACCTACATCTCTCCGACACCCACATATATGGAGATGCCCCAAGTGCCACATGAGGAAAGCCACTACCACATGAGTGACATGAGTGACTCCACCATATGTGACATTGAGAGCATTTCCTATGAGAGGATGAGTGGGACCACCACTAGACCCACATATGAGAGCATGCCACACATCCTATGTGAGGTTGAGCGCCATTTGAGTGACTCCACCAACCATAGAGTGAGAGCATCTTTGAGGGAGTGAGTGATCCACAACACGTAGAGAGTGAGGTAGTTCAGAGGGCATGTGAGGCCAACATGATTCCTAACGACTTAACCTCTACTCCTAGTGTGTTTTCTTCTTTGGTGCTAGGTCTCCTACATGATGACATGCCTACCCTCGATGAGTCCATCCCTCCAATGGGAAAACCGATGGCCATGGTGGACGATGATGCACCCCCACATGGTTCCATCAAGATGACAATGACTATGAATTGGTCTTCAACACCTCACCTACAACACATGAGCGACGCTCCAAAGGTAACATAGGTGATGGTGCTTCTCTTGTCCCACTAGCGGACTACCTTACCAATGATTGCTTGCATGATGTTGATCCACCTATTCCCATGCTTCATGCTAGTGTGACTTCCTCATGTCATGACTTACCAATTTATGATGAATATGATGATGAGCATGTTGAGTTGCCTAGTTGTGATGCTATGCTCCATAGGATATCATGTGAAAATTCTATTGGTCACATCATGTTTGATAACCCTTTGAACTTGTCATATGCTATGAGTGATATCTCCCATATTGCATCACTACAATCTCAACATAGTAATTATGCATGCCCCATTAAAATCAATCCCATTTGCACTTATGGCATAGATGACGAGATGATGGTCATTGGCTTTTGTTTTTCATGTGATGATATTGCCATGCTTCCTTTACATGATTTGTGCAATTCATCTACTATGCCATGCCATGATCACATTGAACCAAATATGCTTTGTTTTGGATGTTGTCAATATTCTCCATGTGATGTTGCCACTCATGCTCAGAGGAGACCCCCATAGTTTCCTCATACATATTAGGAGATTCTGATGCATTCCATACTTTGCATGATTCCCATAATTGCGTGCACCATATGCATTCCATGAATAAGAATGTTCTAGATATTTCTCATGATACATTACATCCTTTGAGTCTCCATTATGCCATACATAATAACAAACCTCTCATGATGGATGACATGTTTCTATATCACGCATCTCATTTATTTGAGCATTGGATATTGTGTGCTAACCAACACGAGAACGTGCGCATCATGATGGATGATGTGTACATATATCACACACACACAATTTTTCCTTTATCTTTGTTTTGTGTGGGTACTCACGTATACTCGTCAACATCTCTATCCCAAGAGTTGACGAAACAAGCTCTTGAGAGCAACAATGACTTGGGATCCCGTGGACTATCCTTACCACCGTTCCCTTCGCGCAAGGACAACATGCATCTCTTCTACTTGGCTCTCACACGGCTATGGGCTATTTACCACTTGACACCTTATGCCCATACTATTGTGTTCACTTTGCATGTTATGCTTGCTCCTATGCCTTTGCCATGCAATTGTGACCCTTGCATGCATCTACCCATGATTCACCATTATGCTACTTTTATGTGTATTTGCATGCTTGGTGGAGATCCTAGTAGCTATTGCCATGATTTGTTTTTGCCCCATGCTATTGATGCTTGTTGTGTTGGGAGAGTCATGATGTCCCATTGCTATTTACATATGGCCTCTCGCCAATACATTGATGATATTTTTCTCATATCTTGCTTTCATGCTTGTGCTATGTCATGTGAATTATTCGTGCCAACTATTTGCGCACATGATATGATTGCCATGATTCCTTCTAGTACGTTGCATCTTTGCACTACTCGCTTGTTTGACTTGATCGCTATGATTGCTTGCTATGTTGCATCACCCATGTTCCACTCTTACTCGCTTTCTTGGGTTGATGATATATATGCTCATGCCTCTCACATGATATTTCTTAATCATTGTCTCTTGTCTCATTTAGTTTCCTCTCTCACATCCACTTGTATTGAGTGCAACCATACTATGCTTATTGATCTTGGAGACTTTGACACCTTACTTGTGATGCATGCTTGTTTGATTGAGCCTATTGCATTTGGTTGTTCTCGCATCATATGCCTCCATACTATGCAATACTCCCTTGTCCTTTCTTATGATGAGAATGATGCATACACTTGTTGGGTATCTTACCACACGAATGATAGGTTTGGCACTTCTGCTAACCTCATTTGTTTTTCCGAGTGTTTGTCATGTTCTTCCGTTTTGAAGGAGTCACAAGGCATTACCATCATGAGACATATTGGCTATGTGAAGGCATACATGATGTGCGACACCAACATTTTTGACACCCTCATAAAGGTAAACTCCTTCCCTTTGAGCCATCCTCAAGTACGCATATTGGATGGGTCATTCTTTCATTGTTGTTTCCTTCTTCTTGTCTACATGATACATATATTGGACGGAGGACCGACATTGAAGATTGGCTCTATGGACTTTCACATTGAGGAGCACTCGCACTTCTTGGATGCACCATCGGAACTCCACTCATGCGACGACATCAAGCTTTGTCCGTCCACGACAACCGTTTCCATGGTGATGAGGATCACAATTCGAGGTCGGATCTTTCCCAAGGGGGGGGGAGATGATGCGGAGCATCCGACGATCATCCCCATGTACACTATGACTACTCCCCAAGTCCCAAGTGGACATACGACGAGACCTCTAACATATGCTATTGGACACAAGGTGAACCCGTTCCTAAATGCTTCCCCTTTCCACTTGTGCGAGACATGGTTGCTACCTAATGCAAAGACACTATGTATGCTCATGAACCGAGGAGACAACCATGGAGATGCTCGAAGCATAGGACAAGTCCACACGGAAGCGGATCAAGAAGTGCCTCAAGTGGAGTCGCCACGACGCTACAGCGGCCGGACATCCGGCAGGAGCCCGGACATCCGGCGCCACCAACCATAAGAAGACCAGAGAGAGATGGACACCAGGCGACTTTACAGTGGCCGGATATCTGGCCGACCCCCGGACATCCGGCGCCCCGCGACGGGCCGGACATCTGGCACCTACCCAGAAATCCGGCGCAGGCTATCCAGAGAGCACCGAGACCGACTCCACTAGCCCAGACATCCTGCATCTCAGGAAGGCCCGGACATCCGGCCCGACGCCCGTACATCCGACTCCCCCTGCCTGCGTGCAGCGTATCTGGGCCGAGGCCCATGTACCCCTTCGCCCCTTAGACTATCAGGACCCCGACTCAATGCCACATCGATCTAGCATGTAACACCTCATATCACTTTGCGGCCTCACGCACGATATCCCCACGGGTGTCGCCTTACCTTTGCCTGGGACCGTTTGTGCCTTTTGGCACACGTATATGATAGTGTCGCTAGCATCCATATGATAAGGAGCCCGGACTGACATGGCTAGTCGTAAACCCAAAGTGGCACAAACTTATAGGGACAAGCATCCATGACCCAACATCGAACATGTCGGTCATCAGCGAGTGAATCCAGGCTGTAGCACTAGGCTAGCAGGACTCCGGTGAACCGGGCTGTAGTGGGCTAACAGGACTCCGGTATTCATCGCGTGACATTTCCCTGAAGGGACAGACACAGGAATGAAGAAGGACACATGCCGGCCAGCCTAAGTATTCCGGAGCAGTAGCAAGCTACCATGGCTCAATGGAAGCACTAGGAGACATTTCCCGGTAAGAGAGGCTACTAAGGATAAACAACTAGATAGTCAGCTCCCACACATACCAAGCATTTCAATAACATACACACAATATGCTCGATATGTACAAATACAACATGGCATCACAACGTGACTCTACAACTCAAGTATTTTATTCAATAGGCTCCGAGGAGCGAGATATTACAAACATGGGTCTCACGACCCAACAATCAGAGCATACAAGTCAAGCACATGCGGAAGCTTAACATGTCTGAGTACAGACATCTACAAATGAAAAAGGATGAGAAGCCTGACTGTCTATCAGATCCTGCCGAGGGCACAAGATCGTAGCTGAGGTAACAAGCTAAACGTCGAAGTCCACGCGGAATTACTAGCGAGACTGAAGTCTCTCTGCAAAAACGTAAAATAGGCAAATGTGAGTACAAATGTACCCAGCAAGACTTACATCAGAACTAACTACATATGCATCATTATCATCAAAGGGGGTGGTGGAGTTTAACTACAGCAAGCCAGCTTTGACTCGGTGGCTATCCTAACTACGGCTACAAGTAACTCTTTTGAGGTGGCGCACACGAGTCCACATATTCACCATATCAATACACCACTATGGATCCGCTCCCGTCTCCCTACGAGAACGCCATCCATAGCACTCACGCTTATCTTGCGTATTTTAAAGTATCCACTTTCACTTGTCTATGAACTGTACAGGCAACCCAGAAGTCCTTTACCACGGACACGGCTATTCGAATAGATCATATTAACCCTGCAGGGGTGTACTTCTTCACACACGCTCTCACCACTTACCGCCGTTTACACGACATGTACTCGGCAACCTTCAAGCGGAAGCCCAGCGAGGGTGTCGGCCACGACCTGACTAACCACACAAGTCTCTCGTCCAGGTTTATCGCCTATTCGGGTTCCATCCGCAAGGAGATCCGGCCGGGGTGTCGCTCACGGCCCCAAACGATGTGAGCAGGGTTCCCAAGCCCACCATCCGGGTGCCACTTGGTACACCGTGCGACTGTGCCTAGTCTGTCCCAAGCCCACCTGTACCGGGTGCCACTTGGTAGACTACTAACACTACCTACAAACACCAGAAACTAGTTGCAACTCCTGGACAGAGATCGGGTTGATTAATAAGTCGAGAGGGGCACTTAAGCATTCCAATGCGTGGTAGTAACTGTTCATGGATCACAAACACAGAACTCAGTTCCTGAGGACGGCTGCAATGAGACAACCCACCATGTACTCCTACATGGCCTCTCACCGCTACCTTTACCAAATCGTGTTCACACACTTAGCTCTCAACAGTAGGACATGTTCACACACCTCCGATTCATCTCCGATGAATCAGACCTGACTCAACTCTAAGCAGTAGCAGGCATGACAAACAAGCATGTATGAATAGGCACATCAGGGCTCAAACAACTCCTACTCATGCTAGTGGGTTTCATCTATTTATTGTTGCAATGACAGGTCATGCAGAGGAAAGGGGTTCAGCTACCGCAGCAAATAACAAATATCTCGTTGTTGTCCTAATGCAGTAAAAGAGAGCAGGAGCGAGAGAGTGGGATTTTATCGGAATGAACAAGGGGGTTTTGCTTGCCTGGCACTTCTGAAGATAGTATAGCTCTTCATCGGTGTCATCGAACTCATTGTCGGTACGTCGTCTACTGAGAGGGGACAAATACTGGCAAACAAGAAAATACACAATCAATGCAATGGACAGTATGATGCATGATCATGACATGGCAATATGCTGTGGTTTGAGCTAATGCAACTAAAACCAGATTAAATGAAGTTGGTTTGAATCAAAGATTCAAATTCAAACTTCATATGTGATTTCTTATATGCCATTTAATTGAATTGTTCTAAACAGTATTCATAAGTTGCTCTAACATGCATGAAAAAGGTACAGATGGATAGATTGGATTTTTCTGATCATTTTTCATATATAAATTATTTCATTTGGAGTTACGGTTGAATTACTATGAATTTTTGAAGTTTATACAAATTTCTAGATTTTCTGAATTGTTTTTTAATCCAGAAAATGATTTACTGTGTTAGCATGACGTTAGTGTGACGTCAGCAGGTCAACGGAGCCGGTCCAGGTCAAATCTGACCTGTGGGGCCCGTGTGTCAATGGCTCAGGCTGGTTAGTCCCCCAGACAGGTGGGTCCGGTCAACTTCCACGTCAGCCAGTCAACCCTGAGGCGTGGGTCCGCTGGTTTTGTTAACTAAACTAACTTAAAACTAATAGCGGTTTAATTAGGCAGCAGGGCCCACTGTCAGTGTCCAGGGAGTGGGGTTAGTTAGCGTGTTTAGCTGCTAAAGACGTTGCCACGTCAGCCCGCCGGAGTGTAACCGCCGGTGACGTCAACCGATGACGGAGGCTCGCCAGGACGGCTGCTCCGGTGCCCATTCGACGCACGGAGGGGTTCTACAGGGAGCTCGAGCTCGTGTGCATCCAATGGAGCAAGCCAGAGGAGCTGGGGTTAGCTGTGGCGTCGGCAGTGGCGAGGGAGGCGGCGGCCGGAGTTCGGCCAACGGCGGGTTAGGCGATGCAGGGCGCTAGGGGAGGCATTGGTGCGTGCTACGTGCTCCTGGTGAGGTGTGGAGCACGGTGGTGTGCCCGGCTTCGAGCCACTGTGGCTCTGGCCATGATGGAGACGAGGCACGGCGGCGGCGAGCTTCGGCCATGGTGGAAGACGGAGCTAGGGGACAGGAACGGAGGGAGCGAGCAAAGAGGAGGCAGCAGGAGCTCACAGGAAGAACGATGAGGTGGTCAGCGAGCTCGGGGGCGTCTTCGGTGCTGCGAATCGAGCGGCGGCGATCGCCGGCCGTGGCGATGAAGATTGTGGTGATGGCGTGGCTTTAGGGCACCCGGCGTCGCATGCGTCGTGGTAGAGCTTCCTGGATCCAAGGCGGAGCTCGTGGCCTAACTGGCTGGGCGTGGGGATGCTGGTGGCTCCGGTGGTGCTCGTCGGCGGTCTCGGGTGCGTCCGGGGATGAGCGAGGGAGAGAGACAGAGGAGGGAGAGGGGTACGGGGAGAGAGTGGGAGGCCTGGGGGGTGTGTGGCAACGTAGGAGAGATCCAGGCGACGGGGACGCAGGCAGGCAGGGTGGACGTGGCCGCACGGTGTCTGCGCTCGCCGCCGAGCTGCTTCAGGGCGAGGGGGAGGAAGACGACAGAGAGGAGGAGGTGGGCTGGGCCGGCCAGCTCAAATGGGCCGCCAGGTGGGCTAGAACGCCAGGTAAGTTACAGGTGAGTTTCTGTTCTTTTATTGTTTTTCTCTTTCTATTTTTTTAAATCTTTTGCCACTGTTTTGAATTTAAAACAATTCAAACAATGCCAAAAACTCCTCTGAATATTTTTATTTTGCTAGATGGACTTTTCCAAAAGCTCATAAAATATTTCAGGGGTATTTGAAATTATATTCTAATTATATGAATATAATTCAAATTCAAATAGCTAATGATTTAAATTCAAAGTCCCAAGATTAGGTCCTTAAAAATGTTCAATATTTTGGTTGGGACCAGAACCCTTGCCAAAATTATCAAACATTTAAGAAGAGAATTTTGGAACAATGAATGAGATTTTAGGGTTTTTGCCCTTCTTTTATTTAAGTTTTTGAGGCTTCCAAATTTCCTCAGTTCAAGTTTCAAAAATTTAAACATGATGCAAACACTAGGCAGCACCAGAAGCTAGGGATGTGACAACTCGCCCCCACTAAACAAGAATCTCATCCCGAGATTCAAGCGTAGGGTAAGATGATGGGGGAACACAACTAACGCAATCTTCACGGTCCAGGTTGTACTTCAAATGAACGTTGATTTGATCCTCATCTTTGTCTCGACGTCTTGCTCTGAGAACTCCATCCAACATGACAACGAGAAGAAAGGAAAAACTCTAGAAGAATTGATCTTCTCGAAGATCGAGCAACTCACGGAATGAGACATAGAACCATCTCTTGGTTGAGACACAAAATACACATCAAGAGGGGTGGAAAGAAACGGATGACAAAGGTTCACTAGGTGGACAACAATTTCACGCACAAGAAGGTGGTGGATGGTTGTCAACGTATCTAGGAGTTGAGTTGCCATGATACCATAACGGGGCATCTTAGGGAAGGTGACTCGTAGAATTATCCCCTTAAGTGGCAAAAAGAATTACCTTTGATTCAAAGATCATTGAAACTCTTTATACCAGCCTAAGGCAATTCTCGAGCGATCATTTGGAGGGGGTCGGTAGAATGGCATACCCAGATTAGAATGGATGATGTGGATTACCTTGTTGAAAACAACACAAGGGATGATTTTGCTTGCGCGTGCTCTCCAGAACTTGAGCATTTCCATATTCATCAAGGTTTTACCAACATCCGTGTCAAGGATCCTGGCAACACAACATACCACCATGATGAATAGTGATGGACGATGCAGATGCAAACAAAGATAACACCTTCTTAGATTTCACCTTAGCGAGGCCAAGGAAACAGAATCTGGATGATCGACCGAGAGACATTTAGCACTCCGCTTCTAATGTTCTCCTTGATGTGCTAGCACAACCCATTTATTAAACTGGGTTGATATCTAGGACATCAAGTAAAGGTCGGACTTCGGGAATAGAAAAATCATAAGGAATAACTACGGAAGTAAATCCTACGAAGTCCTTATGGGAAGGTGGCCAACTTCTTCAATCAAGATATTACAATAACAGGTCTTCCGGCTGGGTGTGTTGGCCACGACATCCACTTTACCGGTTATCGAGGGACCAATATTATAGTTCTTGGGAAATGTTCCAGCCATCATATCTGCCTGAGATTCAGATCTGGTTGGTGTCAGAATATTCCATACTCATCAAGTCTAGAAAGAAAAATGAAAGTTTGCAACACAAATCGACGAGATGATGTTGCGAGATTCTCAGGGAATGAACTACGATAGCAAGCTCCAAAACATGACATGGTTCTGCTACATACATGTGAACACGTTGTCCAAGACAAGCATGACCACGTAGTAGTCTTATAATGAAACACTACCGAGTTCAGGTGGGGAACCATCATCAAGGATTTCGAAGTCTTTACACGCAATAGACTTCTTTTCCTTGAACAAATCAATCAGTGGCTTAGTGTGCTACGGAGTTCATATGGAACGAAGATGATCAGTCTAACAGACCACAGAATACTTTGCACGTGCATGACTGACTTGGGATGATTCTGGAGGAGGTAAAATAAGCCTTCTCAAACTCATGGCGGCAACTCGCATCAAATGCACATGAATTAGAGGGACTCACTTCTCTCGCCCAAACATATGGTTCACGAACGGGTCATGAAGATAACGCTTATAAAAGTTTCCAATACTAGCTGGATGTTCAACACAGATCATGAAGAAGAAAACAATGTTGCTGATGGGCTCAACAACAATTCATCCATGTTTCCATATAAGTGGAGTTCCACAATTATGTGAACAATGTGATAGCATTGGTCAGACCAAAAGATGTAATGGTGTATGCTCGAGGAATCAACCACGAGTAAGACAACATTACAAATATCGTTGGTTCTAACTTGATTTGACGATGGCCCACACTCAAATCAAGGTTTGGGCAAGACGATAGGTTCAACAACTGATCACGAGGACCAATCGATGAAGAAATCATCTTTCTACAACAAACACACATACACAAGATATCCCTTTGGAAATGAACTAGGTTAGACAAGCTTTTATCATACAACTCTCCAAGTTGTTGTTTGGTGTGACTAACAAGCTCAGGGGTATCCAACACAGATTCTTGGAGAAAGGGTGGTTTACAGAAAACCCAACTTGATCACGAACTCAACATAGCGGTCAGGTGACGACCCGGTGATACTTCCGAGAAGATATTCAGAAAATCATGAACCACCGATATGTCACTAGGCTCGAGAACAATCTTGCTTTTCAGGGCAAGATGAAATGATCAAATAAGCAAGGGATTGGCACAATCCTAACCCATTGATCGAAGTGTGCACCAGAAATATGGACTAGGTAGCACGATCAATCTTAGGATGACGATTCCATAACCAACACGCTAAGAATGAGAGTATTGTCCATTAACTACCAAGCAACCGAGTTGCTAGGAGTATAAATTTCACACATCACGATTCACTTGTCGGCGTTCCGGTTATAATAACACGGGAACCAAGGAATGAATATCGATGGCGAGAAGTATCACTATATCAAGAGTTCATCGGATGGTGTGCAATTCTCATGATAACCTTAATATAAAGATGGTGATACTCCAAGGTAGAACAGAACAAAAGCTGGATTAGTATTTGATCTGCGGAACACAACTGCTTTGACCCAATCCTGGATATGGATGAGGTACTGGAGTTTGTTTCTCCTAGTTATTCCGGAATAGAATGGCTTGACGAACCACAAGAGTAGTGGCATCAATGAACACGGATGCATAACTACTCCTGACTATCAATTGATAGACGAGGTCAAAAGACAACTAAAGAGGGACAACCCAAAGGAACATATGTTTTTTTCTGAGTTGTGGATGCATGGATTAGTATGCCGAACAAATTTAGCATATTTCTTCCGGATAACCCATGCTGAAGAGGAAGGACTGGCAGAGTATCAACATAGAATCAAGAACTCATCGAGAGCATTCTTGTTGTGATCTCTTGGTTCAAGGAACTTCTGCCATAAGCGGTTCATAGTATTTGGAAGAAGGAAATACCACGGACCTTGAGGACTAACGCAAAGGTTACTAGTATCCTAAAGGAACTAGCAATCACTATCAACATGAGGTAAGTAGGGTAAATCTCGGGTTCAAAACCCAGAAGTAGAATACCTACTAACTAGTTGGCATCACAGGATGCTTTCGAGAATGATGGCCAGAATCATCACACTGGAAACACGAACATGGCTAGATTACTAGATGATCCCCTAAGACACCTAGGGTCATAATACTAGCTCCAACATATATGTCAAGGCAATAAAGTACCTCAACTCACTGATTTGTGTGATTAATCTGACCAAAGGCACATCGGGAACAGGGGGAAGGGATTTGCAAATCCATCAGACTATTTAGAAACCTGGGATGACTCGGGCAGCATAACGGCTGTAAATGCTCAAAAAGATTTGGGACATGCTACAAAAATGGTGGCATAACCACTTATAAGCACAATATCAAGGTTCTGAGGCCAACTATGAATACAAGGAAGTAGTAGGAACCAAACTGAAGATTAGAACCATCAATCCTACAAGTCTATGGATTAGTAACACGTGATCCTGATAGAAAGAAAAGAAAGCCTAGTTCTTAATCCCCGTAGGAAAGATAAGATGACTCAGATCAGAAGGGCATAAGGTATAAGGAGTAAAAAGAGCCTTACGTTCCATCCCACAATCAATTCCCTTATATAACTAAAGAATTTCTAGACTCAACTTCGACCAGTTTGGTTTGGTAATCCTACAGGCAGTCAGGCTCTGATACCAAAGCTGTCAGGACCCCGACTCAATGCCACGTCGATCTAGCATGTAACACCTCATATCACTTTGCGGCCTCATGCATGGTATCCCCACGGGTGTCGCCTTACCTTTGCCCGGGACCGTTTGCGCCTTTTGGCACACGTATATGATAGTGTCGCTAGCATCCATATGATAAGGAGCCCGGGCTGACATGGCTAGTCATAAACCCAAAGTGGCACAAACTTACAGGGACAAGCATCTATGACCCAACATCGAACGTGTCGGTCATCAGCGAGTGAATCCAGGCTGTAGCACTAGGCTAGCAGGACTCCGGTGAACCGGGCTGTAGCGGGCTAACAGGACTCCGGTATTCATCGCGTGACATTTCCCCGAAGGGACAGACACAGGAACGAAGAAGGACACATGCCGGCCAGCCTAAGTGTTTCGGAGCAGTAGCAAGCTACCATGGCTCAGTGGAAGCACTAGGAGACATTTCCCAGTAAGAGAGGCTACTAAGGATAAACAACTAGATAGTCAGATCCCACACATACCAAGCATTTCAATAACATACACACAATATTCTCGATATGTACAAATACAACATGGCATCACAACGTGACTCTACAACTCAAGTATTTTATTTAATAGGCTCCGAGGAGCGAGATATTACAAACATGGGTCTCACGACCCAACAATCAGAGCATACAAGTCAAGCACATGCGGAAGCTTAACATGTCTGAGTACAGACATCTACAAATGAAAAAGGCTGAGAAGCCTGACTGTCTATCAGATCCTGCCGAGGGCACAAGATCGTAGGTGAGGTAACAAGTTAAACGTCGAAGTCCACGCGGAATTACTAGTGAGACTGAAGTCTCTCTGCAAAAACGTAAAATAGGCAAACGTGAGTACAAATGTACCCAGCAAGACTTACATCAGAACTAACTACATATGCATCATTATCAACAAAGGGGTGGTGGAGTTTAACTGCAGCAAGCCAGCTTTGACTCGGTGGCTATCCTAACTACGGCTACAAGTAACTCTTTTGAGGTGGCGCACACGAGTCCACATATTCACCATATCAATACACCACTATGGATCCGCTCCCGTCTCCCTACGAGAACGCCATCCATAGCACTCACGCTTATCTTGCGTATTTTAAAGTATCCACTTTCACTTGTCTATGGACTGTATAGGCAACCCAGAAGTCCTTTACCGCGAACACAGCTATTCGAATAGATCATATTAACCCTGCAGGGGTGTACTTCTTCACACACGCTCTCACCACTTACCACCGTTTACACGACATGTACTCGACAACCTTCAAGCGGAAGCCCAGCAAGGGTGTCGGCCACGACCTGACTAACCACACAAGTCTCTCGTCCAGGTTTATCGCCTATTCGGGTTCCATCCGCAAGGAGATCCGGCCGGGGTGTCGCTCACGGCCCCAAACGATGTGAGCAGGGTTCCCAAGCCCACCATCCGGGTGCCACTTGGTACACCGTGCCACTGTGCCTAGTCTGTCCCAAGCCCACCTGTACCGGGTGCCACTTGGTAGACTACTAACACTACCTACAAACACCAGAAACTAGTTGCAACTCCTGGACAGAGATCGAGTTGATTAATAAGTCGAGAGGGGCACTTAAGCATTCCAATGCGTGGTAGTAACTGTTCATGGATCACAAACACATAACTCAGTTCCTGAGGACGGCTGCAATGAGAGAACCCACCATGTACTCCTACATGGCCTCTCACCGCTACCTTTACCAAATCGTGTTCACACACTTAGCTCTCAACAGTAGGACATGTTCACACACCTCCGATTCATCTCCGATGAATCAGACCCGACTCAACTCTAAGTAGTAGCAGGCATGACAAACAAGCATGTATGAATAGGCACATCAGGGCTCAAACAACTCCTACTCATGCTAGTGGGTTTCATCTATTTACTGTGGCAATGACAGGTCATGCAGAGGAAAGGGGTTCAGCTACCGCAGCAAATAACAAATATCTCGTTGTTGTCCTAATGCAGTAAAAGAGAGCAGGAGCGAGAGAGTGGGATTTTATCGGAATGAACAAGGGGGTTTTGCTTGCCTGGCACTTCTAAAGATAGTATAGTTCTTCATCGGTGTCATCGAACTCATTGTCGGTACGTCGTCTACTGAGAGGGGACAAATACCGGCAAACAGGAAAATACACAATCAATGCAATGGACAGTATGATGCATGATCATGACATGGCAATATGTTGTGGTTTGAGCTAATGCAACTAAAACCAGATTAAATGAAGTTGGTTTGAATCAAAGATTTAAATTCAAACTTCATATGTGATTTCTTATATGCCATTTAATTGAATTGTCCTAAACAGTAGTCATAAGTTGTTTTAACATGCATGAAAAAGGTACAGATGGATAGATTGGATTTTTCTGATCATTTTTCAAATATAAATTATTTCATTTGGAGTTACGGTTGAATTATTATGAATTTTTGAAGTTTATACAAATTTCTGGATTTTTTGAATTGTTTTTTAATCCAGAAAATGATTTACTGTGTTAGCCTGACGTCAGTGTGACGTCAGCAGGTGAACGGAGCCGGTCCAGGTCAAATCTGACCTGTGGGGCCCGTGTGTCAATGGCTCAGGCTGGTTAGTCCCCCAGACAGGTGGGTCCGGTCAACTTCCACGTCAGCCAGTCAACCCTAACGCGTGGGTCCGCTGGATTTGTTAACTAAACTAACTTAAAACTAATAGCGATTTAATTAGGCAGCAGGGCCCACTGTCAGTGTCCAGGGAGTGGGGTTAGTTAGCGTGTTTAGCTGCTAAAGACGTTGCCACGTCAGCCCGCCGGAGTGTAACCGCCGGTGACGTCAACCGACGACGGAGGCACGCCGGGACGGCTGCTTCGGCGCCCATTCGACGCGCACAAGGGTTCTACAGGGAGCTCGAGCTCGTGCGCATCCAATGGAGCAAGCCAGAGGAGCTGGGGTTAGCTGTGGCGTCGGCAGCGGCGAGGGAGGCGGCGGCCAGAGTTTGGCCAACGGCGGGTTAGGCGATGCAGGGCGCTAGGGGGGGCGTTGGTGCGTGCTACGTGCTCCTGGTGAGGTGTGGAGCACGGTGGTGTGCCCGGCTTCGAGCCACTGTGGCTCTGGCCATGACGGCAACGAGGCACGGCGGCGGCGAGCTTCAGCCGTGGTGGAAGACGGAGCTAGGGGACGGGAACGGAGGGAGCGAGCAAAGAGGAGGCAACAGGAGCTCACAGGGAGAACGATGAGGTGCTCAGCGAGCTCGGGGGCATCTTCGGTGCTGCAAATCGAGCGGCGGCGATCGCCGGCCGTGGCGATGAAGATGGCGGTGATGGCGTGGCTTCAGGGCACCCGGCGTCGCGTGCGTCGTGGTAGAGCTTCCCGGATCCAAGGCGGAGCTCGTGGCCTAACTGGCTGGGCGTGGGGATGCTGGTGGCTCCGGTGGTGCTCGTCGGCGGTCTCGGGTGCGTCCAGGGATGAGCGAGGGAGAGAGACAGAGGAGGGAGAGGGCTAGGGGGAGAGAGTGGGAGGCCTGGGGGTGTGTGGCAACGTAGGAGAGATCCAGGTGACGGGGACGCAGGCAGGCAGGGTGGAGGTGGCCGCACGGCGTCTGCGCTGGCCACCGAGCTGCTTCGGGGCGAGGGGGAGGAGGACGACAGAGAGGAGGAGGTGGGCTGGGTTGGCCAGCTCAGATGGGCCGCCAGGTGGGCTAGAACGCCAGGTAAGTTACAGGTGAGTTTCTGTTCTTTTATTGTTTTTCTGTTTTTGTTTTTTTAATCTTTTGCCACTATTTTGAATTTAAAACAATTCAAACAATGCCAAAAACTTCTTTGAATATTTTTATTTTGCTAGATGGACTTTTCCAAAAGCTCATAAAATATTTCAGGGGTATTTGAAATTATATTCTAATTATATGAATATAATTCAAATTCAAATAGCTAATGATTTAAATTCAAAGTCCTAAGATTAGGTCCTTAAAAATGTTCAATATTTTGGTTGGCACCAGAACCCTTGCCAAAATTATCAAACATTTAAGAAGAGCATTTTGGAACAATGAAAAGATTTTAGGGTTTTTGCCCTTCTTTTATTTAAGTTTTTGAGGCTTCCAAATTTCCTCAGTTCAAGTTTCAAAATTTTAAACATGATGCAAACACTAGGCAGCACCAGAAGCTAGGGATGTGACATAGACTATATATACTCCCCCACCTCCTCCAAGTCAGGGTTAGCATTGGTAAGCTCATTTGAGATAGAGGTTTGCTCATCCATACGGATCTCCTCCTCATGAGAGACCGTGGCCTCTTCGGAGAAGATCCACCTGGATTCAAGTCCCCATTACGGGAAGATCCCTCGTGGATTCAAGACCTCCTCTTGGAGATGAACTACCGCCACTTGTATCGTCCTTTGTTGGATTTGGATCTTGTACCCTTTTGTGTTTTGAGGATCTAGCACATGTGTGACTTTATTCTTGTTGGTTGAGTGTTCTTTCATGTTTTTCCCTTGTTCTCCTCCTCGTGTTCTTCGTGTTCCTCGTAGGGATCCGCTCCAATCATGAAAGATCGGCCTCTAGGGGTCTACCCTACATCACATAACCACTTGACTCAACTGGGAGTTGATCTTCCAGTTGATTATTTCATTGACAGAGGTCTTCAATCACTGCCACCAAGCTATAGAGGCCTCATGATGAACTATAATATGCAAGGGTTGAACAAGACTATGCCCGAGCTCTTCGCGGTGCTAAAGGCCGCAGAGGTAGAAATCAAAAAGGAGGATCATGTGTTGATGGTGAACGAGACCACTAGTTTCAAGAAAAAGGGCAAAGGGAAGAAAGGGAACTTCAAGAAGAACGGCAAAAAGGTTGCCGCTCAAGAGAAGAAACCCAAGTCTGGACCTAAGCCTGAAATTGAGTGCTTCTACTACAAAGGGACTGGTCACTGGAAGCGGAACTGCCCCAATTTGGCGGATAAGAAGGATGGCAAAGTGAAAGGTATATTTGATATACATGTTATTGATGTGTATTTAACTAGTGCTCGCAGTAGCGCCTGGGTAATTGATACTGGTTCTGTTGCCTATATTTGCAACTCACAATAGGGGCTATGGATTAAGCGAAGATTGGCTAAGGATGAGGTGATGATGCGCATGGGAAATGGTTCCAAGGTCGATGTGATCGCCGTCGGTACGCTACCTCTACATCTACCATCGGGATTAGTTTTAGACATGAATAAATGTTATTTGGTGCCAGCGTTGAGCATGGACATTATATCTGGATCTTGTTTGATGCGAGATGGTTATTCATTTAAATCAGAGAATAATGGTTGTTCTATTTATATGAGTAATATCTTTTATGGTCATGCACCCTTGTTGAGTGGTCTATTTTTGTTGAATCTTGATAGTGATGATACACATATTCATAGTATTGAAGCCAAAAGATGCCAAGTTAATAATGATGGTGCAACTTATTTGTGGCACTGCCATTTGGGTCATATCGGTATAAAGTGCATGAAGAAATTCCATGCTGATGGACTTTTGGAATCACTTGATTATGAATCACTTGGTACTTGCGAACCGTGCCTCATGGGCAAGATGACTAAAACTCCGTTCACCGGAACAACGGAACGAGCTACTGACTTGTTGGAAATAATACATACCGATGTACGAGTTCCAATGAGTATTGAAGCTCGTGGTGGGTATCGTTATTTTCTTACCTTCATAGATGATTTGAGCAGATATGGTTATATCTACTTAATGAAGCATAAGTCTGAACATTTGAAAAGTTCAAAGAATTTTAGAGTGAAGTGGAAAATCATCGTAACAAGAAAATAAAGTTTCTACGATCTGATCGCGCAGAAGAATATTTGAGTTACGAGTTTGGTCTTCATTTGAAACAACATGGGATAGTTTCACAAATAACGTCACCTGGAACACCACAGCGAAATGGTGTGTCGAACGTCGTAATCATACTTTATTATATATGGTGCGATCTATGATGTCTCTTACTGATTTACCGCTATCGTTTTGGGGTTATGCTTTAGAGACGGTTGCATTCACTTTAAATAGGGCACCATCAAAATTCGTTGAGACGACGCCTTATGAATTGTGGTTTGGCAAGAAACCAAAGTTGTCATTTCTTAAAGTTTTTGGCTACGATGCTTATGTGAAAAGCTTCAACCTGATAAGCTTGAACCTAAATCGGAGAAGTGTGTCTTCCTAGGATACCCAAAGGAAACTGTTGGGTACACCTTCTATCATAGATCCGAAGGCAAAATATTTGTTGCTAAGAATGGATCCTTTCTAGAGAAGGAGTTTCTCTCGAAAGAAGTGAGTGGGAGGAAAGTAGAACTTGATGAGGTAATTGTACATTCTCCCTTATTGGAAAGCAGTTCATCACATAAATCAGTTCCAGTGATTCCTACACCAACTAGTGAGGAAGCTAATGATGATGATCATGAAACTTCAGATCAAGTTATTATCGAACTTCGTAGGTCCTCCAGAGTAAGATCCGCACCAGAGTGGTACGGTAATCCTGTTCTGGAAGTCATGTTACTAGACCATGATGAACCTACGAACTATGAGCCCAGATTCCGCGAAATGGCTTGAAGCCATGAAATCTGAGATGGGATCCATGTATGAGAACAAAGTGTGGACTTTGGTGGACTTTCCAGAAGAAGAAGAAGAAGAAGAAGAAGAAGAGGAAGAAGAAGAAGACTAGAAGAAGAAGAAGAAGAATAAGAGGAAGAAGAAGAAGAAGAAGAAGAAGAAGAAGAAGAAGAAGAAGAAGAAGAAGAAGAGGAAGAAG